>NC_073313.1:74686527-75016527 GCF_027595985.1 Sorex araneus | reverse complement strand
ATAATAGTTTTGGGAAATAGTCTCCAAAATACTTCATACCAGAAACACCCAGTGACTGACTTGGGTAAAGAATGTAAAATGTATCCTGAGTACTCTGGTTCTCTAGTTTGTTGTGGAAAGGGAGAGAGATAGAGAAAGAGAGAGAGGATACCTTAATACTATAGGGTACTTTGAGCTCCTTTTTCAATATATGTGAAGTGGGTGAAGCTACTCTCCGAGTCTTACTCTTGTAAGTTCCTCAGGAATGTAACTTGGGAAGAAAGTCTTTGATTGGGGCACATAGTCCTTACCTTAAAGTTACAGAGTAAATAAAATAAGTGGCATCTTGGCAATGTCTCCCATTTTTATTATTGGATACTGCAATAATAATAATAATACAATGATTATTCCCTCTTTTCCTCTTGTTAATTCCTGCTTGAAAGTTCTGTTGACTCCTTATTGTCTATAGAATTAAATTCATGCATGTCAGCCTATGAGATTAAGGGTGTTGACTAGGCCATCGTTCTCTTTAGAGTCATAGCCTCTACCACAATAAAAGTATACACTAAGCTGGAGTAAATGATGAATTGGTTGATTTAAGAAGCATATTGCACTGTAGCACTGTCTCCCATTGTTCATCTATTTGCTCAAGCAGGCACCAGTAATATCTCTGCTGTGAGTCTTGTTACTATTTTTGGTATATCGAATACGCCACAGGTAGCTTGTCAGGCTCTGCTGTGCAGGAGGGACACTCTCGGTAGCTTGCTGGACTCTCTGAGAGGGACAGAGGAATCAAACCTGGGCCGGCCGCATGCAAGGCAGGTGCCCTACCCGCTGTGCTATTGCACATTAGAGAGGATTTTAATTTCTCTCTTTTGCTAATCAATACTTCACAGTAATCAAGAGATTCAGTTTTGCTTTTCCAAATTGGGCATGGGGAGGAGTTGCTTCCTTAGAATACAATATAATATCTTTAACTTTTATCTTTCAGCTCATCAGCATAATCTCGGATTCCAACAATACACAAGGCACTAATGGATAGTGCTCTGCACAAGACCAACTCCTCAGGAAGGGCATCTAGACTAATCAGAGATAATAAATAGAGGAATGATGTCTTAAGGCAAATGTAGCAATGTCTATAAAAGTGATCCCAGTCAAATGCCATAGGAAAACAGATAAGGAAGTATACCTATCACCAAGAAGCTAGAGACAATGCCTTCTTAAAATGCTCATAGGGAGAAAAGATCAGAAATTTTCCCCTCATATAACAATGCCTAAAAAATGCTTGGTTTGATTTTAGATCAGTTCAAATAAATTGCAGTCATGATAAAAATTGTTTTTCAGTTTTGCCTAATTATTCTGAAATATAATATTAATTGTGAATCTCTTTTAAAATGTCAGAATACCTTAATAAGGACTTATATATTTAATTTCAGAAGTGTTTTGCTCATGAAGTTTGACTTGATTATCACAGCTTTGAAACTAAACTAGATGAAATGTGCTACAGGTTCTAAAAATACAACTGAAATTTTTAACTCATTATGTTGGAAATAAAAACACATGATCCCACAGGATGAAATGGCAGGTATACAAGTTAGTCCATCATAAAGTCTATTCAACTAATCCTTATAATCATATGACAGTGACAAATACTTCAACATTTAACCTAATGAGTCATTCTATAAGTCAGGAAACGGAGGATAGTATCACATATATGTGCTAAATGATAAAAATACTCAAATATTTTTCTAGTATTCTCCCATCTCCAGAAAGGGAGAGAATTTGGAAAAAACTGAAACCATGAACTAAAGCAAGTATAATTTAAATGGCAATACACTATGACAGTACTTTCCTTCTCTTCTCCTGTCCTAGCAAAACTAAACTCAAGGGAAAAAACATATGAAGGAGGGGGAAATAAACTGGCCTCAATGTAAAAGATATCACTGGTCATTAGACATCTATATTCTAGAACCCAAGTTTCAGAGTCTGTCAAAAACTTTTTTATGTGAACCATCCAATGGTCCAGAACCTGTATAATTCAAGCTGTACTTAATTTGCTTTGAAAGTACAGAGAACTGATAAAACTGATATTATATGGGTAAGAGAATAAAGAAGATGTGGCATATGGGGCCAGAGATATAGTACAGTGAGCAGGGCATTTGCCTTGCATGCAGCTGACCAAGGTCTGATCTCTGGGATTCCCATATGGTTCCCCAGCACTGCAAGAAGCAATCCCTGAGAATAGAGCCAGAAGTACCTTGAGCATTGTTGGGTGTGGACTCCAAATAAAAGGCAAACAGAAAAGAAGGTTCAGTAAATATACCAATACAATACTCCTCAACTACTAAAAATAACAAAATCTTGCTAGAAAATGAATAACCTACAGGACATTATGCTTAGTGATATGCCAGATGGAGAAAGACAAGCATCAAATGATTTCACAATATAATGTGGAAGATAACCAAAATGAATGAACAAATAAAACCAAACGAAATTATACCTTTAGACTACAAGGACAACATTAAGTGTTTCCCAGAAAGAATAGTGATGTGTGTGTGTAGGGGGGGAACTGAGAAAAAAAGGGGTCAATTAGATGATAATAACAGAAACTAGTCTTTTGGTGGTGAGTATAATAAAATATATAGTTAGATTTGTAACGCGAAACACCTAAAACATATATATGTTGTAGCCCTGTTTAAATTTATTAAAAACTAGAATATGAAACATTTGAGGATTGTGGCCTAGAACATGGGAAAAAATTAATGTTTTCTGCTTCACACTACTACTCCAAAGTAAACGTTATCAGCATGTATCATCCCATATTAAACATGTGGCATTTTTTTCTATTAAGTAAGTTTGCTATTAAAGACATTAAATGAGGGGCTGGAGCGATAGCACAGCAGGTAGGGCATTTGCCTTGCACGCAGCTGACCCGGGTTCGATTCCCAGCATCCCATATGGTGCTCAGAGCACCGCCAGGAGTAATTCCTGAGTGCAGAGCCAGGACTAAACCCTGTGCATCGCTGGATGTGACCCAAAAAGCAAAAAATAATAATAAAGACATTAAATGGCAGGTATATAAAAGGTAAGTCAGTGTCTCATGAATGACTTGCCAAAATTTGGGTGTCACATTAAAGTAAACTTTCTCTATATTAGGACCTATCTTTGTTATGTCCAATCAGTCTCATCGTCAAAGGTTTTGAGTATCTGATTGTGTATGAAAGAAGAAATAATAGATAAAATCAATGTTGTATGTACTTGGTTCATAAATTTCCTTTTGCACATGCACATACAAGAAAATTCATTTTTTATTGGGGTGCTATGCATGTTACAAATGTCTGTATTTGAGGAATCTAAACCACCACCACAACCTATCATTCCAAAACCCTCTCTCGTGCTGCTTTTTTAGATACATTTTCCACTCTAACCTGCCTCTTGAAAAGAGGTTTCTTTCTGCATTTCTACAATACTTTCTTTAAACAGTGTCATATACATTCCTCAAAAAAACTAGAGTTTGAACTTATATATGACTCAGCAATACTGTTCCTGGGAATAAACCTCCCAGGGCCCCAAGACATAATGCAGAAAATTCATGTGTTCATATGATCATGCAGCATTATTCAAAATAGCCAGAATCTGGAAACAAACCAAGTGCAAGAGAAAAGATAACTGGACAAATAAACTATGGCATATCTATGCAATGAAATATCACACAGCTGGTAGTAAAATTGAAGTCATGAAATTTGCTTACAATGGAAATTTGCTTATGATGGAAATGGAGAGTGTCATGATGAGTTAAATGAGTTTAAGGGAGAGAAACATATATAAAATGATTACACTCATTTGTGGGAAAAAGTAGAGACATGGTGTGTGTGAGAGAAAGGGAGAAAGAGACAGAGACAGAGAGAGAGAAGAAAAGTGTCAGCCACAAAGTGGGTGGGTGGTGCTAGGAGGGAAACTGGGATCATTGGTAGTAGGAAATGTACAGATATGAAGGGAATGGTGTTGGAACATTGATTGGAACCCAATCAAGAACAACATTTTATCTGTGTAAATCATGACAATTCAATAACAATGTTTTTTAAAGTATCGTATAAATTATAAAAACAAAACCTATGTCATGTATTTCATTTTTGGATGAAGCCAAATATGGTTTAATTCTTGGATGAAATCCAAAATGGTTTAGATGAAAACAAAAATGAATGAATCACAATTGCAGGCTGGGAAGAATGTTAAGAAACAGTTGTGACTTTATATTTTCTTATTGCTCAGTAATATTCCATTGTATATATGGACCATAGTTTGTATCCAGATAGGTATCCAGTCCTCTGACTTGAAGAATATTATGTTGAGTGAAGTTAATCAGAGGGAGATAGATAGACCAGAATAATCTCTTCATCAAGGATTAATCACTATTTGAAGACCAGGCCCAAATGTCAGCGCAGGTTGTGCTTCAGGAACCAATGAGCTGACTGCATTTTACTTCCCCCCCAAAAAAAAATAAAATCTCCTCTGAGCTGTCTCTCTGTACAGAAAGAGCTCTACCACTATGATACTAATAATTCATGCCATAAATTAGCCAACAGTTGGCCTAGATCCAAAGGCAATATAAATTGTACTTAAGAGTTCAAAATTTAGGGTCCATTGGTGTAGTTTGAATCTTGACTTTGTGACTTTAAAAAATATCTCAGGGTTGGTCATGGCTTCATTAGAGTGGGTACTAATAAAAAATATTAATTGGATATATTATAGGTATTAAATGAGAACATTCTAATGAGAAATCCCTGGATGTATTAAAAACCACTGTGTTATAACACCAAATTATATTTAGTTATCAACATTTCGATTTCTTGCTTTAGACTGGGAACTAAACTCCTTGAGATCGGAATCTGGTGTCATTCATTTCTACATTCCTAGTAGTTCTAGTATATATTATAGTAGAGTAGAAAGGATACTCAGAAATAAATTTGGCTAATTCCTCTTCATGCTCTAAGTCATTCATTTACTCATTCATTGAGGTAATATTCACTAAGCATGTTTTCTGTGATCCTCTTTATTGCAAGCATACCTTCCATGGGAAAGTTCTCTGAAAATCCACAAATACGCATCTCCACAGGAAACAGCAATGTTTCACCACTCTGCCTGACAGATTTGCACTGAAATGTTCAAGTATTAATAGTACAGTATAAGTGCATAGATGGAGATATAGGTTCCAACGCTGGAAGGATAGACTTTACACTTTGCTGAGGATAAGGATTGAAGACCTGTGCTTAAGTGAGACGGAGGTTAGTATAAGAGTCTTCATTTTTCTTTTCCATTGCAGGAAATTTAAATTTTATTTGATATTTTGTTTTATTTTTCTAAAAAGTTTATTGTTTTTCATTATTATCAAGTCACATGGTTTAAATGGTATTCATATATTTTGGTGTTCAGTTATTATATGCCCCTCACACAAAAATGTGGCAAAAATCCTCCAACACCTTACTGATTTCATTCTGGTTCACTCTATATCTTCCTGCTTTGGTGCATCCTCAAGGTTAATCTCCATACAAATTCAACTTGATAATTTCAGTTCTGTTGTCAACATCCAAGTGTTTGTTCATATTGTCTATTATCCATTGCCTTTCTTTGTCTTTTTAGTGGTTCATATCTGAGTGAGATCCTCTGGTATTTATACTTTGGCTTATTTCATTTAACATAACATCAAAGCCAGGATATAATCTTTTCTTGTACTGAGTACTATTCCAATTTTCATTTGTACCACAATTTATTTATGCAGTTATGCCACTGGGCATTTAAGTTACCAGATCTAGGCAAGCATAAATAGGACTGTTATGAATGTAGGAGTTGCATAGGTCTTTCTAAAATAATAATTTTGTGCTCTAAATATAGATGCAAAGCAATAGAAAAGATGGTTCACAGGATAACTCCATTTTAATTTTTTGCACAGTTCTCCATATTTTTTCTACAGAGACTGAACTGAAGCAATCTTAGCAATAGTGAAAGTTCCATTCTCACTGAATTCCTGCCAATATGGGTTGTTTCTGGACAACATAATATAGATTTTCTGTTTTAATTTTTTTTAAAGACGATGGTTTACAAAGTTATTCATAATACATTTAAGTTGTTCATAATACATTTGCTCTGTGCATTCAGTCTTCCAACAGCAATCCCACTGCTAGTGTGACCTTCTCTCCACCACTATCCTGAGTTTCTCACCCCCCCTCCAAACCCGTCCTGTGATCAGGCACAAACATTTATTTTATATTGTTTGTTATAAAAAAAAGTCTAATGGATTTATGGAAAACTACTTCAAGCAAAGAAACTCTGTTAAAACTGTTCTTATCTCACCATAGGGTCATTAAAATCATTGTCTTAGGATTTACTGAGCTGCTTGTTGTTAGTTGAGTCTTCTATGTTATTGTTTTTGTTTATTGAGCGAGCATAACTGACTTCTATTCTATTTTTCTATCTAATTTGGTGTGCTCCTTCTGTGCTGTCCGTTCTGTGAAATGTTAAGGTGCCCCAATTCAGCTCCAGGAAGTCCAGGATCTGTAGAACTAGGCCTATGAGTTTCAATGGTTTGACTTTGCTTATGTCTCTTCTATTAGTGATAAAGCCAGGTCCTTGTTGATTACATGATGGTGGCTAGGAGATGCGGGAGTAGCTGCTGAGGCTCCTGGAAGTAGGGACACTGGGGAGGCTGCCTGCTCCCATTCCAAGAAGACACCAGAGTTTCCAACTCAAAAAATGATGCACCTGGAAATTTTCATCAATTTCACATCTCTTCAGAGATTATTCCTGAAGCAGTGACCTTAGGCCATTTTCATGGTTTGTAGTGCAGCGGCTGTGGGGTATGGATGCAGCTATCAATATACATAGATATTACTAGTATGAAATTATATCATCATTTTGAATTGCAGTTCTCTAATAATCAGTGTTCATGAACACTTTTTTACATACCTATTGTACATCTATATATTTTCTTTGAGCAAGTGTCTGTTTAGCTCTTCTTCTTACATTTGGTGCAGGAGCCATGCTAATCTCTGTATCATTCCAAATTTAGTATATGTGCCAAAGCGAGTCAATCTCCCTACATTTTATGTGAGTGCATTTGCTTTTATGTTATTGAGTTTTGTGAGTTTTTGTATTTGATATATATAGCCCTTTATAAGATGTTTGATGTGCAAATATTTTTCCCATTCAACCTGGGGACTATCTCTGATTGCGAGGAAACAAGCTTGCAATAGTAGGTATTCAATCTATTCTTACCTGTTACATTAATAATGTCACAGCATTATGCCCAAGACCTTGCTTAGCTTGAGTGGAGAGGACTTCAATTCCCCCAGTCCATCTCTACTATATTCTCCAGAGAACTTAGCATAAACAAATAGAGTCTGAGATTAGACAAAAAATCCCTCTGGTCTTAAAAACTTAGCTCACTCTTTGGCAAGAGTTATGTAGCCATGAGGGGATCCAAGATGCAAAAAGAAAGTTGCTTTTTGTATGTCATGGGGCAATATGCCAGAGACTTAGCAAAGAGCACACACCAAAATTACAGACTGGATTTAAGACTCTCATCTATACTAATCTCTGTACCCCAGTAATTTCTGTGGGACACAGAATATTTCTTTCTACTTACCTCCTGATATTTAAATGATCCTTCTCCACCCAGACCCCCTATTTTCCGGTAGATTGGCAGCCACAATCACAAACTGTCCCTGGCTTCATGTAATCCCACCAATGGCCAACATCCAGAGATATAAGACCAAGCTCCCAGAAGCACACTGCAGCAAAGCGGCCGCGTGACATCTAATAGCCTTCTCCCTCCTGGAGAACCTGACAAGCTACCAAGAGTCTATTACCCGCATCAGATAGCCTTGCAAGCTCCACATTGTGTATTCATATCCCAAATACAGTAAAAGATATATACATACCTCTCGGAGAGCCCCACAAGCTACCGAGAGTAGTCTGCCCACCAGGCAGAGCCTGGCAAGCTACCCGTGGAGAATTTGATGTGCCACAAACAGTAACAATAGGTCTCATTCCCCTGACCCTGAAAGAGCCTCCAATCGTTGGGAAAGATGAGTAAGGAGAGGTTGCTAAAATCTCAGGGCTGAGTGTAATAGAGATGTTACTGGTGCCTGCTCGAGTAAATTGACGAACAACGGGATGACAGTGATACAGTGATTTAAAGAAGGCTGCATGTGTGTAAAACTAGGCCCTGGTCCTCACAGTATCCTTAGCAGTGGAATAGTACCTGGCATGTTTTAGGCTCCCAGATAATAATTTTAATAGCTATGTCCATATTAATTATTGCACACATATCTACCATACCATGAAATCACATAAAGCTATGCAATTTTCTCCTCCGTGAGCTTCCCTCAGTCTGCAGCATGTGGCACTGTGTCAGACAGACATTAGACAATCTGTTAATATTAGTTGAAAGAGTAAGTTGAGGTGAAGGATCAAGAAATAGAAATTCAAAGGCCAAGGAGAAAAAGAGAAAGCTGTTAACAAATCAGTCTTCTTCAAAGTAAGCCCCACAATAGTATTTTGCTTTAAAGAGAATATTTAGCAAACATGTTTAGGGGAATGAATTGAGACTGGAGAAAGGCACATGAACATCAAGTGCATTAAACATCAAAGCACTGAGTAAATTAAACTAATAGGACAGAGAATAATGGAAGAAAGAGAGTCTAGAAACAAGCTCTGAGGTATCTGTATGGAAATTGGTTACAAGAGAACAGGTTAGTAAGAATACTGAGAGGGAGTAACCAAAGATAAAGAAGGAGCAGGAGCAGGTAAAATCATGGAAACCAAAAGAAGAGAGCAGTAATTTGTTGAATATCACCAAAAGAACAAATGAGACTGATAGAAAGAGAGAATCGTTATATTGGGTAACATGGGTTGTCACTGTTGACCTTGATAAGTGTGGTCTCAGTGGAGGGAGGCATGAAATGAGGTTACTAGGACATGAAGCAGGAGGAACTATAGTCACTGTCGCACTGTCATCCTGTTGTTCATCGATTTGTTAGAGCGGGCACCAGTAACGCCTCCATTGTGAGACTTGTTACTGTTTTGGCATATCGAATACGCCATGGGTAGCTTGTCAGGCTCTGCCATGCAGTCTAGATACTCTTGGTAGCTTGCTGGGCTCTCCAAGAAGGACAGAGGAATCGAAGCCTGGTCGGCCGCGTGCAAGGCAAACGCCCTGCCCGCTGTGCTATTGCTCCAGTATAGATACAAAAGTATGTCCTTATTTGTAATCTTTGGAGAAACTTAATCTCCTGACCAAATATAGTTTAGTAGTTCATTTTCTGCCCACTACTTTAAAAGGCTCTTTTCTCTGGGCCAAATCAGAGCTGCTCTAGTATGCAAAAACTAAGCGTCTAGAAAGTGGAGACAGACTATTAAGCTCTTGGGTGAAGTTGCGCTGGATTCTGTAGCCTTGAAGAGCCAAGACTAAGTCTCTGTGTAACCCTGTTTGCTGCTGAGCTCTGTCCCCCAATTCCTGCCCCTCAGCCCATCCATTATTAATGACATCATTGTAATCAAAAAAGTTAGGGAGAATTTGTTTTGCATAAAATAGATGTTGCAACAAAATACTTTGTTATTCAATGTGAATTTTTAAATGAAAGAGCTAAATACAGATTTCTCCCCCAAGAGATGCTCTGATTTGAGGCTGAGGTTGATGTACTTCCAAAAGCCTATCTAATTACAAATTATGCCCCAAACCTAGATGCTTAGGTAAGTTTCACATGCAAGAAACAATGATGTCTTTCCTACCCAACTCCTCATGTGGGGTGTAATTCAGAACAAAACTTAAGCTAGATAATCTCTGATGTCCATCCATTATTCCTTGAGAGACATTTGCTAAGCTTTTTCTGTGTTAGATTGATTTGGTTCAAGTGAAATTTTAATTTGTTAGTTCTCAGGAATGGAAAACTTGTATTTAGAGTCATTTCTGAATGAAAAACAAATCTGGATATATCGATATATCCAAAGATTTTCATGGTTGTTTGAGTTGATGCCAAGAAATAGTCTGGGTATACCTGGTCTCCTGTCTAACAAATTATAAACCTAATCTCAGACAGAGAAATCCCTCAAGCACAAAATAGGATTCTTGAGGGGGTCTCAGCTTCCGAAATATGGGACCAAATTGTATTGTATTCTTGGCATTTGTTCTTCAAAATAAAGATGTACTTCTGCTAATATGTAGATGAATATAGATGTAGGTGATTAAAGATGAGCTTCACTATCCCCTCAACAGTTAAGCCATTGATCACCTGGAGTCCTTTGAAATGAATGCCTAAGCCTAAATGAGCATCAGATGTCTTAAATTTGCAATCAGTAGACCTGAGTCAGAATTCTTCCCAGAGTTAGACTTACAGTCTCTCTCTAAAAATGAGTTATTCATTATCATCATGTTCAAAGAAATAGTTTACTAACCCAGATAGCCCTTATTCTGTACAATAAAAATTGACATAATCATGTAACTTTTGTTAAACATCTATTTATTATAAAGATAGTATGGTGATAACTGGGAGTAGAGCACAAAGGGCACCATTTTAGTCCAGTGTTAAGCCCTGTACTATATCCCTTGTCAAAGAAGAATTTTCACATGGATTATTTCATCTAATCCACCAAACATCATCAATTGGTATTATTAAACCATTTGTTAGAGAATAAAACTGAGGCTGAAAGAGAATAGGCTTTTATCCCCAGGACATATATGCAATAAAAGATAGATCTTAGCCCTTACAGCTCATGCTCCAACTCTGGCACAGTCCCTTCTCTGGAGAAAAATGCCTGAGTCATCATCTCTGTTTGGAATGATGCCTCTGACCAATAGCCAACACTAAAGTTTGCGGAGTATGCTTTTGTTTTTATCTGAGGGAGACACATTAGCTACATCTGAATGTGCTAAGAAAGGCATATTCCTCTCTCTGATCAAGACAACTATTTATTTAACCCCTCAACTATTCCTCTTACCCCAGCTGTATGCTTTTAACTAACACACATAAAAATTTAACCAATATGAAAAAAGGAACTCTCATCCATTACTGATGGGAATGTTGTATGATAGAATCCCTGTGAAAAAACTGTATGGATAATTCTAAGTAAACTGAATTGCCATATAACCCAGAAATTCCACTTTTGAAGATCTATCCCTGGACATAAAAACGCTCTCTCAAAAGGACATATACATACCATTATTCATTGCTGCACTCAGTACCATAGCTAAGATATGGAATCAGCTTAGATGTCCATTGACAAACGAATGAATTATGAAGACGTGGTACATATGCACAGTGGAATTCTATGCAGCAGCAAGAAATAATGAAACCATGTGATTTGATGCAAACTGGTTGGAACTCGAGAATATCATGTTGAGTGAAGTAAGGCAGAAGAAGAAAGACAAACACAGGATGATCTCACTTATCTGTGGTATATAGAATACTGGATGAGGAAATAAATTGTAGTAAAGGGTGGATGCCTATATCACTCTTAATTCCAGTGGTCAGAGAGGAGAAGGGCAGAGAAAGAAAGAAAATGAGGTTGGAAGAAGAGAATGAGAAGTAATGGATGAACTGGCATCAGGGTTTCAGTTATACCAGTGATGTGAATGAGTGGTATAGGCATATATACAAAACATAGACTCAACAAAAGTCAAAACATAAAATCTAAACTGAAACCACTGACACTTCCTAAGCACTGACTCTGTCAAGTTGACAGTTAGGGATGGGGTGGGGGTTGAGATGGAGAGGGAATGGGAATACTGGTTTAGAGAAATTGACACTGGTGTTGGGATTGGTATTGAAATACAAGCCTAAAACTAAATTATCAATAACTTTGTGAAGCATAGCTATTTACTAAAAATTGAAAAACCATTTGACAAACAAAACAGTTTACAAGACTTAATTATGTTTCAACTTTGAATCTGCCACTGCTGGGGACACATCAGTCTGTTCCCTTGATCAATAAGGTAATGTCCTTTTTGATGTTTCTCCTCCCCCGTCTTCTGAGAAATGGCAATTAAAAATACCCCTTTGTATTCTTGATATAGAGGTAATTCTTCCTGATCATACAAAGAAATATTCTAAGAAGTTTACCCCATGCAGCAAATCTATGGGCAGTTAATTAAGAATCCATTCTTAACTAGCCTCAAAGCTATTTTCCACATTCTAAGTTTGCAATGAGGAAAAAAACTTTCCATATTCCAACAAAAACAAAACTAGAGAAATTTTCATTATACTGGTTCATTGTTCATTGAACTCTTCAAGCATTTTGTTTGTTTTCCATTCAATGTAAAATTTTCCAGCTTTCATATTGCTCTGGGCCATTTACAAGATTGAAAAATGTTATTTGAGACTGACGGTTTCTATAGCATTAGAACAGCCAAGATTCTACTTTGCTCATGAAATTTGTATCAACCAACTTAAAACTCCCCAGGAAAAACAAATTCACCTCACTTGTTCTCTTCAATTGACTCAGTAACTTCTGTAATAATCATACAGTATATTTTTCCTTTGGTGTGAGATCATAACTGGCCACTCCTGCAGTTCATGGCCAGAGATATTATGCAGAAGTTTCCTATAAGCGCCAAAGAAGAGCTAATTATCTAGTCCCAAAGGCTGTGAAGCACTTTCTCTGATCACTGTGAATGGCACTCATTCAAATCTCACCATACCATGGTGAGATTATATATGGCAACCAAAAATTTGTAATTAAGCATGTGCCCAAATATTACCCTAATCTTAAAAGATGACATTACTATGGCCCTCTATATGATTTACAATTAAAATTGCATAAAATCACAGTCACTGCTGAAGCTTTATTGTCTGGCACACTTCAAAGTATATCTGTCTGTCATAAACTGTCATTAACAAGAGTGACAATTGAGTATGTTCCACATGGTTAATGGCAGGATATCTGAATAGCAACACAGTCATAGATTGAAAGCAGGAAAAATAAAATGGCTAAGTGGATCTTCATTATGACTCTACCTGTAACTATGACTACCTGAATCTACCTGAAGAATCCATCCCCATTCAATTCTACTCTTTTTTGCAAAGATCATAGTTGTCAGTGATGGGAAGGCAAAAAGTAAGAGTGAACATCACTGCTAAGAATAATTCCATGATTTCTCACCTCTCAGAGATAAAGTCTAAAGAGGAAACTGGGTACATTTGACTGCCCAGTGATCATTTTCAAGTGCAAACGCATCTGTGACTTTTTATAATTCATGGAAAGGGAAGCTGTTGTAAATTACAAATTAAATTTGGCTATTAGTATTGTTTTACAGATATTTCATGGATTAATTATGTAGGTTCTTTTCATTTTCTGTGTGTTAGGCACATTCTAGGAGCTCCATTATATCACTTCATTCACTCTATATACAACCCTATGAGGTAAATATGAAATCCCTTTTTTATGGATTCATGAACTATTTGCAGACAGATTATTGATAGAAACACAATTTTTCAGGACAGGATAAGAAACAGCAGAGTTTGGGGTCACATATAAATTAAATGTCAAAACCAGACATTCAATCAGATATGTTCACCCTGAATCCTGTATACTTTTCACAAAATTATACTCTCATACCAGCTTGTACCTGGCCATGATCCTTAAAGTTCTCCAAATAATTTTCCATTTTATCTTTTCCATGGCCATTAAAAATCCTCTCTTGTGACTGGGCAGATGGCACAAAGGACTGGAATATGCTTTGCATGGGGACCGCACATGTTCATGTTCCCTCCCCAGCACTGCTTAGTGTATCCACCACTACTACAGGAGAGACTCCTGTAGTAGCCCTCAACACCACCAGCCCTGACACCAAACCCCAAAATTGTAAAAATAAAAATAGCTTGCCAAAAAAGATCAGGACATAACACAGTGTTCTAAAGGACGTGAAAATTGAGGATATGAATGAAGGAGAATGAGACTCAAGAGCCAGGAGTTCTGGGCCTCCTGGTCATTAAGGTGCTGCTCTGTGACCTTGAGTCAGTCACTGTGGATTATTATCCAACCTTAAAGGAAGAGAAGACAAATGTGAAGTGCTCCACAAGGATTCCAAAAAGGTCAAGGCAGGAGTCTATTAGCTATTTTTAACATTCTAATAATCCTAAAGGGGATGAACTGTAAAGATGCCTGAGATACAGCAGATCCCACGATAACTCAACCACTGAGTGTCTTTGCCTGGGAAAGGATTTATATCAGCATTTTATTGTCACATTGATTATTTCATTCCAATCACATGTTCGAATGGGCAGTTAGTTATCAAAGGCTCTGAGCAACAAGAAGTGGGTAAAAAAAAATAAGGCATAATAAATATAATTCATGTAGTAGGTCAGACATTTCAAAACATGGAGTACAGGGGGAAATTAATTAAAAATGCCCTTGGTGATAAAAATACTTTTGGAGTCGCTAGACTGCCTCATCTCAAGGTCCCTTGCAGCTTAAAAATCCTATAAAGCACTCCTGAGTAGCCAATATATCATACGCTGTAACTAGGAGCTGGGCAGGCTAACTTCAGGATTAAAGATTAAAAAGCAAGTTCTATATTGCTCCTCCTCAAATATGCTTACATATTAAATTTTTGGTGGCTGAAAATCATTGACAATTTTTCACTGGTATATTTCAATTCAGGAAAGAGACAACCTAAAGTTGTAGGAATAAACACTTTCCAACATTCTGCAATTTCCAACATCCATGCAATTTAAAAAGTCATTTTCATTTTGAAAACAATCTATCCTTTCTTTTTCCCTCTTTACTTTATGTATTAAAGTGTGTATTGTTTGCCCCATACACGATTTTTATTTTCCAAGCTTGTCCATATACAAAAGCTGTTGGTCACCATTGTTCTCTAAAGATTCTGTTCCCAGTGGTGGTAGGTGGGTTATGGTGAGATGTGGAGTATGTAGGCAACTTCCACTGGAGAAAATCTAGGGTGTACATACTAGGAACAGCTAAGGAAAACTAGCTGCTGTAGTCAAAAAGAAGAAATCCATAATTGGCCTGAAGTATAATTATTAAGGCTTATGCTTTAATTTCCTACATCTTTGTGTCCAAAAGTATGTTATTCACTGTTGCATGAGACAGGCACTCACACAAGCTCTTTCTGGTCAAATTCTAAGGATTATCAAATGTCCCTTTTTACAACAATACATTTTATTTTTGTCAAACTGTTTTTCTCAGTAGAGTCCCCTCCAATCTATACCTTACAAATAACTCAGGTTTTACAAAAGAATCAACCTGCTATATTTAAAGAGGTATAGTAATCACAATCAATGGTATGGAGTAAGAGATGTTATAAGTTAAATTCTGTTTCTGCTGCTTACTCTCTATGAGACCTTGGGAAAGTTACTTACCAGCTCCAAGTTTATTCCCTATTTGGAAAGTGTACCCACTTTCTAGTTACCTCTCCAGTGTAATAACTATTTTGCAAAGTTGTTTTGAGGCTTAAAAATTGAATTCAACACATAAAGTAACGAATGGGAGACCAACACCCAAGAATGGTAGAGATAAGTACCAGGAGGTTAGCTCCACGGTTTGGAAGCTGGCCTCACGTGCTGGGATAGAAGAAGGCAGCTCAGATAGAGAAGGTAAAGGGTGTTCTGAGGACCCGCTCAGGATGGGAGATACATGCTGAAAGTAGACTATAGACCAAATATGATAACTACTCAATAGCTCTATTGCAGACCACAGCACCAAAAAGGAGAGAGAATAAAAGGGAATGCCCCGCCACAGAGGCGGGGGGGGGGGCGTGAGGGGGATAGGATGGGGGTGGTGGGAGGAATACTGGGATTATTGCTGGTGGAAAATGGCCACTGATAGAGGAATGGGAACGCAAGCACAAAAGTTTATAACTCTGTAATTGTACCTCACGGTGATCCACTAATAATAAAAAACAAAAATTTAAAAACAAAAAAACAAAGTCAAATTAGAAAAAAATTGAATTCAACACTCATAAGCATTGCTAGTATATATTCTCTCATCATATTTTTCAGTCTCTGGGGACACACTGATGATGTTCAGGATTTATTCTTGGCAGGGCTCAGGGGACCATGTGCAATGGTGCTGGGATTGAACAGTGGTTGGCCACATGCAAGCTATAGCTCCCAAACTCTGCCTTCATAATTTTATTTTAAACATATGTGTTTGTTTCTGCGATGCACGTAGTAGTGTCAAATGTTAAATCCTGGGGGTGCTCGGGGGACAAAATTGTGTGCTAAGGATAGAATCCTGGGAGGTTGGGTGCAAGGCAAAGTCCCTACCTTCTTTACTATTCTCCAGCCCCACTCCCATCATTCTGAACTGGTCTTTTGAATCACTAAAGATGCCTTTGACCTGATACTTGGACTACCAATTCCTCTGCAAAAAAGTTCATCACAGGGCATAAAGAGTAGCACAAAGTATGTCAGAATCATAGAAAATGTCCAGAGAACTAGAATGTTTCCTGGTTTCTCCTGAAAAATCTCTGGCCACTTTCGGAGACTAATACTGTAAAGGGACTACTGCATATAACCTGATACTTTGGAATACTAGAACCCAATGTACTGAGACATAGAAAACTAAAACTTGATTGAAGAGGCCTGAGGGAAAAAAAGAACTACTTCATAACAACAGCATATCAGGAAGGGCTCTCTTGTACCATGGTCCTTCCCCCATTGTTTCTTTAATTAACAACAAATCACTTTGCCATCACCATTACTCCAATCGTCAGTTTGACAAAATTTGCATGGCAAACTTTGAGACCGAGGTAGCACTTGAGACAGAATTAGACAGAATGAACTCTTCTCTTGGGGTACAGGATGCATGGACAGAAAAAATGATGACTGGAAACATCTAGCAACCTTTTCAGAAAGGTACTTTTATATTACATATAATAGGTAGAAGTGAGAAAAAAAGTTTTGTTTCTTCTCAATTCTGGGTAAGGGATGCATATGGAAAGGGCATGGCTTTAGATCCAGATGCCAAGCCAGCTCCAATGCTTCAATGCCAGTTTGAACACTTCAATGCCAGCTTCAACACTGATAATTTTTTTCCCTCAAGCACATTACTCTAACCTCTTTCACTTTTAATTTTCACATCTGAAAAATAATAGTATAAATATTCTTCTAGTTGACTGTGAGATGTAAATTAAAAAAACACATATTGAAGTCCATAGTACAACGTTGGTGATCTAGAAGTCTTAAATTCTGTCTTTCATTGGCCTCTTCACTGAAGATCACGACCTCATTTGTGAATTGTACTTGAGTGATTTTCATATATATATTATGAGGAAATAAAGTTAGGGCCTGATAAGGTGTAAAACTTGGAGAATCAAAATTTAATAATAAATACATTGCAAAGTAATCCCAAAGTCACTAAGATTGAGATAACAATGCAGCTATAGGGTTGATAATGCCTGAATTACATCCAACCAAGCTTCATTAGTTAAAACTATATGGTGCCCACCCCAGTACATGGTCTAGATTGTCAGGACTCAGGACAATGATCACATGTTGAAACCCCATTATGGCGTGGTAATGAGGCTCCCATAGTTACAAAAACACACAGAAATCCTCCAGGGATGAGGTCTTAGGAAAGGAGTAGCAAAGAGAAGAGAGCAGTATATGAGGTGCAGAACATCTGAGTTAATCAAGATATACAGAGCAGGAGATGCATTTTTAGTAGAGGGTTCTAATATTCCCAAAATCTTGATCAGATTTACCCCTATCTTACAATTCTGGAGTTCAGAGGTTAAAAGTATGCTTCCTGTTTCTCCTTTAGTATTCAATTTATGAACTTATGCCTAGAAAGACAAATACAAGAAAACAGTACTTCTGATTCATAAAGATAGATTTATTGAGTATTCTTTGAATATAACTATGCCTTTTAGCAGGTACTATATCCTGCCCTGTGGTATACTATGCTCATCGCATACCTACCCATTCTCCATCAGCCTCAGCACCTGTACTTCTAGTAAAAAAAAAAAACACTGTACTTGTTACAAATTTATTGCAAAGGGGGGACAAATCAACAGATTTTTTGCTTTTTTGGGTCATATCCGGCGATGCACAGGGATCACTCCTGGCTCTGCTCTTAGGAATTACTCCTGGCAGTGCTCAGGGGACCCTATGGGATGCTGGGAATCGAACCCGGTTTGGTCGCATGAAGGCAAACGTCCTACCCGCTGTGCTATCGCTCCAGCTCCGGAACTCAATTGACAGAGGTCATCATAATCATCATCATCATCATCATCACCATCATCATCCTGTTGATTGTCGATTTCCCGAGCGGTCTCAGTAACGTCTCCATTCGTCCTAGCCCTGAGATTTTAGAAGCCTCCCTATTTGTTCTTTTAAACGGTGCCTCATTAGAGGCTCTTTCAGGGTCCCGGGAATGAGACCCATCATTGTTACTGGTTTTGGCATGTGAATATACCATGAGAAGTTTGCCAGGCTCTCCCATGCGGGCAGGAAACTCTTGGTAGCTTGCCAGGTCCTGCAAGAGGGAGAACTAAGCTATAAGATGTTAACAGAGGTAGGGAAAATAAAATTTTTGACACAACTCCAAAGTCTGTAGGAATGTTTTTAAAATTCCATAGCTGAATTAGCCAGCCAGTAGTTGGATGAGGATTCGTATCAAGATTCCTCTGGCACCAAAATTTGTGCCCTCTCCAGCACTGCAGCACTGATACTGAGAACAAGAGGAGTGAGGAAGTCTATCTAGCTTAAAAGACCTAGTAGTATGTCACATTTTATCTTGATCTTAAAACCTGGTGTATTTGATTCCTAGGACTGTTATACCAGTGGCCCACATATTTGGTCCGTTGAAACAAAAGAAATGTATTTTCTCATAGTTCTGAAGAATAGAGGTTAAAAAATCAATGCGCTGCTAGAGACATTCTTCCTTAAAGGTTTTCAAGCAGAATCCTTTTTATCTCTTCCTAGGTTCTGCTGGCTGCCAGCAGTTCTTGATGTGTCCTACCATGTACTTGCATCACTACAATCTTTGGTCCCATCTTCACAGGACCTTCTTCCCTCGGTGTCATGATTGCATTTTAAATGACTTTCTATATGGACAGTAGTCATTGAAGGAGGGATCACCTGATACAGTATAACGTTAACTAGTTGGATAACATAACCAAGACCTTTTTCCAAGTAAGGTTTCATGATGAGGTTTCAGTAGACATGAATGTGGAAGGGAATACCAGCCAACTCAGTTCAGAGGCATGAATTTTAGAGGAGACACTTCATAAGTCAGAAGGAAGTAATAGGATGAGAAAGAAACAGTAATTCATGGGAATTCTTTTGAAATCTGTGAGTGTCTTACTCACAAAGGGTATGGTTATAAAGGTAGATTGAGGCCAAAGCACAGTGGTCCTAGAGCAAGTCCCATGGGAAGAACCTCAACAGATAGAATTTCAAATGGTTTATTAAAGTTTTGGATGTTTTTAAGAAGAATAAATAACGCTCATGCAAAAGTCTGTTAAGCTTTGGTCTGTGTATTCACTCCCAAAGCACCAGAGGTAGCAATATGAGAAAGAAGTTTAAATGCAAAATTCTCTCTTCCACCCCACAGGAAGATGTTAAAATAAGAGGTGTTTAAAGGAGGAAATATGTGTAGAAAACATCTTATTCTTCTCCATTGTATAGAATCATTCAGATGCGTTTTTAATCATTCATACATGGCAAATAGTCAGGGGTTTTCTATGATTCAGGAGAGCATGAATCAAGGAATGATCTACAAATGGCCTCACATATCAAACAGACTTATTATGTGAATGTAATTCCAAAACACAGAGGAGAAATCCATCAAAAGGCATTTTTATTCTTTATGGATATAATTCATTTGAAGTTCAGTATTGGCTATTATATATAAAAAGTAGTGACAAACACAAGTCACTGAAAATATACGGCAACCTAGTAAGTACCATTTTTGAGAATAAAGTGCCACATTATTTGCTCATATTTTACTCAATGCTCAAAAAAGATTTTCCAGAATTTACCTAAACTCTTAATTCTAATGATAGAAGTGAGGATCACAACAATTAAGGCATGTGTCCAATAACCTGGCTCTGGGCAGGAGAGATAATATAGCAGCTGAGGCAGTCGCCTTGCACACTGCTGATCCCAGTTTGAATTCTGGCACTGCATATGGTATTTAGGTAGAGACAGGAGGGATCCCTGAGCACAGAACCAGGTGTAATTTCTCAATATTTCTGGAATAAACAAACCTGATTCCATGTTCATTTCAACTTGAAGGCTTTTCTCTTTTCATTCTACAATGTTAATTATAAACCTTCTGAATATCTGTATTCCATAACATTTAAGCAAGGTATTGCATTTCTGGAAAAGCATTATATATGTTCTTTCAGACAATTTCAGTTTTCAATAAAACTGCCCTCTATACAGGGACTTATATAATCATATCTCTCATAGCTGTGCTGGGAGGCTGTTATTAGTATCGAACAAAAGTATAGAGATGAGATTTTAGACTTCTATACAAAGAGCTTTGTCCATAACGATCACTCTTTCCTTCTTGGTGGGTCATTTCTGTGCTCAGTGATTCCGTTTGAAGTCTGGAAGAAAATGGTAACTTTCTTTTATTTTCCTCTAGTATTAAAAACTCTTGGTGAAGCTAGAATTATATGAATAAAAATATATCTACAACAGTTACCAATGTTATAATCATGCAAATACTCATTCAGTATACATCATCTCTTTATATATGAAAGAAATTGCGTACAGAAAGATCAATTAACTTGTCCAAGGTCACACTTCAGGTAACTATCAGAGCCAGGATCTGAATTCAGGTCTGTCAAACTTCAAAGACTTCCTGTCAAATTTCAAAGTATACTGTCCTCATCAGCTCACTCTGATAAAAATTATCTGACAAACTAAGATATCCATTATAAAAATACAGGCAAACAAAAGGTTCATGTTTTACAGTTCAAAATAGGCTTTGGAATATACCCCAAAGTCATGGTTCAGGAATGTAACTGAGTGCAGTCCTTCAAGTGTGAGGCCATGAGTCCAACCTCTTGCATCACAAACAAAAGGATGCAAAGCAAAGAATTACTAACCCCTATTCCTCTCTCTTTCAGATCCCAGAAAGCCTCTCTAAACCATAGAACAAACCGTTATTTTTAAAAACACTGAGTTTCTTCATGACCCTGAGGTTGGAAAATAAAAATGAAAGAGAAAACTTTGATTTTATCAAAATAAAAGATAATATATATGTATATGTGTGTATGTAGAAAAATATGCCAGCTGAACAGTTGAGAAAAAAAAATTCACAAACCATGTTTCTGGCAAAGAGTTCACATCCAGGATATAGAAGCAACTTCTACAAGTTGATAGCATGAAATGAATGATCCAATAAAAGTACAGATAAAATATATTAACACTCTACAAAGGAAGATATTTAATGGGTAAAAGACATGTGGCAATGTTCACTAGTGGCACCTCAGGGAAACACAAGTTAAATCACAATAATAACATACTCACTAGAATGGCTGAAAGTAGAAAGACTGTAAATATGTTGGCAAGGATGAGGAACATGTGCAACTCTCACATGTGGCTTTGGCAATGGAGATGGTTGCAGTCACTTTGAAATTAAGTTTTGTAGTTTTTTTTCTCATAGACCTTTATTTTAAGATATTTTAGTGTCTATGCATTTAGATGCTAAAGGTTATGATAAAAGTTTTATTCACATATGAACACATTATTTTTAATTAATACATGAGTCCAGTCAATATCTTTTTTCTCATCATTTTTCTAATATTCTTTTTAAAAATTTTATATTTTTTAATGAATCACCATGAGATACAATTACAGACTTACAAACTTTTGTGCTTATGTTTCAGTCATACAATGGTCGAATACCCATCCCTTTACCAGTGCCCATTCTCCACCACCAATGTTCCCGTATCCCTCCCACATCCCCGCCCCACCCCCTCTGTAGCAGGCAGATTCCCTTTTTATTTGATCTCTCCTTTAAAGTGTTGTGGTCTGAAATGCAGGTATTATGTGGCCATCATTTTTTGCCTATAGTCTATTCTCAGTACACATCTCCCATCCTAAGTGGGTCCTCCAAGCATCCTTTACTTGCTGGTCCCTTCTCTATCTGGACTGCCTATTCCCCCAGCATGTGAGGTTGGTTTCCAGGCCTTGGAGCAATCCTCCTGTTTCTTGTCTCTACTATTTTTGTGTGTTACTCTCCCATTTTGTAAGTTTGGAAAATAGCATGGACGTTTCTCAAAAAATTAGAAATTGAGGTCCCATTTGAACCAACAACAATACCACTTCTGGGAATATACCCTTAAGATGCAAAAAAGTATAGTAGAAATGACATCTGCACTCGTATGTTCATTGCAGCACTGTTTATAATAGCTAGAATCTGGGAAAAAATGAATGCTTGAGAACAGATGACTGGCTAAAGAAACTTTGGTACATCGACACAATGGAATACTATGCAGCTGTTAGAAAAGATTAAGTCATGAAAGTTGCATAAAAGTGGATTAACATGGAGAATATTATGATAAGTGAAATAAGTCAGAAAGAGAGGGACAGACATAGGAAGATAGCACTCATTTGTGGAATATAAAGTAACAAAATTGGTAGTTTCTTAAAATATTAAACATACTCTACTCATACAACCAAGAAATTCCCCTATCTAGGTATCCTGAAGATAAATACTTCTGCCTATGAAATAATCGGAACACAAATTCTCATTGCAACATGATCAGTAATAGCCCATACCTGAAAAAACTTATCTCCATCAGCAGGAGATTGCTAAACAAATCATAGCATATTCATACACTGGAAGGCTAGCTAATAATAAAAAGAAACCACCAATACACAGAACAACAAAAACAAATCTTAAAACCATCACACCAACCAAGTGGAAAAAGCCAGACACAAAGGGCTTTAGAATGATGTATGATTGCACTTATATGAAAGTGTACAAAAGAAAAGTCTCTGTGATTAAAAAAATACAGATAAGGCTTAGTCTCCAGAACAGACAGGAAAGTCAACTGGGAAGAAATGAAAGAAACTATCTAGGGTGAAGGAAATGTATGGTATCTGAATAGGACTGAGTATTATACATAAGCATTATTTGCTAAAGTTAATAAAATAGTGTATGAAATGCATTTCATGGCATGCAAATTTTTCTTGAGTCATACATCTCTCTCGCTCTGTTAGTATAAGAATTACTGAAAGTAAGATTTTCAATTCAGACTTGAGTGCATCCAAACCCATCACTGACATATCCCGCAAGTATATACTTATTGAGTTTCTGTAATATGCCAGGCACTTGTTTGCAATGCTGAAAAATAGTTACAAAAAGAGATAGAATTACTGTCACTGTCATTCCATTGCTCATCGATTTGTTCGAGCGGGCACCAGTAACATTTCTCATTGAGAGACTTATTGTCACTGTTTTTTGCATATCCAATACGTACGGGTAGCTTGCCAGGCTCTGTGCGTGGACGAGATACTCTCGGTAGCTTGCCGGGCTCTCTGAGAGTGGAAGAGGAATCAAACTTGGGTCGGCCGCATGAAAGGCGAACGCCCAACCACTGTGCTATAGCTCCAGCCCAGAATTACTGTATTTAGTATAATTTGTTAAATGTAAAGAATAAGTTACTGAAGGGTGTTAAAAATAGAGTAATCCTGCCCTCAGTGAAAACTATGGAAGACACTAGAGGGAAAAGGAAGAAGTGGGAAGAACATTAGGGGGTCCTTTTAGTAAAAGATAGGCATGGAACTTTGGTGACATTAGTGGTGACAATTAAACACATAGAAAGGTGTGAATTGAAACCCTTGAAATCCATGATACTCTCAACCAGTGACAAGTCAGTGGGAAAAAAGTGCTAAATAAAGTAAATAAAAATGTCACAAAGATAGAAAGTGATTTGAACTCCTATCTGACTGGGTTCAAAGTACATGCTCTTATTAACAACACTGTGTTACTTTCCTGCTTTGGACTTTGGCCTGATACTCTTTCATTAGGTTTTAGTCCCATGGAAAGGTTGAAGCTATGTGGAAGTGTATTTCTGGCCAGGCGAAAAAACTGTAGCACTATAGCACTGCCATCCCATTGTTCATCGATTTGTTGAGTGGGCACCAGTAACTTCTCCATTGTGAGACTTGTTGTTACTGTTTTTGGCATATGGAATACACCGTGGAAAGCTTGCCAGGCTCTGCCATGTGGGCGGGATACTCTCGATAGCTTGCCAGGCTCTCCAAAAAGGACAGAGGTATAGAACCCAGGTTGGCCACGTGCAAGGCAAATACCCTACCTGCTGTGCTATTGCTTCAGCTCTGGAGAAAAAACTACCTTTACTTTTTCTGTAGCCCAGAGAAATCACACTCAAAGAAATAAGTTCACTGGTATAACCAAAGCCCTGATACCTATTCACCCATTATTTCCCATTCTCTTCTTCCCACCTTGATTTCTTTGCTTCTCTGTCTTTCTCTTCTCTACACTCTGAGATCAAGTGTGATCTAGACATTTTCCTTTCTCAACACAGTTCTTTAATAAATCTTTTATTTAAAAAGATACAGAAATTCAGGGACTGTAATAAGGCTTGCATGTGACAGCAAGTGCCCACGTCTGTGAGTCTATGATTTTCACTGCAGAATTGCAGGCTTCACCTCCAATATCCTGACAAAGCACCACCAGCCCAAACAACCCAACAATGAGGCCTATAGTGCTGGCCAAGCTGAGTGTGCCTTCCACAGACATACTTGGGTATGGGTGCTATGGGAAACAAAGGAAAAATCAACTTTAGAAGTTGTAGGGATTAGCTCATCTATCACCCCGACAAAGGTGTCTGAGAATTTCCTTGCTGCTTTCTTCAGGTTGCTTATTTGTTCATATCCCTCTCTCCACTCTGGTACCTGAAGCTGCTGTGAACATCCTGAGCCGCCCTGCAATAAAGGCAGAACAGGAGACCTGAACCGTCGACAGTCAGATCTGTGGAGACTGCAGCTGGGGTTCAGTCGGGTTTCTTGACAGTGACAAAGTAGGTTGGAAGACTGGGGTGGAGACCAGCCCAATAATAGCTTGAATTGTCTAGCTGGTGGCCTGCAGCCAAGCAGGCACTATGCCAGGGCCAGGGCTGGCTGCTGCTTCTTTAAGAATTACTTTTGAGAGTGTTAGTGGCAAGAGAAGAGGATGATACTTTGTTAAGGACAAAAGCGATTCATTTGTGTCTGATGTGATTTCTAATAAAGTACAAAGTGTAAAATGGACTTGGGTCACAAAGACAAACTGGCGAAAATGAGACAGAATGGAAGCCTTGATGGAACTACACCACACAAATCAGTTGTACTTCCATTTCCTGCCATTCAAATGGCAGTGATTATCTATAATTTGCAGCTAAACTGTGTTGTACCCAGGTTCTTTGGGAAGTTAATGCGGTATGTGTGGTAGGAGGTTTGCAATTAGAAGAAAAGTAAGGGACGGCTGAAGCTCTTCCCTGGGGGTCAGGGACATGAGTGCTAATGTCAGTCTGCCCTTGTGTTAGTCATCTCTGTTCTGATTCATGTTCTTATGGAAAGGAACAAAACGGTAGAATTTGAAACATTGGTTCTTAGAACTTCGTTAGGAAACAAAGGGGGCATACTCAGTTGCTCTCTTATATTTACCCACATCAACGTAGGAGCAGGGACTTTTGGTTAAAACCACATTGAAAATCAGTGAACTCAATGATCTGTAGGACCGACCCAGCACTGAGACTCAGTGATCTTCCCTTACATGAGCTATAGAAATATCCACGGGGTGACAAAAACTTTGATACCCTATCACCAGATGCAGAGTGGTATGTATATAAAGCAAAAGTATCTTTTGGGGACATGGAACTGGCTACTAACTTCTATTCCAATTTCAAAGGAGTCCATGATACCTGCTAGAAGGGCTGTGGAATGTTTAAAAGGTTCTATAATTAGAACATTTGAATATGGCTACCAAGAGAAGAAAATAAATCACAAGAAAGGAGAGCACATCAAGCTAAGAAGTTTCTGCTCTTCAAGAGAAACTGATTAAAATACAGAGAGAGCCCACAGAATGGGAAAGAATATTTACCCAATGCCTATCTGATATGAGATTAATATCCAGGATATACAAGACACTAGTAGAATTGTACAAGAAAAAATCCTTCAACCCCATCAAAACTGGAGAGAAAAAATGAACAGAAGCTTCCTCAAAAAAGAAATACAAATGGCCAAAAGGCACATGAAAAAATGCTCCACATTGCTAATCATCAGGGTGATACATATCAAAACAACAATGAGATATCATTTCACACCACAGAGACTGGCACACATTCAAAAGAACAAAAGCAAACAGTGCTGGTGTGGATGTGTGGGGAAAGGGACACTCTTTCACTGTTGGTGGGAATGCCCACTGGCCCAGCTCTTCTGGAAGACAATTTGGACATTTCTTCAAAAACTAGAAATTGAGCTTCCATATGACACCGCAATACCATTTTTGGGAATATATCTCAAGGATGCAAAAAAGTGGAGTAGAAATGACATTTGTACCTTTATGTATATTGCAGCACTGTTCAAAATAACCAGAATCTGGAAACAACCTGAGTGCCTGAGAACAAACGACTGGTTAAAGAAACTTTGGTACATCTACACAAAGGAATACTATGTAGCTGTTAGGATAGGTGAAGTCATAAAATTTTCTTATAAGTGGATATATATTGAGAGTATCATGCTAAGTGAAATGTGTCAGAAAGAGAGGGACACACATAGAAGGACTGCACTCATTTGTGGAGTATAAAATAACATAACGTGAGATTGATGGAGTATAAAATAACATAACATGAGATTGACACCCAAAGACGGTAGACACAAGGACTAGGAAGATTGCTCATAGTTTGAAGCCTGCCTCATGAGTGGGGGGAAAAGGCAGGTGGAATAGAGAAGGGATCACTAAGAAAATAATGGTTAGAAGGATTGCTTAGGATGGGAGATATGTGCTGAAAGTAGATAAAGGACAAAAAGTGATGGCCTCTCGGAATCTGTGTTGCAAACCATAATGCCCAAAAATAGAGTGAGATTATGTGGGAAAGTGTCTGCCATGGAGACAAGGGGAGGTTGGGAAAGGGGGTATACTGGGGACATTGGTGGTGAGGAATGTGCACTGGTGGAGAGATGGATGTTTGAACATTGTGTGATTGTAACTCAAACATGAAAGCTTGTAACAGTATCTCACGGTAATTCAATAAAATATTTTTTAAATGTAAGAAAAGGAAAAAAGAAAGGGAGAGAAAGAAAGAGATCAGCTTCCATATAATTGACCACACCAGAACTAGTGAAATCATTACAAACTACACAAAGTTGCTGCTAAGAGGAAACTGGGAGAATTGTCCAAGCTAATTAGAGCATATCATAGTGAAAAGAAACAATTAAATGTCCATAATACAGTATCAAATTGCATAAATGATTCATGGACTTCTGAAAAGGTTGGCACAACTGCTGGGTAATATTTAGCAGAAAGGTAGATGAAGAATGTGCAGGCACAGAAATAAGTTTACTTTTGAACTCCATATACGATTTATGTTGAACTCAAGACAAAGAGAACAGATGGGAGTGAAAAGTTCAGCTGCCAGAAATAGAATTCCCATGTGACTTTCTTGGCACATAGTGTGCACTCAATAAACACTTGCTGATGGTTAAGACACTGACCCAAATCACTCACTGGAGGAACATTAAACCTTTTCTGGTCCTTAGAGTTCAATACTCTATATTTAAGAGTATCTACTAGAACCTGATTGGTGGTGGCATTCTGATCATTCATACTGTCAGAGAGCACTCAGAATTTTTTTTTGTTTTGGGGCCACACATAGTGGTGCTCAGGGGTTATTCTTGGCTTTGTACTCAGGATTACTTCTGGCAGTGGTCAGGAGACCATATGGGATGCTGAGGATCAAACCTGAGTTAGTTGTATGCAGGGCAGATGCCCAACCCGCTGTACTAGCACTCTTGCCCAGCTCTCAGAATTTCTACAGTTATATACTGGCCTGAGATTAGGGCCCAAATTGACTTAGGAATGTCTTTATAAGTACACATCTTCCTTAGGGGTTGTTGTTACTTTATTTGGTACCTAATTCCATGTATTTATTTTCCTATATTGATGTGTACTAGAAGACTCCTATGACTGGGCTTAATGCCTGCCTCTAATCTCTGTACCCTCTCCTCATTACAGTAATCCAACATTCTGCAAAACCTCTTGGCACTAATTGCTATCCCCATCACTTGGTGGGATCTAGTTTTCATTCAGTTTTCTGACATCACTCCTTACATGGCAAACCCCACTGGAACAAATTTTTAAAAAAAACCAAAATCTTCATCGGTGAATTGGTAATTTGATTATAGAACATTCTATATTCTATCATTTTTAAACATATTATTTGAATGTTTAGAATTTTGTGTAAAGGAATAAGTTAACTGTTGAAGTATTTTGCCATGAAAGAGCTCTGTGATTCTGGTCAGGATTTAATCATAGGATCAGTTTCATCATCTGTAAAAGGATTTCTTTTCTCATCTGTAAAATGGATATAGTAATGCTCCACTCACCCATACAAATGCCCAATAGGAAACTGAAATGATCTTGCTGAGAAACTGCCTAGAGCCAGATTGTTGGATTGATGCTTGTGTTAAACAGTTACAAAAAAGTTTCACCACACCACTAGTTTATAAGCCAAAGCAATAAATAAATTATAGATGCTATTCTAACATAATCTGTGGAACAAAAAGTTTTCATTCACAGGGAGAACATATTCTAAAACAGAAAAGAGATTAATATATGGTAATTTAGGCAGAATAGAGCAAATATAAACAAATGACATGTAGCCTAAAAAAATTTAAGCTACTTCAGAAAACAGCAAATGATGGTTTCAGATCAATTTTGGCTCACCACTGACTTTTCAATGCCCTGCAATTGCAGAGTGGTGTATAGTCCTTCACAGACTCACTTCTACTTTAGTAGAATCTAAATCTACCCGGAACTTGGCATTTTAATATGCCTTCACTATTGCTACTTTTTTTGCAGAGAACATTCTAGATAACCAAAAAGATGTTGTTTCACATACCCAAGGAAGCAAGTACAATAGTACACAGCATGGGACAGATGTTGCTTTCCTGAATAGATAGCTCAAAAGGGCAAGAGAATATGCTTTACATGTGAGAACTCAAGGTTAAAGCACTGGCACTTCACTTCTCCCACCCACTAACAACTGAATGGGGCTCTGAATGCAGCCTTCTGAGTATAAGTACCACCTATTCCATCTGCATTCAATCCCCAAACTGATGAAATCTCACTGCAGGTTAAATCTTTTGCCCTGCAGATGAAAAGAATAAAGAGATTTATTTCCTTCTCTGTCCTTCACCTTTCTAAATACTGGGGTGAAGGGTGACCTAAGCATCCCTCTTTTACTAAAGTACATTTCCCCAACCAGTATTCCACATACCACCGATAATTAAGGGAAGAAGAAGAGTACAGGAAGTAATGGGTAAACAGGTGTCAGGGCTTCAGTTATACTGGTGGTTTGAGTGAGGGGTATAGCCATATACCCAGAACACAGACTCAACAAAGCTGAAACCATGAGATCTCATCAGCAATGTCTGAAATTTTGTAATGTGTCTTTCAAGTTGACAGGCATGGATGGGATGGTGGATGGGGAGGGGCGGGAATATGGGAACACTGGTGGAGGGAAGTTGACACTGATGATGGGTTTGATGTTGAAATATATGCCGAAAATTCAATTAATAGCTGTGTAAATCACAGTTCTTTAATAAAAGGAAAAAGATAGAGAGCTTATGGTTTTCTTGGTCAACATGTTCTTACTAGGCTAAGTCCTTTACATCTACCTCCTTTCCTTTCACGGGTCATAATTTGCATGTCAGTTCACTTCAGAAGTTGTCTTTAGCTCCTAGTCAAGAAAATGCTAAGGATCTGCACTGTTTTCCACTTGTAATTTTCACTTATTTTCACCCTCTATTGTGATATTTTTACTTGTGAATACAAAGTTTTGTGGCACAAACAGCATTCATTTTGCTCACCATTTTACCCCCAGTTTGTTTAGTGCTTGGCATAAAAGCATAGACTTGGAGATGTTTATTACACTAAAGAAGGAGTAGCAAATGAGGGGCTGGAGCTATAGTGCAGCAGGCAGGGCATTTGTCTTGCACAGTGGCTGACCCGGGTTCGATCCCCAGCATCCCATATGGTCCCCAGAGCACTACCAGGAGTAATTCTTGAGTGCAGAGTAGAAGTAACCCCTGAGCACCACCAGGTGTGACCCAAAAAGCAAAAAAAAAGGAGCAAGTGAATGGAAGCCATCATATAGAGCACAATTCTAAGATATGGAAACTCTAGTAGCCTTCTGTAGTTTCCTGTAAGTCCAATGCTACTGATGAGGTGATTTCCTATGTTCTTTAACCAAGAATCATGTGTGTGGGCCTGATGTAAAAAGTGTCACTGGGATCAGGGAGATTATAGAATGCCTTCTGAAGCTTAGAACCAGGTATATAGTTGTGGGATCACAGAAACATCTAAGAGCGGCGCATGTCATAGAATTTCAAGATGTCTGCCATATAGCATCAAACCAAGCACAGATTATGCATACATGAAGCCAATTCAGTGGAGATTCTCAAGATCAGAAATTTGTTTATAATATCTTTGCCATAAAATGGGATATTATAGAGAAGCTATTTTTTATAGTTCTTCGACTCTGTAAAACATTATGGCTAACAAAATGGAAGGGAATAGGGTTGGTAAAATTAGGTAGAGGGGTCATTTTGATGACGAAACAGCACTGGAACTTTGGTGGTGGGTGTAGTGAGAATCATACTCATAATCAGAAATATATTCATTACAAATCAAAGCATGAAGCTGTACACCAAAAGTTTTAGAGTAATCATACTCATCAGTCAAGGTATGAGAATGTATTTCCAAAACTTTTGTGTATTGTAAACCAATATAAATGAGCAAAAATTCGGTTAAAGTTTTAGGAAAAGCTATTTTTATTTTGATATTTTGATGAAATAAAGTCTAGTTTTGATGTGCAAAGTATATTAGTCATTTTCTTTAGGTGTTCTTTTCTACTTCTTGCAAACTCTTAAATGATTTTATATATACATATATTTTTAAAAATGATATTAAGGCAAGATTAATTCATTCCTCTGTAAGAGAAATTTGATTTAATTTTTATCTTAATATAAAGTAATTGAGACAATTAATTATAAGCCAAAACAAATGGAGATGTTCATCTCTTGCATATATTTTAGGAAATAATGCAGTTTATAACATTTCAATGATACTTTTCTTGAGTATGCAGTCCTGGGTGGTCATAATTCAAAGCTAGTTAAAATTCTTTCAAGAATAAAAATAAATGAACTTTTATAACTAATTACCTCCTTCTTTCTTTCCTATATTTTATTTTTATGAACTTATGCCATTTTTGTGTCCTGATTAAGGAGTCTGCTGGAACAGTACTGGTTATCCTTAGGAAAATGCAGAAAATGGTCCCATTATAGGACATGATCAGTGTTGTATTGTACCTGCAAACACTGAGAAGCAACAAGAAAGTAGATGGATGCCACACTGAGAGTACTCCAAGGCACAGAAGAAAGAGAGAAGCAGGTTGAAATGAACCTTAGAAATAAAGTTTTAATCTCTGATTCCTGAAAGGTGGTTACTCACTGTTTTAACAGACAGAGGGCAAAGAAGCTCCTCCAGGCAGAGGAAAACACACATAGAAAGATAAAGACATTGTAAAATTGTAACATGGCATAAAGCTCCATAGTTTAGTGTCTGCACTGAAGATTTGAGGCTACAAATTCTATCTTCAGCATCACCCACATGCCAAGTGTGATGGCATAACATTGCCAGTGTGATGCTGGGCACCCCATCGAAGCGTGGTCCCTGGTGAGCAACATAATCAAGTATGTGTCCATCAGACATTTTAATAACAAGGAAAGTGAAGTGAAGGGGGAGAGAAGTTACATAATTAAATATGTGTGTATATTTCCCCAACTGTCACTGTCACTGTCATACCGTTGCTCTTTGATTGGTTCGAGTGGGCACCAGTAACGTCTCCATTGTGAGACTTGTTTGTTACTGTTTTTGGCATGTTGAATGCACCACAGGTACCTTTCCAGGCTTTGCCATGCGGGCAAGATATTCTCTGTAGCTTCCCAGGCTCTTGGAGAGGGGCAGAAGAATCAAACCCGGGTCAGCTGCATGCAAGGCAAACGCCCAACCGCTGTGCTATTGCTCCAGTCCTGCCATTTCCCCAACTATAATGTTTTAATTATTCATAGAATTTTGTGAAAAATATTTTGCCTGCTTAGTGTACTGCAGTATATCCAGCATCCAGATATAGTGAATGACTGTCATGTTCTGGAACTCTGAGTATTTTGATATGACTAGGAAATACAAAGAGATGATGCAAGTCAAAACTGGTTAGAAAATGGACAGGTTCAGCAGAGCATTTGTACATCACTTTAAGGAGATCATATTTTCATGTCTAGAGACAATAGGAATCCACAGGATGAGTTTGAACAGGAAGGTAGCATGAGCAACCATGTGTTAGAAAAGGAATTTTCAAGTAAGGGTGGCAAAAAAGGAGAAAAAGCAGAGTACTTACAGAATATATAGAGACTTTGGTTATGACCATCATCAGTGATTCAGATAATGAACCAGGATGGTGGCTATGATCTATATTAGCAAACCCAAGAGAACTTTGTAGGGCAGGAAGCATAGGTAACAGAAAATGAAAGATACAGAATGACTTCCAGATTTCTGACTGATTTGATGTCCTCACAAATCTTTGAAATACACCAAGCACAGAAATTTTTGGTGGTTGATCAATTAGGACATAAAATTGAAGTATAACAAGATAGTTTTACATAGGAAAAGAAAATGGTATCATTGTTATGGAACTTGTAAGACAGCACAGTGCAATTTTAATTTCCATGTTATTTTCATATAAGAGGACTGTGTTGTGAGCCAAAAAATGCAATGCATTAAGGATTCCTTCTAATTTATATATTCCTGCAACAAATTAGAGGCTGCTGAACTTATAATTGAGTGTCATGTATAACCAGCTTTATAAAACGCTATATTTGAAAGTTTAGCACCAATAGAAACCCTGAAAGTCACCCGACTCATTGACTATGACCATTTATCCATCTTGCTTTGTTGACAGGCAGTCACTCAAACAAATCTATCAAGCTGACTTTTGACTGACTTACCTGCCATTAAGGCTGTACATGGGAATGGAAACAATATTGGATTAAATCAAGTGAATGCCACAGAGATCTGTGTGTACATGCATGGGTGCAGGACTAAGTCGAGTTTGCCCAATATTAAAACCAAAATGGGGCAAAGGAAAATTAACACCACATGAGCACTAGGTTATGACCACTTTATAATCATCCTTGCTATATAACCCTCAAAACAGGTTTAGCACTTGGAGGTTTGGTACAGTCTATTCAATTTGAAGTTTCATGAAACAGAAACATTGTCTGTTTCCTTCTCCTTTGTAACCATAATTCCAACTGTAGTGCTTAACAGATGACTGACACTAAACAAGTACTTTTTATATAGCTTACTTGACAGGGAAAGATGTGTAGGCAAATGCTAAAGCAAAGCCCTATTTTACAATGACCGAAAAAGTAAGGGGCACAATTGGAATTTATGAATGTTTTGCCCCCAGAGCCTATACCATATCTTCTCTTCCATATTATTCACCACAATAAATTTGGTGCAGATGGTAGTGAGAAAAACTAATCTCTTAGTCTGGTGATTCTTAAGCTACAAAAACACCAATTCACGGCCGGAATGAAAGTACAGTGGGCATGGTTCTTGCCTTACATACAGTTAAATTCCAGCATTCCATATGGTTCCTGAGTACCAACAGGAGTAATTTCTGAGTTCAGAGGCAGGAGCAAGCCTTGCACTTTGCTGGGTGTGGCCCAAAACCAAAAGGGGAAAGAAAAAAGAAAGAAAGAAAGAAAGAAATAAAGAAAGAAAGAAAGAAAGAAAGGAAGGAAGGAAGGAAGGAAGGAAGGAAGGAAGGAAGGAAGGAAGGAAGGAAGGAAGGAAGGAAGGAAGGAAGGAAGGAAGGAAGAAGAAAGAAAGAAAGAAAGAAAGAAAGAAAGAAAGAAAGAAAGAAAGAAAGAAAGAAAGAAAGAAAGAAAGAAAGAAAGAAAGAAGGAAAGAAAGAGAAGGACAGGAGAGAGAAAGAAACTGCCAATTCAATGCTCAAAAATAGCCTTTTCTGAAAGCCTTTGAGCCACAGTTTGCTACAATGCTTTCAGATCAAAAGTGTTTCCATTTATACCAAACACGCCTTCAGTAGATATTTCTGTTCCATAAAGTGTCAAATAGGCCCAAATTTTGACTTGCTAGAAAACAAGTGCATGTAATAGTTGACCAAGATGACTTTTCAACTGACCCTTATTTACTGGAGTTTGAAATTCAGCCCTTCATAGTTCACTAAACCAATATTACCCATTCTAGGTCCCTAAGGTATTCCAAGGGGGATACAGGTAAAATCACATGAATGGGTAGATTCTGCACAAGATATGTGTCAATGGGGGTGCCATGGGAAGGAAACCAGTTTTAAGGGGTCCAACAGTATGAAATGCAAAGAAAATGCTGCCTTAAAATCCCATCTTGTATACATTCTAAAGCAATAACATGCTATCTACAATTAAAGCAATAACAAGCACATTTCTGACATCACACCCGATTAAAACTACATTTGATGAATAAATACTAAATAATGAATAAATAATAATGCTCACCTACTCTGCTATATTTCAGAAGTTAAGCACCTGTTTTGTGGGGAGGGAAGCACAGTGGCTTATAAACTTATTAGTAGGGTTTCACATATGAACTATTCCAGCACCACATCCTCCATCCAGGTGTCCATTTCCTTACACCATTGCCCTAGGTGCCTCACTGTGGTAAGGTTCCCATTCAAGAAAGGTTCTCAGGGCTGGAGTGATAGCACAGTGGGTAGGGTCTTTGCCTTGCATGAAGCTGACCCAAGTTCGATTCCCAGCATCCAATAATACCATACGGTCCCCTGAGCACTGCTGGGAGTAATTTCTTAGTGCATGAGCCACGAGTCACCCCTGTGCATCACTGGGTGTGACCCCAAAAGAAAAAAAAGAAAAGTTCTCAGTTTTTTTGCCTTTGGGTATGTGCTATTCCTCTATTCTGCTTCTTCCTATCCTGATTTTGAGAAGATCATTTTGGGTCTGTCCCTGTCTTCTGACTGACTTTGCCAAGCATGATACTCCAGCTCTATTCACAAAGCAGCAAATTATATGATTTCATTCTTTTACAGTGGAGAAGCATTCCATTGTATCTATGTACCAGTTTCTTTATCCAGTAATATGATCTTGAATACTTAGGTTATTTCTAGATTTTGGCTACTGTGAATAATGCTGGAATGAATGTAGGAGTGCAGATGTTTTTTTTCTAAATTGAGTTTGGGGATTCTTGGTGCAGATGCCCAAAAGTGAAATTTCTGGGTCATGTAGAAGTTGAGCAGATAGATTAATTCCCATCTCTGATATTCTTTATTTGTGTAGAATCTACAAAGTTATTTCTATCCTCTAAACCTTGATTTCCTCATGGGTAAAATGGGAATAACCATCCCTATGTCTCAAAGGGACACTGTTGTAAATAAAATATTACATGGAGATACTTAATTTAGAGCCAAGATGTTGTTTAAATATATTATCTTGAACACATTAACTATATATATAATATATATTATATATAATAACACATTGAATCATGAGAATCAATTCAATGAGTTCCTTCAACTTCAAGAGAAATACTTCCTTCAGAAATCTTTTATTTGATGAGTACAGGGAGATGGTTTTTAAAAAGTGGGAGAGCACAATACCTTATATGTGTTTTTCCCCAAGTTTTATTTCCAGCACTGGATGCTACACAATTCCACAGTGTGTTGCCTGGGGACTCCCAAGCAATGTTGTGTCTGAGAAGCATCATATAACTGGGTCCTAGCAATGAACCACCCAGCCCAGTTGGCTGAGTGTCAGAGTATCAATAGAGTATTTTCAAGCCCCCTGAGCATCATACCATGTGAGTGTATTTAGTACGTATTCTACAAACTGTTTAATAAATTAAATATTCATGCAGGAATAAAAGTAAATTTAAAAACAGAGTTAGGGCATGGTAGATGCAAGCTAACATGTAAACCATTCAGAATGGACCAGAGGTGTCTTATTCCTGAGGATTTATTTGAAAATATATGATCTAAATCCACCTAAAGAAGAAAAGCCAAGGAAACTAGAAAATTGATTGATTCTAGAACATAAAGCCCCAAATGCTCACCAAACTTGGTAAGTGCTAATTATTTTACTGCAGTTGCGTCAATCTCACTGAGAGAGTAAAAGGTCTTGTTATGTGGGCAATTGCCAGAATTCTGTTCTGGAGTCACCAGAATTGGAGTGAGTCAGAGGAAAAACTAAAGGCTAAACACGTCAATAGGATTGTTTAGGGTTTGAAGTAGAATAGGGGTCAGAAGATCCAAACTGAGTGAATGTAGAACTGGAGAAGGTGGGATGTAGCCATGGTGAGAATATACAAAGCTATAAAGACTATTTTATTAACAGAATGAACTGTCCATCACTCTTTATTATTAGGTGCTATTAGGGTACATGAGGAGGTGGTTAAATAGTGTAAGTGGGATGAATTCCAGTTTCTCCTCTATACTTCAAAATAGAATGTTTCCAGTTAGTAGATTATTTGGGAGGGGTATTGCAATGCTCAAAAACTTTTGCACATAGATGAACCATAATAGCACACAGGCTGTTAACTCGAAAACTTTCTAGTACATCTCTCTTGTGCAGTTTGGTTCACTTTATAATTCACCCTACTTAATATCTTCTGACCTAGAAAATGAGGACACAAGCAACACTGCTACCCTGCAGAAGTTCCGTGTCTAGATTTCTGCGAAGTGGTTATTCTAAGACCTCACTGTCACCTCTCAACTCCCTTCCTACTATGTTTTACTACTTCTACATCTTCTACTCTTGAATATTTAAAAAGGTTAGGATAACCTCTCAACTCCCTAGGAAAACTAAGGAAAAACAAAAGTTGAATAGTGTGTCAGATGCTACAATACAGGTTTGGGGCTGCAACAGCTAAGATCTCAATGGCATATATTACAGCCAAAATTTTTAGTATTTATAATAGCTCAAGAAAGGAGATTAAGAATGTGTAAAATCTATGTATTAAATAATCAGATTGTTTAAATAAACAAAATAGAAGACACAGAGTTAAACCCCAAGTAATCCCTATTCTCAAGGAACTCTTGAGTGCAGCCAGGTACTGTCATGGGCTCTTAAACATTGCATGAGGGAAAAACAAGCACGAAGATGTGCGAATCTGTAACTATACCCTCACTGTGACTCACTAATTAAAAATAAATAAATTTTAAAATATACCCCAATTTTTAAACTCCAAATAAGAATATGCAGCATAACTAATGATTTCCATGTCTTGTCTATGAGGTTGGGGGTTAAAGTAATGCGCCTTCTGAACACTTTGATTGTAATGCATAGGCAGTGACTGAAAAACTTTTTCCCTCTTCAGCTTTTAAATAATTGTTTCAAAGCAGAGTTAGTTTATTTTTCCATTGAAAAACAATATTAAAAAGGAAAAACACTCCCCTTGTTGATGGTATTTAATTGTTCATTGAAAGCTTTCACATGCTATTTCTCTTTTGAAGTTCACAGGAAACCTATGACATGTAGAGGGAAGCATTACTATCTATCTCCATCCATTTTACAGATGAAGATGTAGGCTCATAAAGTGAGGTTTAATGTCTTGACCAAGATTGCACACCTTGAAAGCAACAAAGTTAAGATTCAAACCAAAGGTTTCTGATTCTAAACTCTACCGTCCATATTGTCAATGTGGGTACTATATGCCTTAAATAGTTTCAGAATTATGACAAGATTCTGGGGAGAAAATAGAACTAGAACTGTTATTAGAATAGAGAGTATGTTGTCTAAAAGATCCAGATCCGAGCAAGTACCCAGGAAGAGGGTGTCAACAAGGATAGCTATCAAAGAAGCATCTTGGGCAGAAAGATAACTGAAGCTGGGGTTTAGGGCAGCAATCCAATGAGGGAAAATGTGAGAATAGGAGCATAAAAGCAAAAAGGGACAAGGACTTTGACTTTCAGCAAGAAAATACTCTCTGGTAGACATGAAATGTTACAGAGGATGAGTATGGCAGAGACCCAGATCATTTTGCTACCTCTTAGGGAGATCAAGTTTATAGCATTTGGGTTATATATGGCGAATCTGACAATTCTTTTGGCTTAAATTTAACAATGATATTTGAGAGAATTTTTCACAATCCACCATGTTCTATTTTTAGCTACTCTATTAATTCAAAACCTCTCACTATTTCTCAATAGGAAAATAGTTTTAAAGCCTGGACTTGCATTCATGGCCATTCTCTGACAGCTATTATTTTCAGGATAGCATTCTAAGACTGTATTGTCTATGTTCTTTGCAGGCTTAAGAAAAGTAACTCTATATCCCTGGTGGCAATCCCAAGATGTTTCCCAATGACTGAGAGAATGACAGTTTTAATTTAAAAAAATTGACCATGTGGACACGTAAAGATGTACCTCTATTTAAAGAAACTTAAATTATTTGGAAGGAACCAGAGTGATAGTGCAGAGGTAGGGCATTTACCTTGCACACTGGCTTTGTTCCCTGACACCCTATATAGTCCCCCAAGTACCACCAGGAGAATGTCTTGAATATAGAGTCAAGAGTAACCACTGAGCACTGATGGATGTGGCTCCAAAGCAAAAAAAGTATTTGTGAGAAATTCTGGGAAATAAGAGCCATTGAAATGGACTAAGGTGGGTTATTAGCAGACAGAATGACACATTTTACAAATAAAATGGTCACAATAAAAAGCTTTGGTTTTATTGTTGAAATTATAGTCCTTTTCTCAATGGTCATGTGGAATAAAAGGTCAGAGTCACCATTTTCTTTGCAAAAAGCTCCTGAAGTTATAATTTTAAAATGGGTGGATTCCATACACAAAGGGAGGTTTTACGAAGCTCTACAAAATAGCATCTTTCACAATAGCAAATGTTCAAGCTATTTATGATATTAACTATGATTCAGTGCACAATTAAAATGTTCAATACTAACAATGAAATTTTTAAACCTGAAAATTAGAAATAGGTCCTTTAAAAGGTCTGTAACTTTGTTCGCATATTGAATACTGGTTCAAAACTCTGTCTATATAGCAATTTGAACAATTCTCAGTTCATATATTCTAACTGTACCCCTTCAACTTCTATATATAGTAAGTTAATTTTCTTAACTTACATTAACTGTTTCTTTTTCCCATAAGAATTAGTCAAGCTTGCAAAAGGAGCTTCAGTGACTATTCATAAAATCTTAAATGATCTTGTCTGGGATTTGATACTAAATAGATGAGTAGAGACAACACCTACCTTATGGAAAGCAACTCTTCATATGCTGTTATGGGAGCTGAGGTATGCAGTGCAGTTCAGAGTGCATGCCTTGAACAAATAAGGCCCTGAGTTCAAAGCCATCCTTGCCCTCTATTAGCAAGTATTATCTCCAGCAACAACTTCAATTACTTGGCACACCCAAACAATACAAGTAATCAATAAATGAGCAAATAAAATATATTTTAAAAAATACATTCGGAAAGAGTTTCTATTTGTTGCAATTCCATACTATCAACTTCCATTCCTAAGGGATTGCCCATTTTACTATATTCATCTTGATATACTTTCTCATGCATATTATATTAATTGGTTGGGGCTTCATTGATAAGGACTTACTTAAATGTGCACAGGTTTCAAAATATATTTGATTGATAAACACCGTCATGGGGAAACAGGATAAATGATGGAGGAGACTGGAAAAGTAAAATGGAGAATCAAAGATAGTGGAGAAGATGAAGGAACTAACAAAACAGCCTAAGCAGAAAGAGGCACACATGAGATGCTACATGAAACTAGCCAAGATTCAAAGTCACTGCTATGAACTACATGGCATTTGCTACCCTTAAGTCGGTTGTTTGGGATATACTGGTGTTAGTTTCACACTTCGCATTATACGAGAGAATCCTCTCATCATTGTTCTTGGAAATCACTTCCAGAAATTCTTAGGGGACCACAGGATGCCAAGGACCATACTATGTTTAGCCACGTACATGGAAGTTCCTTTACCCCAGTACTATCTCTCTGATCCCTCCTTAAGACAGTTTTACTCTCATTATTCTCATGGTCAATTTAACCTGGCATATTAATGGATTTTAATATTTGAGGCAACTGAAAAAAACAAAACCTAAGTGTTGGACTCGTGTTGACCAAAATGGGCATCACTAGCAATATGTACCTATTTGAGTAACAATAAATTATTATTGAATAGCATGAAAAATTCAAAGTATCATTAGAAGTAGCCACATTCTAAGTGATCAAGAGTTATATTTCATTACTGGTTACTTTGTAAGACAATATAGTTATAAAATATTTAAACATCATAAGATTCTATTGGACAGCATTATCTTGAACCATTATTTCATATGTGGCTTGGTAAACCTTCCATAACATGATGTGTCCTCTTCCTCTCTACAAGCTTGATCTTTCTTCCTTAGGATTTGTCTCTTTGAAAATATAACACACTTTCTAATATGCTAAATTTCTGAGCTAGTTCCTCAGATACTCATATTAGATTGCTTGATGATATCAATGAACAATAATTCAATAGTAAACACTCATTCAGCACTTATTGTAAATATACTAGGCATAGTTCCATGTACTTGACTTTATAAATTAGATCATTAAGATCCATTCTACAGAAGTGAAAACTGAGAGACTGATAGGGTACTATATCCTTGTGTCCAAAGTCACACTGCTAGCAGAAAGCAGAAACAATATTTGGATCTAAGCAGTTTGACTCCAGAGATTTTTTTTCTCTATGTTACTGAATAATTTGAAGAGTTTGAAGTGAATACATAATACAAGATTTTAATATACTTAAAATTAAGATTTTATGTTTTATCACTTTAATCCAGAAGAAAATCACAGAAGAGGTAGTTAAGTATTTTTTTTTTTTTTTTGCTTTTTGGGTCACACCCGGCGATGCACAGGGGTCACTCCTGGCTCATGCACTCAGGAATCACCCCTGGCGGTGCTCAGGGGACCATATGGGATGCTGGGATTCGAACCCGGGTCGGCCGCGTGCAAGGCAAACGCCCTACCCGCTGTGCTATCACTCCAGCCCCAGAGGTAGTTAAGTATTTTAACAAGAAATACTAAGAGATTTTTGTGATATTGATGTAATGTGCATTTTCCAATATTATAGAAAAATCTTGTTGAATGATAAGACTTTGAATGAAGACTTTTTAGGAGGCAACCTGAACCACTTAACCTACAAGTAATGTCAGAGAATAAACTACCATCCTTGAGTTTTCTATTTGTCCATGACTCCTTTCAAAGAAATGTCAAGGTCAGACCTCTTCCCTTCCCCACTGTGAGTGAATGACTAAAGACACTACATTCACTTAAAAGTAGGACAAGTTAATGAAACATTACCAGACAGAAATCACACTATTTGGCAAGTAAAAAAGTCTTATATTAGAAAAGTTCAGTGATTGTAATGTGCCTGTCAAGGTGGCAGTTGGGGAAGTGGGTGAGAGTGGGATGGAGTATGAGAACAGTGGTGGAAGGAAGTTAAAACTGGTGGTAGATTGATGTTCAAATATTATATACTTAAAACTCAATTATCAATAGCCTTGTAAATCATGGTTCTTTAATTAAGAAAACTATTTCAAATTATATGAACCACATAGTTTCTGCCATTTATCAATAAGCATTATTACCTTAGTTGAGTTAATGCTTCTGTCTGGATCTTAGTTGGCCCATCAGTAAAACAGAGAGGAGAGACAAGATCAACGATTTTCAGTTTGGGGCATCTTAATGTTCTTGACCATCCTGAGTCTATGGAGAACAATCTCAGGGAGTGAAATCTCTTTGGAGTGCCATTCAACAAAAGAAATATTCAAAACATAGAATATACTGGATCTGGGGTGGTAGTACAACAGGCATGGCATTTGTCTTGCAAACAGCTGATCCCGCTTCAATTCTCTACCCCATATGGACCCCAAGCACTACTAGGAGTGACAAGAGCACAAAGCCAAGAGTAAGCCCTGAGCTTTGTCAGCTGTGCTCCCCCCACTACGAAATCACAGAAGATTCTGAAGTAGTTACTCTACAGAAAAGAGCATATAAGAAGTACTGAGAAAGTGTTTTTACTTCATCCAGGTAAAAGTCATGACAATGCTCCATGGCTAATTTACTTTTCTTCATATTAAAACTAAGTAGTGTGATACTTATCACAGGATAATATGATAAAAGCAGACTAGAAAGTGAATATGAGTTGGTTGATGGGTTTCACATAGACTATGGCTTCAGAATGAGGTGAATACGGCCTATGAGCTCAATAGCTTAAATGAGTAATTCCAAGGTTGCAAACAAAATATTCCCAAAACATATAAAATAGAAAAAACAAATCAAAAGCTCTGTAACTTTATACCATTTATATTAATTATTCATATATATGTACATAAAAATAATGTGAATGGTATGTGTCAAAATGCATGCAATTTTATCAAAACACAAAAATCTAAATATCTGAAGATTGTTGATCTATATTTAAAATGTTTAAAGTTCTACTAGTCTAGGTTTTTTAAATGGTCAAGTTACTTTTTACTTATTCCTTTTAATCTCCAAGCCAAATCTTATATGATTTTAAGTCTTCAGAGTTTTATATCATTAGACAGCATTTTTCCTTAAATTAAGTAATATTTTGTAGCTCAACTTCTTAACTGGTAATCAAAGAGGATCTATTACTTCATCTCTCTCCTGGCGCATGGATGCTGACCTGTACTAGTTTTGTGTTGTCTTTGGTTTTAAGACTTGATTAGAGAGACTACTTTTAAAAAAACACATTTTGCATCGGCAGTCACTTTGTTCCTAAAATTAACTACAAAACTGCAAAACAATTGCTAATTCTCTTGCCATGGAACAGCTGGTTGATAAATACTAATAAGCTCTAGCAAGTAGGAATGATAGTGGTATGGAAATGTCCAGAACTATTTTGGGGGCATTAATGGAGGGGAAGCAAAGAATAAATTGGTATTTAGGAGTGATACATGAATCTTTTGTTTCATAGATAAGAATGAAGAGAGCTTACTTAGAAATACTAATTTTGTAACTTCTTGATTTATATATTCAGATTATATAAGATATATAAAATCAATGAAAAAGGTGAACAAGGTCATTAGCCTTAGACTTAGAAGCCATATTATGACACTCCCGCAAAAAATAGCACTCTGAATTCGCACCCCTTACTTTGCCCTCCTACCATATAGCATTTCGGTTCATTTAATTCTTTTCTTCCTACACTTGTCTTACATCTAGATTCTATAATCTGATGTTTGTTGGTGATCAAGATCAAAGACCAAACTGCTTACCTATTAGGATTGTGAAATTAAGGAAGATTTAGGAGACTCTGGGTAACATATAATACCGCTGGAGTGTGACCACTTCAGGGAAACCTGAGAATATAAGTCTTAGTGGGGGGCCTGAAAAGTAGTAAAATAGTCACAGTGAAAGTGTACTTTAATGTTAAACATCTCATATGACTGTGGAAAGTCCTTAAAGTCTGAAATCCAGGTGTACTCAGAGCTATCCTATGGATGTGTCTGGGGAAAATGGGAAGAAATTTTGGATGTTTCCATGATTTATAAATGCGATTCAAATTAAGGCATATGGTCATGTTTAAAATAATTGAATTTTCCTTTTTCTTAATAGGAAATTTTCTCTGCTGTCCCAATATCAGCCCTTCCCTATAAAAATAATAATTCTTAACTGACCCATCATGTAATCAAGGCACCCCTATGCCAGGAAAAAACCAAAGAGGGCAAAAGACAAACTTAGAATGTGTTTTGTTCAATATTGAGGAAATGAATTCTGCAAATTCAGTAACATATTTCTACACAGAAAATCAGAATATCATTGTAAAGAAGTCGTAGATGCACAGGAAAAGTTGGGAGAAATTGTCATTCCAGTAATTATAACTGAATTCATGCCCTTATCAGATGGATTGAAGAAAAATTTTGATATGTGATTTGGTGACAGACAAAAATTAGCACCAGCTGATGTGAAGAAAACAGTTTCCTGGAATCAGAAGGCTATGATCCTCATCCCAGTTCTGCTACCGTCCAAATGAGAGTCTGAAAAAATTATATTTCTCTCTGACCCCCAGTTTCTATATTTATAAAATGAGGATGTTTGACTGTATGATAGCAGTGAAAGCCAGAACTGGAAACTACTTTTTAAAGAAAGAAACCCTGCTGTTAACAACATAGTTATATCTAGAGTTTCCATCTAGTGAAATACATTGAACGAAGAGATACAAATGACTGAAGTCATATGCAGAAATAAAGGAATTATACAAGTAGATGCACTAAATTCAAAACTTTTAGACTGTAAGACTAGTTAGTGGGTTACTAAGAGGGCGGCGGTAAGTAAATTAGCTCAAAATAGTCAATCATGGTGAAGGATGGAAACAAGAGTTGTGTGATGGCAACTGATATGTTGTATATACAGATGTTGAGTTAATATACAGATTTAACATACAGATGTTGATTTAACATAAGGTACACGTGAAACCAGTATGTACACACCAAAGTTACTTTAAGAAAAAAAACTGAAAAGACAAAAAAGACCAGAATCGATAGTTACCATGACATTTTATTACTCAGGGCTTACTTCTAGCCTTGTACTTACGAAGCATGCATGGTAGTGCTCAGGGGATCAGCAGGTCAGCTGCTTATAAGGCAAGTCCCTTCCCTGTTGTTCTATGTCTCCAGCCCTTGTACTAAGTTTCTATGTCAGACTTTGTTGTTCATTTTTTAAATGTTTTCTTTAAAAGGAACAAGGCAAAAATTGCATCAGTCCTCATTAAAATAAATGCACAACTGGAGCTATTCTCTAGTCACAAAAATTTTGCCTACAGCACTAATAGATAAAACAGTATGAAAAGTTATTGATGGTATCATACCTAATCATACTAATGACTATGAATAGTAGCTTCCTCTCAGAGAACTAGAAACAGTTCCATTACTCTTAACACAGGTGTCTTCATGACACCCTTATGAAATAAGGAAACATTAACAGTCTCCATTAAGACTATGTGGATGAGAAAGTTGAGGCTGTGTTTAGATAAGAGCAAACACCTTGCTACTTTTGCGGCAAGAAACTAAGAAAATAAAAGTACCAAAGATTCACAAAGTGATCTAATGTCCCAGTTTTTAGCATGTGGGTAGAGTATGTGGGTGTGCTCATGTGCATGTGAAGGTGCATGTACCAAGCCATACAAACAAGCTCAAAAAATATCACACACTAACAGAGAGGGGAGAAGACGCAAGGAAGAAACAGAAGTCACATATGCTGCCTCTGTCTATGGCTTTTCCACCTTTACAATGTTAGTAAATAGAATGGAGTTCCTGTAAATAATATCTCCATAGGCATTATGCTATATTACATAGATCTAAAATATGAGTTTCTCTTTATCAGAATCCCTCCATTGGAAAGGTAATTTAAAGATTAATATATTTGTCTTTCATATGTGCATAGGTTTCCAGTTCAAATTTAACCACACATGGTCCCCTGAGCACCTGCAAGAATGATCTCTGAGCACAGAACTACGAATAAGCCCTGAGCACAGCCAGGTAGGAGTCCAAATCTAAAACCAAACATAATCCCTACTACCCTCTTTTCTGAGTACTGCTTAGAAGTTGAGATGCATTGGTAGTCAAATAGATTCCTAAGGATCTTAAAAGTACCTAAAGGCTTAGCACAGGCTGTTCAAGACAAGTGGAGACACTGAACAGAACTAACACTGAATTTCACATTGACAAGAATATGCTTCTTTTTTAAAAATAAGTTTTGTTGTATCATCATGAGATACAGTTACAAACTTTCATGAATATGTTTCAGTCATAACAAGCTCAAGCGCCCATCCTTCCACCAGTGCACATTTTCCACCACCATTGTTCCCAATGTCCTTCCTGGCACCTCCAAACCCATCCCGCTCCCTGCCTCTGTGGCAGGTACAATCCTTTGTTTTTGACTATTATTTTTATTCTATTGAAACACCATGAGATAGTTATAAGCTTTCATGTTTGGGTTACAATCACACAATGATCAAACACCCATGCCTCCACCAGTGCACATTCCCCACCACCAATATCTCCGGTATACCCCCCGCCTTTCCCACCCTCTCCCTGCCTTCATGGCACACAATATTTCCCACAATCTCTCTACTTTTAGGCATCATGGCTTGCAACACAGACACTGAGAGGCCATCATGTTTCGTCCATTATCTACTTTCGGCAAACATCTCCCATCCTGACTGATTCCTCCAGGCATCATTTTCTTAGTGAAACCTTTGCTATTCCATCTGCCTTCCTCTCCACTCATGAAGCAGGCTTCCAGCTATGGAGCAATCCTCCTGGTCCTTGTATCTACTATCCTTGGGTGTCAACCTCATGTGATGTTATTCTATACTCCACAAATTAGTGCAGTACTTCTTTGTCTGTCCCTCTCTTTCTTACTCACTTCACTTAGCATGATACTCTCCATGTCTATTGAGTTATAAGCAAATTTCATGACTTCATCTCTCCCAACAGCTGCATAGTATTCCATTCTGTAGATGTACCAAAGGTTTTTTAACCAGTCATCTGTTCTAGGGCATTTGGGTTGTTTCCAGATTTTGGCTATTGTGAACAGTGCTGCAATAAACATGTAGGTACAGATGTCATTTCTACTGTGCTTTTTTGCATCCTTGGGATATATTCCGAGAAATGGTATTGCAGGGTCATATGGAAACTCAATTTCTAGTGTTTAAAAGACTATACAATCCTTCTTATTCTCTCTAATTTTGGGCATTATGATTTACAATACAGATACTAAGAGGCCATCATGTTTAGTCCTTGGTCTATTTTAAGCACATATCTCCCATCCTGGACAATCCCTCTAATCATCATTTTCTTAGTGGTTCCTTCTCCTTCCCAACAACTTTTTACCCCAGCATGTGGGGCAGGCTTTGAAACTGTGATGTCATCTCCCTGGCCCTTATCTCTACTGTTCTTAGGTGTTAGTCTCATATTATGTTACTTTATATTCCACAAATGAGTGGACTCATTCTATGTCTACCCCTCTCTCTTTCTGACTCATTTCACTTAGCATGATACTCTCCATGTCCATCCACTTATATGCAAATTTCATGATTTCATCTCTTCTAAGAGTTGCATAGTACTCCATTGTGTAGATGTACCAGTGTTTCTTTAACCAGTCATTTGCCCTCGAACGCTCGAGTTGTTTCCAGATTTTGGCTATTGTGAACAGTACTGCAATAAACATACAAGTGCAGATGTCATTTCTACTATGTTTTTTGCATCTCTGGAATATATTCCCAGTAGCGGTACTGCTGTGTCATACAGAAGCTCAATTTCTAGTTTTTGGAGGAATGTACACATTTTTTTCCAAAACGGCTGGACCAGTCAGCATTCTTTCAGGCAGAAAAACACAGGAAGAAAAACTGGATCAGCTTGTGGCCAAAGCAATCTTAAAAAATATAAAAGAACTTTGATTTTTCTAAGCCCTAGGAAAATGGTTACCTACAAATTTGAGTGATTAGTGCATGTGGTTGCCAACTTTCCAAACAGAAACTTAACAACTTATCTTTAACAGTCTTAAAAATAGGTTAATTACTACCTATTGCCTGAGAATAAGTAGTAAACTGGAATAGACTGCCGACAACAAGGTGATTTGCATTAGAATAAATGGGAGAGACTTTCTGAGCAGCTCTTAGGAGGTGGGGCTAGTGCTAGAGATAGTCAACCAGTTAAAAGTTTCAAACTCAAAACCTCATTGACACAGAGTACTGCAGAACTGGTGCTGATGATTTCTAAGTGCCATCCAGCTGAGCACACTGAGTGAAGCTTATGTTAGCCATCATTTCCATTGCACCCCCACATACTGGGTGTGGCCCTATTTAAAAATTAAAATATATCCTTTTGATCTTTCAAACTGTTGGATTATGATACAGCCACTGTCACTTCCAGTAAAGTTTTCTGAGGATGTATTTTTTTTTGAAGTAACAGATTTTATTTTAGAGGGTTTTAGGGAAGGAGGAAGGGATAAGTGGAAAAGAAAAAAAACAGCAGGAGTAACATGCTCAAGAAAGAACGCGGACTTCTCCAAGGATGGAGAGAGCTCTACACACATCCTAGCACTGGACACGAAAGCATGAAAGTACACAACTCACGGGGGGAGAAGCGGGCGACACATGTGCTCGGGCACCACATGTGCTCGGCCACGTGGGCACAAGCAGCACATGGCTCAGGCAGCATATGCACCTCTGAGGATGTATTTTAATGAAAAATTATGAGGACTCTTTACTGAATGCAGGTAGGACTCCAATGTGACTAAAGCTGGCTTTATGGAGAAAGTATGCAAGGGAGTCATTGAATTTATTTCTAAATAGGAATATGCCATCTTTGATGCTTTTTATCAAAATAGCAGGAGACTAACACCCAAGAACAATAGAGACAAGGGCCAGGAAGATCGTCCCACGATCTGCCTTATGAGCTGGGGGAAAAGGCTGCTGGAATAGAGAATGGATCACTAAGTCAATGATGGCTGAAGTGATAAGTCGGGATGGAAGATGTGTGCTGAAAGTAGATAAAGAACCAAACATGATGTCCTCTAAAGTATCTTTATTGCAAACCATAATGCCCATAAGAAGAGAGAGAGTAAGAGGGAAATTGTCTACCATAGAGGTGGAGGGCTGGGCTGGGGGAGGGTCAGGGATACTGGGGACATTGGTGGTAGAAACTGTACACTGGTGGAGAGATGGGTGTTAGATCATTGTATTGCTGAAACTCAAACATGAAAACGATGTAACTGTAGCTCACGGTGATTCAAAATAACTAAATAAATAATGCAAAATAGTTGGAAGAAGAAAACATGGAAAATGAACAGGAACAGAATGAACACTTTAAATAATCATTATCTGGACATCTCTTGAAGTGAAATATTGAATGGTGATGATTTGCTAGTGCAAAGTGTCTTCCAAATGAGCACAATTTCAAAAACTTCTAATGAAGTAAATGAAAGTGGCAGAGATTTGTGAATGTTTGTTTCCCATGAAAAGATGTACTGCACGAAATGGTGCAGTTACACTTGAGACCTGACCCCTACATAACTGGAACTGGATATATTGTCAAGGAGCGTAAGAGTCCTATTAGAGTTTATTTTGTCATATTTCCACAAAGGCAGCAGCAGTTTCCCCAGGCATCAGTATAACTTTTCTAGGGAACTAACTGTTTTAAATATTCAAATTTCCTCCCTCACTATAATCACTGCCCAAGCCTCCTCCTCTGCTAGAGCCATTAGCTTAGAGGGAGTTCTAGTAACTAATAACCCTCTGACTTCTTTTGAAGACCCTGTCATTTCTGCTTGGAATCAGCATCCATAGCAACACGGATGGTACAAATTCAGCAAGTAGCTACAGACATGCAGCTCTGCAGAGGGAATTCATGATTTAAATTCATTTAATTAGATTTATAAAAATCAGAATTGGATAGTTTTCAGCTAAAGCACAGATTTTGACTGGTGTTTTCCTACTTGAACCATGTCAACAATGACCAAAATGACTTTTTCACTAGCTCAGCTTCTCGTATAAGTGATATATAAAAGCTGTTAGCATTAATAAATTAGTTATAAATTTATAATTAGTAAAATAATTGATGAAAACAGTAGTTAGATATATGGGGAGAAGGCTTGAATTCTTAAACTCATATTGAAAATTTCTCAAGCAGGTTGGTGGAGGTTAATGTTCACTATCTTCAGAGCTGTCATTCAGATTTGGCTATAAAACACAAACACATTTTAATGATAAGCTAAATATATATAAAATACCTGCTCATTAATCACATGTGTTCACATTCAGTGATGAGAAGACAAAAACATCACTTCTATGACTTCATTAGTAGACCATGCCTTGAAAGATAGGAAAGAATTTTCTCCTTATAAAAGTATAAATAGCTTGTCTATTGTTACAGATAAAAACAACAGCTTGATTTATACAGCTCAATAATTATTCTATCTCTGGTTTTCACTTGTTGCCTAATTAACAATAACAAAGCTGAATCATTTTCCACCAAACTCACTATGTGTTCTTTCAGCAGGCTTCATTACATATACACCTTTGACTTAAATTTTGGTATTTGGAAAAACTCCTTCATTAATTCCTTTATTGCCTCCCTCTACTCTCTCTCTCCTACTGTGAATGTCCTCTGCTTTCAACTTTCAACTATCCATATGCTAATGATGTTCAAATAGCTTTACTTTCTGTAGCTCAGGAACCTGACAATTAACACAGGAAATCAGATTTCTAATTCTCACTACAGGCAATCAGGCACAGACCAGGCATTTCATAAATATTTGTTGAACAATGAATAATTGAACAACAAGATCTATACAATATAATGATGTGTTATTAACATCGGTTCTTAATCTGGGATCTACAATCTGTTGTATGAGTCTGTTAGATTGTAAATGCAAAAAAGTTATGCTGCTATTTTTTATAAAAGGCTTCAGATTCTGAATGTGCATAACTCCATTCAAAATAGCTTTAGACACTATATGCCAAATTAGTGTGCAAACGTCCATCCATATCATTGCACATTGTACATAACACAGGGAACTCAAACATTCTCTAGTTGTGGAACTCAAGAACTTCATTTTATTTGAGATGGTTAAGTTCTACAAATCTACTGTACACCATAGTGCCTCAAGATTACAGTACTGTATTATACACTTAACAATTGGTAAAGAGGATTGATCTCGTGTTGTCTTCTTGCCAAACTTAAAGAAGCAACTTAGATGAACCAGGGAATCTATCCAGTGATGTCAGTTAAAAACACAATCACAAAATTGTGCGGCCACTATGGAAAGCAGTATAGAGAATCCTTAAAAAGAGGAAATTAGAAATCTGTATTTTGGAATTATCTCACTTCTGGGTATTTAACAAAAATGTACAAACACTCTAATTCGGTGTTATTTATCTACATCTCAGTTTACTGTAATATTATTGACAATAGCCATGAACTGAAAATAAACTGTCATTGAGAGATAACTTGGTCTAGTTTCACAATGACTTGTAACTCTCCCATAAGTAAAAATGAAATCTAGGTTTTTTTGTGAAAAATTAGATGGAACTGAATGGGGTCATTCATGTTAAGTGAAATAAGTCAGAAGAAGAAATACTATTAGATTTCACATATATGGCTTACTCAGAAACCAAAAAAACAAAAACAAACTGGATTACAGGAGATATTAACAAACTTTTGGACTTATAAGACTAACTAGTAGTTACCAAGAGAAATGAATTGTGGGAAAAGAGACTAAATCAGAACAAAGGGGTTAAATTTGTTCATATTCAGTGATGCACATGAAACTCTCTAGTGTTAGGATGCAATTATACTTCAATTGCAAATAGTTAAAGAGGGAATCAAAACAATAGTACAGTGGGTAGGGCACTTGCCTTTCACGAGGCCAATGAGGGTGCAATTCCCAGCACTCCATATGGCCCTCTGAGTCCTGTCAGGAGTTATCACTGAGTTCAGAGCCAGGAGGAAGCCCTGAGCACTTCCAGAAGTGACCCAGAAACCAAAAAACATGAAGAAAATACAATTACACAAAGAAAGAGCTTGAATAGTGTTAAGGGTTAAGTAAGTGGTAGAAGAAACTGTCTGCTGATACCTCATACTTACTAATACTTCTGGCCTATTTTAACAGTCTTTTGATGAATCTGTGCATTTTTTTTTGCTCCTAAGTATCATATATACAAATTCTGGAGAATTCTATAGAGAATAAAAAGATGCAATTTAAAATTTTAGATGGAAGTTGAGAATTAGGGTGTTTGCAATCTTCCGTTTAATATGCATCCTTGGTCAAATGTTGTAATTTACAGAACAATAAACATTTTATTACCTGTCATAGCAAACTGAACAATAAATACTTTCCTTTATGCTAGTGATACATTTTGTTTGCTTGTTTGTTTAGCATTGCTGAGAATAAAACTCAGGGGCTGACACATGCAAGGGAAGCACTTTACTGTTGAGCCATATGCCCGCCCACCACATGATATGTTTTTAATATCTCTAAATAGTAACAACACCAAGAGAAATTAAGAAAAATGATACTTGTAATTAACAATCAGAAAGAAATCATGATTTATTGTAACAAAACTGGGTCAGAGAGATAATACAGCTGGTAAGTCTCCTTCTTTGCATGTGGCTGACTTGGTTCAGTGCCCAGGTCCAGTCCTCCAAGATGAACAGGAATGAGCACAGAGCCAGAGTGTGGCCCCAAAACAAAAACAAATGAACCAAAATAACCCCAAGTTCTCATGGAGCCAGTTTATTAATATGGAAGAAATCTGTTCAAGCAATCAATAGATTTCGCCTCCTGGGATTTGAATTTACTGCCAAGTCGTCCTTCTCAGAACAACAAAACTTTTCAAATGCTCAGAACATCAACACAATCTTGATCACAGCCACACATCTCATAAGAGCCTCATTGAGTTTCATCTCAGAGTGAACAACTGGTAATTTCTACCTTTAAAAAATGTGCTAGCTCAAATTATTTCCTAGGGAAGGCTCAAAGATGGTGTAGATATTCAAAGATGGTAATTATTATTGTTGATTTTGCTACTTAGACTTTTCTGATCTAAATAAAACTTCCTCCTCTCATTAGATATCACAACAAGGGAAATCACCACAGATGTGGAAAACAGCACAGACAAGGAAACATAACAGCAAACTGATTAAATTTGGTAGTTGAGTCATCCAGTGCCTGTTATGCATAACAAATAATAATGACATAAAAGAGTAATCATGTGGGGAAAGATTTTATTTTTGGTTTAATATTATGTGCTGGGTGTGACGGGAGCAGGTTGCACATCTCACTGGGGTTAACTTTTCTCCTCAGAGTTATAAAATTCTATGAGAAACAATAGAAAAGGAACCAATGGTCATCCAAAATCAGATTCAAGGCAAGAATCCTCAAGTTTGCTATAATAGCCACCAATCTTTAATTCATTGATGTATTATAATAGATTTGTAAGAGCTTAGTAAAAATTAATGTCAGAAATATGACTTTTTGCATCTTATGCAGAGAGCTGTATTTACATTGCTTTGGATATTATGCTATGCCTACTTAATTTGAGAAATTAGAGATTTCCTTTATCTTCCCCAGATGTTCATTTCATCCTACCTTCAGCAAGAATGAGTCTTTTGGATGATATTATAGTTCTAGATTTAATATAAATTCTGGATCCAAGGCTTGGATCTGGGCTGGGTGACAGCATGTAGATCCCTTAAACATACATAGCCTGAATTCTTATATGTCTCTAAAGGGTAAAGTTATGACATAATCTATTTGGCATATGCTTTCAGCATTTGTGGTAAATATTAAGAAACATGAGTTTTAGATTTTGTCAGACTTGTTTTGGATCCTCCTCAGGGTTTTTACTATTTCTACATGGCACCTCTGTGAGTTATTCAAGCCAATATAAGGCTGGAGATGTGGTTCAGAGTCCTTAATATGAATGAATTGAATTTGTTATGGGGATTAACAAATAACATCCATAAATCTGGTTCTTTATATTTTGATTCATAGTATGGGAAAGTATCAAAAGGAATTATTATTCCTAACCCTATTCTTAACTTTGAAACTTATCACATTGATGCTCAGAGGGTGAAAATAATTTTCTCAAGGTTTACTAAAGAGGGGAACTCTTAGCACTCTTCTCAATCTCTTACCATGCTTAAGTTGTGAAGTTAATACAAAAGAGCTATGAAATCCAAGTTTTCCTAAAAACAAATAAAATAAAATAGAAATAATTTGGCAGAGGAACAGGGATGAATCCTTTTCTCCTCTTGTCTTTCCATTCTAGCATTAGGTTGGCAAAAGACAGTGCAGGAAAGAGGGAAGTAAGGCAGCTGGGTTGGGAGGTCTCCCAAGCATAACTAGAACATATTTTACTCGCTGCAGCATTTGGCTTCACAACAGTACTTGAGATGACAGTGTGTGAGGTGCCTAGAGGCCAATCACATGGCCTCCCTACCGATGTCCTATCTAGGTTGCTCCCTCCCCTCGGCTCTCAGCATGTCTCCAGTTTGTCTTTTGCAGGGAGATTCAAAAAGAAATGGGCCACTCAAGAGATGATTGCTTTCTCCTACCCATTACAAATATGTTCATATTTTCATTTCAATTTCTGTGCATCTTAGAAGGAACTCGTAAATGTACTAATTTCTTTTGACCAACGACACATTTAGTTGATGCTCTTCAAAGATATTGATTTCTTTGTCTCGCACCAAATACTCAAAACTGACTTTCGTAGTAAATAATTCATATTCTTTAAAACAGTTTAATTGCACATGACTATTCATTTTACTTTAGAATATATACACACATATATATTTATAAATGCTTAGAGTACCAACTATATATGGACACTTATGAAGTGCATACATATATACTTCTTTGTATACATATGTATATGTACTATATATACTGATATACAATAAATGTATTTGGTTGGGTGGATGAAGACACTAGATATGGGAGGAAGGAAGCAACATTAACTAAGATGACTATTGGAATGGAGATGTGGTTCAGTGCATATTGCATGAAGCTGACACCAGTTTGATCTCTGGCACCATAAATGGTCCTCTGAGCCTTAACAGGAGTGATCTCTGACCATAGAGCCAGGAGTAAGCCCTGAGTGCCACTGGGTGTGCCTACCCTCCCCAGCAAAAAAAGACTACTATTTTTCAGGTACTATAATTACATGATCTCATTTAACCTTCAAGTTAACAAGTTGGTGCTAGGCTGGGCTCTAAGACCTATGAGGCATTTTCACACTTCAAGTTCCCTGTCTTATAGAATTTTTTCAGGAAATCAGGATCATATAACTTCATATTGAATTACGTCAAATTAAATTTGGCTTGAATTAAACAACTAATTTAACTCCTCAAAAATAATGACCCAAGGTGTGTATTTTCTTCTCATCATCCATGATTATGGTTTTCTGTGAATACATGTAGACTGATCCTCTTACAAGATGGAGGTCCAGAGTATGGCTCAACTTCATAAGCCTTCACAAATTATATCCAGCATCTCCAAAAAAAAAGCTATAACAAGTTATTTCACATTGGGGGCTCTTTCTAAGTGAAGAAGAGTCAATAAAACTCCTTAAAAGGTATGTTTTTAACTCTGTCAAATGTCTCAAGGTATTGAACAGTGGCTTATAAGGATTACCAGGATAGAAAATTTACAGTGAAGATGAGTATGTCAGATAACTGAAAAAAAGTGAGAATATATCAACTATTTATCTGGGGATTAGGGGTAATTTGCATCTGTCTGCCACGAAATTCCAGATGACAAATTGTTTTGGCACTGTGATTGTCTTTAAGAACCTGACAAAAAAGAAATCCCCAAATTCATTGAAGGGTTAGACATTTATAAGTATGGTTTCCAATAGGAAGCAATTCTTCCACAGCAATCACTAGGCAGAAGCACAAAATTCAACAACATCAAAATCCTATCATAAAGCTGGGAGAGAAGCTAAATAAATAGACACTAACTTGAAGATAACTTAAGAATGGCCAATAAGCATATTGTTTATTATGAGGGAAATGCATATTAAATGGTAATGTTATACCACCTCCTACCACTAAGAATGGTCTATACAAAAATAAAACAGAAACAACTAATGCTGGTGGTGATTAGGTGAGAAAAAAACCTCACTCAGTGTTAATGGGTCTGTAAATGATTCATTATCTATAAAAAATAGTATACAGATATCTCAAACAATTAAAATTTTGACTTCCACAAGTCTCTAATTCCACTCCTTACCATCTTTCCCAGGAACATACAGACATTATCAAAAAGATGATGCACACCTATGTTCACTGCAACACTAAATACAATAGTCAAAGAGCACAGGACATATGAATGAATTAAAAGCTGTTGTATTCCTACACAATGGAATACTACTCTGCTTTAAGAAAAGATGAAATCTTGCCATTTGCTGCATCATGGATAGAATTAGAACAGTGTTTCTCAAACTTACTCTGGCCTCCTTTTAAACTGTTTTCCTTCCTGTGTGCCCCATCCCATCCTACCAGTTGGCACCTTAGTCTCATGTTATCACCCACCTTTCATGCTATTTTCACCTGTGCCCCCCTATAATATCCAGGAGGGTGCATAAAGTCACTGTTTGAGAAATGCTGAGCTAGAGGAAGTCTTGTTAAATGAAACAAATAAAAGAAAATGGATGAATATCAGATAATCTCTCACACAGTCGTATATAAAGAAATAAAGCATGAGAATGGATATTAGCACTGTAGCACTGTCATCATGTTTTTCATAGATTTGCTTAAGCGGGCACCAGTAATGTCTCCATTGTGAGACTTGTTGTTACTGTTTTTGGCATATCAAATACCCATGGGTAGCTTGCCAGGCTCTGTTGTGCGGGCAGGATACACTCGGTAGCTTGCCAGGCTCTCAAAGAGGGACAGAGGAATCAAACCCAGGTCGGCCGTGTGCAAGGCAAATACCCTACCTACCTGCTGTGCTATCACTCCAGTCATATCAAATAATAATTTTCTGATCTTCGATTATAAAACTGAATGTACTGAGTGATGGGGAGGAAGATGCCGACTAGAAGAAACATAAGGTGGGTCTTTGACACTTTAATGGTGACAGAGGTGCCAAAAAAGTATATCAAACCTGAGAACATTAAAACTCTTGTAGCCACGTTACCTCAACTTCAGTAAGGAGATGCTAAGACTCTGGTGGTGGGTGTGCTACTGGAATATTGCATGCCTGAAACTTTATTATTAATATAGTATTGCAAAGCATTGTGCCTAAATTAAAAATAAGAAATGAGGGGCTGGAGCGATAGCACAGCGGGTAGGGCGTTTGCCTTGCACGCGGCCAACCCGGGTTCGATTCCCAGCATCCCATATGGTCCCGTGAGCACCGCCAGGCGTAATTCCTGAGTGCAGAGCCAGGAGTGACCCCTGTGCATCACCGGGTGTGACCCAAAAAGCTAAAAAAAAAAGAAATGAATGATACTTCCCGCCCCGATGAGGCCCCGAGTTACAACCTACGAATGGCTCCTCCGACTCCTGAACAGCCATGATCCCAGAGGCACACAAACCAATCTTGAAACCCAGCGGCTTTTGGCAGAAATGCATCTGGACTGTGCATTAAACTATGGTGCCGTGCCACACCAGCCACCCCAGGTGGGGGAAGGTGTTGTCCCTGCTGCCTTTCCCCCCCAGCGGTGAGGTGGCCACCATATTTCAGAGCCTATTGGACAGCCAGATATGAGACTGCAGTGACAAGACACTGGGGGCCTCATGGGATGGGGGTGGAACCGGCCCTTCTCCCCACCCCAACGAGACCCTGAGTTGCCACCTACAAACAGCTCCCCGGGCTCCTGAACAGCCATGGTCTCAGAGGCACACAAACCTATCTCAGATCCCAGCAGCTTTTGGTAGAAATCCCTCCAGACTTATTACTAAAATATCAGAAATCCAAAAGTTAAAAACTAAGATACAATTCAGTAGTAAATATGAGGCCCATCTCCTAAATATTATAACTAAAAGGTAAATACATGATTAAAAATTTATTTTTTACTGATTCTATTAAAACGGTATGATTTTTACATAATCATTACATGAAAAATTTGTCTGTAATGTAGTCTGAAAATAAGACAAAATGGAATATTTCCAAGAAAAAAATCAATAAACCCACTACTGTAGAAAAGTTTTAACAAATGTCTCTCAGAAACTGACAAATCAATCATGCAAAAATCAAATTCAGTCAGAATATTTGAACTATGTAGTTAACGACCTTGACTTAATTGAACAATATAGAAATCTGCACTCGATAATTAGAGAATACACTTTTATTTCTAGCACATCACAATGGGCATTAGTGATGCAGGTGAGGCAGAAGCAAAGGCAGCTTAGGAAAATATGAAATATGATCACGCATTGGACATAAAGAATCTCTCCTACTGGATTTATTTCTAGCAACCCAGATAGTCCCCCGATCCCATCCAGGAGTGATCACTGAACACAGAGCTAGAATAAATCTTAAGGGCTGTTTTTGTGGCCCAAACATTTTTTAAAAAAGAATCACAAAATTTTTAAAGAAATGTTTTAATAAAAATAAGCTCTTTCAATATCACAAAAGCTCAATAACAAATGATTAAAGTAAAAGGAGTGGGGAGAAATAAAGGATAAGAGAGAAGTAGACCTACAGGCTCTTGTATTCAGAAACCAAAATAGAAATCTAAGTAATCCATAGATCAGAGAAATTATTGTAATAGGATTTAAAATATTTGGAATAAAGCACGCATGGGGCATACTTAAAAGGCAAATACTTTTAATAGCTGCCAAATCAGCGTCGCATACCACCAATCTGAATGAGTAAGAACTGATGATTTTGGAGATTTCAGTAACAGTTCTCTTTCCCCCAATAGAGTTCCTATTTTATGTTCCTCCAAATACCAATGAAAATTCTGTGATAAAGTTTCCATAAAAAAATCACGTGGAATGTGAAAGAGTAAGAGATACAGTAGGAATAATTGATGAAGACTAGAGGTTTATCACTCCAAGATATGTAACTGAAGGATGGAAGAAGAAGTCAAATTAGTGAATTCATTTTGATAAGAATAAGGGAATATTTTCCTCATGATGGTAGAGAAGGAAAAATCATGGATAGAGAAAGAAGCTAAAAAAGAAAGCACAATCTATATAAAAAGAACTATAACCAATCTTTGTGTTCTGAAGTCATTTTTAGCAATGCACTTACATAAATGTCTATTTTTTCTGTATATTATTCCTATATTCTTTGAATATACAGTGAGAGAATTATTTTGTTTATTTTTAATTTTTTGTTTGGGGGCCACACCTGGCAGTCCCTTAAGTATACCCCTGGTCTTGTGTTCAGAATTCATTCTTGGAAGTGTCCAGAGTACTATATGTGGTAACTGGGATGGAACTGGGGTCTAGTAGGGTTGGCCACATGCAAGGCAAGTGCTTTAATCCCTGTGCTATCTCCCTGGCCTCTCGTTTCAAAAATGATTGCCCTAAACAAGTTAAAGTTTTAAAACATCACATTCCAATTTTTCCTTTACATCTAATTCCTTCTACTCTATGAAGTTGCTCTTTTATCATTCCCTTTCCCCCTCCTTTTCTGTAATTTCATAGTTGTATTCACATTTGTAATCCATGTGACTTTCTAGTAGAACTGAAACACATTCAACCACAATGAATATCTATGGTATACTTACCATGGCCAGTGACTCAAAGCTACTACTTGATCAAAGAGACCAATCCTCACCCCAACCATAGGAGATGGCATTAGAAATGATCTAAGAAGGCAGACATGTGTCATTCAATTATGATAATCACCCAAACAAGTAAGCTTGGATGTCTTCCTTTGAAATTAACAGTGCTCCCTTCCAATGGAACACTTCACGAGTTTGTGTGTTCTCCAATGACACTGCTTATTAGTTCTTTTTTGTTTAGTTTTGTTTTGGGCCCATATCTTGCTGTGCTCTGAGCTTAGTCCCAGCATTGCACTCAAGGATAATTTCTGGCTTTGGCTCTCAGGGGTTCACAGGTGATGTAGGGTGTTACTAAATTCAGGTAGGCTGCAAACAAGGCAAGTGCCCCATCTGCTGTTCTTATCTCTTTGGTCCCAAGTTTATCAGTTCTAGGGATGGCAGTATTCCAAGTACTTTAAATGTTCCAACTCAGCCACTCCTTTAAAAAAGCCATGGGGGATTATAATCCTCATTCTGAAGATAACAAAATGAGGGCATAGATTTACCCTGAAGTCAAAAGAAAATGATCAGAGTCAATATAAAGGAGTGATATTCCCTACAATTTTATTTTACTATAAAAGGCCCAGATATTAAATATTTTAGGCATTGCAGGACATACAGTCTCTGCTGCAGCTCATCAACTGAGTCATAGGAGCATGAAAGGAGCAATAAGTGATATATAAACAACTATATTTCAAACTTTACTAATGGGCAATGAAATGCAAATTTTATGTAATTTTTTCATACCACAGAGTGTCATTTTATTTAGAAAATATTCATCTCTAAATATGTGGCTGATGCATCAGTATAGAACACATGCTCTAGGTTTGATCCCCGCTATGCTTGTGCACACACACAAATGTTCATAAAAATATTAGAAGCATTCTTAGTTTATGGGCCACATAAAAATAGGAAGCAGGATACATTTAGCTGTGGGCTGGAATTTTAACCCACCTATGTAAATCTGTAACACACCTGATAAGTCCACAGCACAATAATCACAAGGGTAAATCTGATATCAAGTGTAAATCCTAAGAGCAAAAAAATGAAGGGTCAACAGGAAGATAGGAAGAAATACAGTGTTTTTCTTTTCTTAAAAAAGCAAACAAGATAAATAGCAAGAACACTGCATAGGGGGTACTGTTGGCCCCTCGAACTGTTGGGCCAAAGAAGCACTGGGTTGAGTATCACTGGGAGTGGCCTCTGGGCTTCTGAGCTTGGAAGAATTCCCCTTGCGCCCCCCCCAACAAATCATAAGGCAATTGTCTAAAAGAACAAAATTAAGTAATTGAATACTTCAGTTGTGGGGAGGTGGTAGGCAGTTAGAGCCACACCCAGCTGTGCACAGGGCCTCCTGACTGCACTCAGGAATAACTCCTGGATAACTCCTGGCATGACTCCAGGGACCACATAATGGTGTGGAACATAGAACCCTGGTCAACTGCCCGTGACACGATCCCCTGAGCTATACTACAGCTCTGGCTCTGGAATGTTACATTTTTTTTTGCTTTTTGGGTCATACCTGGCGATGCACAGGGGTCACTCCTGACTCTGCACTCAGGAATTACCCCTGGCGGTGCTCAGGGGACCATATAGGATGCTGGAAATTGAACCTGGGTCGGCCGAGTGCAAGGCAAACCCCCTCCCCGCTGTGCTATCGCTCCAGCCCCTGGAATGTTACTTTTACTATTATTCTATTGTAGAAAATATTTGGCAACATTTCATCATGTTCCTAAAAAATCAGGAAAAAATGAAAATAAATTGCTATGATATTTTAGTTGAATAAATATAGAAATGAAAAAAGTGATGGTATAATATATATATATATAAATGCTAACAATAAATATCTCTAGTTGGTAAGTTTAGAAATGTTTATTTTTATTGATTTTTCTATATTTTTCAGAAATTTTTAACAATGAATGTGCCTTACTTTTATAATTAGAAAAATGGTGTAACAGATATTTCTACATGTTTCTCCTCCTTTTAAATACTTTGGTATAGGTCTATAATTTTTTTCTGGTAAGTTTTTTTCATATGTCCATGGTGACGTCAGCAAATCTACAAAAGTCCATTATGCATATAAACCAATGCCAGTAAGCAGTTGTTAATGACATCCACGGATATGTCTTTCTACTCCAACATACTTAGGCCAGAAGATTCCCTGGAGTCCATACTTAAAAGACTAATTAAAAGTATGTAATTTTAATATTGCATGCACTTTATATCTTGTGGAATACTTTTATTTCATAGCATATAAAAATGTCAGGTGAGAGTGGAAAGCCAATCAACCCCTTTAAAAGCATCTCCAAATTAACTGGTGATGCATTTCTCATCAAACATAATGAAGCTATATACATGAATTTAAAATCACTGAATACCTGTCTTAAATCTTCTCTGAAACAAGGCAGGGACACAATAAATGAATAAATAAACAAAAGATAGCTAAAGTAATAAGAATATAAAGTATTAAGGAATGCATGACACCTTTAAGCTATCACTGGTTAAATATAAAGCTGCATTCAAGCAAATTGTCACCATGGCAAATTTCTTGACAAAATTCTAAGTTTTGATTCTAAAAGTGCTCACTCAAGACATTCCTACAGAACTCATCAGATGATTAAATTCATACTAAGTCATAAACATTATCATTGGCTTCACTCATCAACATAAGCTCAACAAGTCCCCCAAATTCTTCCATTACATACCTTTCATTCTTATACACTGCCTATATGTCCCTTCCTCTACCACATTATTCTGATTACCCCCTCCCATATGCTCTCTACCTAAGGCTTCCACTGTGGCCCGTGCATTCTGAAGAATATGGTAAATGAATTCATTCATATCCAGAATTTTGATAGAATTCACCTCCACATCATACCTTTAATGAAATTTAGCTCTTTTCTGATATCACTTTTTTCTCTGTAGACTCTCAAGTGAAGACTGATTATTCATCCACCTACTCTTTTATCTTGATATTGGAGTATTGTGAACATGAGCTTACTATTTAGTAATTCAACATTATTATCATCATTGCCTAGTCCTTATATGCAAACCTATGATTTTATAAAATTCCTGTATCCCAACTATCTTGCCATGCTCCACAAAAGTGCCCATACATGTGTTCGATTCATAGTGATTTTATATTGTGGTTTATCACCATATTATCACCAAATTATGACATCACCCTCCAAAAATTTTCAATTCAATGATTTGAACTTCATTTACATCCAAATCACGAGGCTTCTATCTTAGCATCCTTCCTGGCCTAGATATGTTCACTACAAATTCAAGCTACTTGCTTCCCAGTTCTTGCATCTATTGTACTACTAATGTACTTTGGTCACAGTGTAAATTCCAAATCCTGATCTAGTACTAAAGTCTACCCTCTGTGTCTATCAGCGAGAGAAAATCACGCAAACCAGCAAATTTAGCATCATTAAAATTTCATGATCTCTATCTTTTTTGGAATTTAAGCATTTATACTTTTATACATGTATACTTTTCATCAATCCACACTAGTGACCTTGTTAGCCTGTTAGTTTCTTGCTCATAAGGTAGGTACTCAGTCACAGACTCTTCCAGTTTCAATATTTAGTTTGCTTTCCCATTTAATTAATACAGTTGAGGCTTTCAGCTATGGTTTCTTTAACTTTTGATATCTCCATCATACATAGATAGAAATCCCACTTGGTCTTATTTTATTCTCTCGATAGGACAATTGGGAGTTTCTTCATCTAGTTCAAGGTCATTCTTCTTGTGCTCTAGCCCACATCTTCCCATTTCACATCATAGACATGGCTTTCAAACTCCCTTCTACATCTCAAACCTGTCTCTTCACACAAGACTTTTCTTTCAAACTCTAGTCACATTAGCATCTCCATTGCCTTAAAAGTTAAAATACTCTTCCCTTAAGGCCATGTCCTCTAGTAATCACAAACTTCTCCTCAGCAAAAATACTGACAGTATTAGACTATTCACCAAGGATCCTTTCTTCTTTCATGTCCCACTCTCCCTTAGCCTATGGTATATGCCGCCTACCCTATCCATATCTAGAATGGGTTCCTGGTAAGATCACTGCTAATTTCCCAAAGTCAAAGTGTTGTGTCTCCTTTCATGCTTTTTCATTCTAAACTACTCATATAAATCATAAAAAGTCGAATACTTTTTGCTTCAGCTAGAAATTTCCTTCCTACTTTGGCATCCATCCAAAACATTTGGTTATCTGGGCTAGACCTTCATCTAATTCATGGATTCTCTTTTAATGCTTGCAACAGCATTCAGGACAGGCCTTGACATGCATATATTCAATGTCATTTATTGGATTAATATTTTTATTGTCCCTACTTTCCTGCCCGCAATGTCACTTCAGTAAAATTTCCTTGTTATTTCCAATGACTATTATTTAACAATGGTCTAAACATTTACAGATAGAATTGCCTTTTTATTTTTGAATGGCATTATACAATTTTATTTTATTAAGGAGTATCACAGCATGAATTGGTGAAAAGGGTCTTGATTTAATTATTTTAAAATGGGCAAACTGACACGACCTTTAAAACATTAGGAGAGAGGCATTCTGGTGAGCAACGCGGCCGGAGAAATGCTCCGGACCCAGAACCGGGCCAACAACACAAGTAACACGGCTCCGGCTTGTGGGACTGGGACACATCCGAGCCGCGGGGGGGCACTGGAGTGGGGCGGCGCCAGCCCAACCTCCTAGTGGTCCCAGCCGCCGGAAGTCACGCCCTCGACCCACCCTCGGCGCCATATTGCCACATTCAACAGAGAAGAGGACAGGCATTCTGGTGAGCAATGCGGCCGGAGAAATGCTCCGGACCTAAAACCGGGCCAACAACACCGGGGATCCGGACGGAGGAGGTGCAGCCACAACACCTTCTCCAGATGGAGCCCTGGTGACACTGAGCAACAACTAACACGGCTCCGGCTTGCGGGACTAGGACACATCTGAGCCGCGCGGCCGCTAATGCTAATGCAGCCGCATGACCTTTTCTAAAAACTGAAAACATGCAATCTTTTAATGGAAAACCAATTATCAAATGCTTCCTTAGTAGGGCTGCCTTTCTTTGTGGAAACTCCAACAACAATAGTGAGTTTTGTGTTGCAATATGGAACGTAATCAAGGTAAAGAGAAAATGAAGTGAAATTCTTCAGTTATACAGTTTGGGGTCGGGGGGCGGGGGCGGTGGGTATACTGGGGATTTTGGTGGTAGAATATGGGCACTGGTGAAGGGATGGTGTTTGAATATTGTATAACTGAGACATAAACCTGAAAACTTTGTAACTTTGCACATGGTGATTAAATAAAATTTTTTAAAAAATTTCCCTCTTTGTTCAAAAAAATTAAAAAAATAAATAAAACATTATGAGAATTAAATGAGATAATTCTGATTAATCAGAGCAGTGTCTGGAACAAAGTTAGTGTCATGACAAATGTCGTGTAATTCAAATATGAAGTCATTGAGTCTTCTTGGTCGCTAAAGTATTCATCATTTGGAAAACCAGCCAAAGCAAGTAGAATTGGGCAGCCCAACAAATGTCGTGGTGTTGTTAGATCAAAGCCACACATTAGTATCCTCTGGCATACAAAACAAAGTATGCAAATGATGACATGGCAGTCCATTGTCACTGGTGTAAGGCCCAGTGGCTGCCTCTACTGTTCTCTTCTCATTCTTGCCAGCAGCATGGTGATCAACAATAGCAGCAAAGAGGTGGGGTGCTGTCACCAGAACCCCCATGCCTGGTACACTCAGCAGGTATGGAAAATGTTTGCTACTACTCTAACCATGTTCAGTCAACATTCTCCTCCCCTGACTGTGACCCAACATACCTTGGCACACCCCTTTATAAAGTTGCCAAACACCAGTACAAAGAAAACCAGTGGCAGATGGACTGGATCTTGATTTTTTTTCAAGCAGTTCTGTCTGGCATTATGCAGTCAGTCTTTTGAGTGCTTCTCCTCCCCGAGATTAATGAGGTCACCATGGGAGTTTGTGAATAGACACAGGAGGTGAAACTGCCACATTTCTTTAGCTCCTCTTTTTTGGCTGTCAAGTGCAATTACCCAGTGTGGCTTTAGTAGTGCCCAAGGCAATCACGAATTTAGCACACATTACACATATCCATTGCAACTCTTCAACTGTGTCCCTTATTCAAAGTGGCATTTGATTGTATTGGGAAAATATTTGTTCTTATATAAGCTTCCTTAGACCTTATAAAAGTTACTGTCACTTACAATTGAACTGATTCAGAGATAGTTAGATAATGTGACACCGATCTTTCTGAATTTGAGAGTGGTAATAATAAATCTCTTTTCCACAATGGACTACATATATTTATTATTTCCTAAAAATATAAATGTTGATATTTATAAGCACATTTAATGGGGTTGGGGTCATAGTACAGCCAGTAACGTGCTTACTTTGCATGTAGACAGTATGAGTTAGATCCCCAGCACTCCATGTGGTCCCCAGAGCATGGCTGAAAATCATCCTTAACTGCAGAGCCAGGAGTAAGCCTTAAGCACTACCAAATATGCCCCACAAAATCACATTTAATTCTAATAAACACTTCTGTCTACTTACTAATTTTCAAACATAAAAGGCATTTAACATTACAGATAATAAGTGTCATTTTTATTTTTAGTATTTGCAATATTTATTCCTATTGCGGTAACATTGGCTTACCAATATTAAACCAGAGTGCAGGTGTTTGTGAATTTTAGGGGTTAAATGTTGTGACCACATTCACCATCAAAGTGCCAATACTTCTCCACAACAATTCACTGTATGCTTACAATCTATCAGGTCACTCCACAAACCTTGGTAACCACAATTCAGCGGTCAGTGTATAATGGTTTGTTTTCAATAAACACTCTCTATTGTCTTGTTTCGCTTCTTTACAAACCTCATATGAGTGAGATCATCCAGTGTTTGTCTTTCTCATTCTGACTTATATCAGTTCGCATGGTCCTCTCCAGCTCTATCCTGCTACAAATGGCAAGATTTCATCTTTTCTCATAACTGAACAGTGCTCCATGTGTATGATTTTTTATTTATATGCTGTTTATTTATCCACTTATCCATTTTTGAGCACTTGCTTTATTTCCGGATCTTGGGTATTATAAATATAATTGCAATAAACGTATATATGCATAAAAATATAAATGTTGAAAAACATATCCACATAGTATGCTTTATGATGTAGCGAACTTCTAGTACAAAGCATAGGGCATGTCATACATTATCTTTCATAAGTCCTAAGCCTGATTAGTCTTTATGTTTTTCAAGCAATTTTATTTGTCTAAAAATAATATCATTCATATTTACTGTTACATCATGGATTCACTTTACATCCAGAAGAACACGCTGATGGTTATGTTAAAAACACACAATTTCAATTAGTATCTTTGCTTTTTTACTTCAAAATATAAACATGCTAATTTCAAGTCTAGTTTCCACACAATGTTAATGAGCCATACACAAATAAGGATATATCTTTAATATGCTAAATGCATGGCCAAGGGCCACTAATATCCTATCTTTAATGTCACTGTATGTAAAAAGGCATAAAAATGCAGGCAGAAGAAATGAAAGGACAGGATAGACTCAGAGAAAGAGAAATCAGGAACCAACATGTTAATATGTCTTTCCTTGTTAACCACTTATTCTCAAATAGATTAAACATCAGGAAATGTCACAGTACATTACATAGAAAAAATTATTTTTAGCAAAACTAACTGTTTTGCATGCCTTCAAAAGAATGGATGAAACGCAAAAGATCTGAGGTATACAAAGGGAAGCACACAGAAATCCTCCACCAGGGATTACTGTAAATATTGAAGTATAGTCCCTCCAATTTTTCTTTTCAAGGGCTGATTAAGCAAATACAACTATCTACACAGAAATATATAATGTGAAGAAGCTGCAATCGCAATGTAAAATAAGCTCTTTCCTTAATTAGATTTATGACATGATATTTTCGACCACAAACCATCCTGATTAACATTATTTATTATTATTATTATTATTATTATTATTATTATTATTATTCACAGTCATCACATTGCTCATCGATTTGCTTGAGTGGGCACCAGTAATGTCTCCATGACGAGACTTGTTGTTACTGTTTCTGGCATATCGAATACGCCATGGGTAGCTTTCCAGGCTTTGCCATGTGTGCGAGACACTCTCGGTAGATTACTAGGCTCTCCGAGAAGGGCAGAGGAATTGAATCCGGGTCATCTGCTTGCAAGGCTTATTATTATTTTAAATAAATAATTTATTGGATCACCATGAGATACACTTACAAACTTGCATGATTGCATTTTATTCGAACAATGCTCCAATACCCATCCCTCCAAAAGTGCACAATTTCCACCACCATTGTTCCCAATGTCCCACCCGCCACCCCCACCCTATCCCACTCCCTGCCTAACCCACATGCAAGGCAAATGCCCTATCTACTGTGCCATCACTTTAATTAAATATTGTGTATTTTATTTTTAATAAAATACACAATGTTTAATAAAATTTAATTATATTTTAAATGCATATATATCTATATCAAATGGAGGTACCACATGAAAATAGTATTCAAAAATATTAGTATGCAAGTAATTTTGAATTTGGATAAGGAAATGTAAAGTTTGAAAGTAATTAAAGTGATGACACAAATTTAAGAATTCTTGATTTTGTTTTCATTTTCATTGGAAACCACTGTCACTGAGGAAAGAAGGAAAGGAAGGAAGGAAGGAAGGAAGGAAGGAAGGAAGGAAGGAAGGAAGGAAGGAAGGAAGGAAGGAAGGAAGGAAGGAAGGAATGAAGGAAGGAAGGAAGGAAGGAAGGAAGGAAGGAAGGAAGGAAGGGAGGGAGGGAGGAACAGAAAAGAGGGAGGGAGAGTGAGGAGAGGGGAGGAAGAAAGGATAAAGACAAGATCTAATGTGGATGGGAGAAGTCTCACATAATGAACTTTTGGGTTTAGGTCCTGAGAATGTCGACTCTGTTTTTAGGTTAAGCTGCAGTGTGTTGATTCCTGTGTCTACTGCTGGAGGAGGGGTGTGATCATGGAGCACTTTGATTGAATAAATTTCTGCTTTAATCTGTTTGATATATATTGGGCTCATGGTGTCTTGAATAAAAGAACTGTTGTGCCAAAATATAAATGGAAACATAAAAACATGCGTGCATAAATATATTATTAAAATAAAAATTTTGGAAGCATAGACTTAAAGGATAAGATCCAAAATTTGAAACCAGTAGATGGGGCTCACTTTCTAGCTCAATTGGGTTAGTAGCCATATGGCTTCAATGAACTTATATTTTCTATCCATTTCCTTATATGCAAAGCATAGGCACAATAACCCCTTACATGAAGTAATCAATAATACGAATGAAACCATATGCTTGTCAGCTGAGGTTGAATTTTTCTACTTAGCAGTCCCCAGAAAAGAGAACATAAGAACATTATCACAAAAGAAAGATGTCAAACCCAGTACAAGTGTACATAATCAGAGTAAATATACCATTTAGCACAAAGATTTAGACCAGATATTGGAATGTTTTGGTGAAAATCAAAGAGGAAATAATTTTGGATTTGCATTTCATTCTATGTGTTAGGACTATTCATTTTTGCCATTGTTGTGCAAAGCCCACAATATGCTACAAGTAAACACATGGGGGAATTTCCTATAAAACTTACAGAAATGGGGTGTGAGGTCTTCCTACGGACTGTATCTTGCCAACTATGATTTTGACCATTGCGTGAGGTCAGCCAAGGAAGTAATATGGGTACACCATGGCTCACAATATACAGAACATATCATAAGAATAAAAATAGGCCCTGCTGAAATCCCAACAGCCACACCCAAACCCCATAGCTGCCACCATGAGAACCACCTAACTTCACTGCTTCTCATTTTATCTATGCAGTAGCCAAGCAGACCAAAAAAAAAATGGGTACTCTTGTTTTCAGCTTGGAAACTCTGAGGGTCTTCTCAGAGTGGGGGCAGGCAACCTCTCAGCAGAATTCCTCCACATATACTGCCAGAAGCGCCAGCAGCCACACCTACCAACATCCCACAGTGGCCACCATGTAAAGGATGGCCAAGCTTAACAACAAATAGCTCAGTAAACCCTCAATGACTTTAATCATTCTATTCTTATTGTGAGACATAACAATTTTCACTAATTTTATTTTACTTAAGGAGCACTGTAGCACTGTCGTCCCATTGTGCATCAATTTGCTCTAGAGGGCACCAGAAATGTCTCCATTGTGAGACTTGTTGTTACTGTTTTTGGCATACTGAATACGCCACGGGCAGCTTGCCAGGCTCTGCCATGCAGGCGGGATACTCTCGGTTGCCGGGCTCTCCAAGAGGGATGGAGGAATAGAACCCGGGTCGGCTGCATGCAAGCAAATGCCCTACCCACTGTGCTATCCCTCCAGTCCTTTTACTTAAGTAGTTTTCAATAATTCTATGAGTCATTTGGTAGTAATGAGCAATATAAAATAAATTATTTTGTACCTACTAAGGGCTCAGGCTTGGGATTTGGGTAAGAAACTGGGGACAAAGGTGGAGAGAAGGTTACACTGGTGGTGGGATCAGTGTTGAAAAATCGAGTGCTAAAAATAACTTTATTATGAATAGTTTTGTAAACCACAGTGTTTAAGTACTAAAAGTAAAGTGTGGGTCAGATATGTAGTATCTTTTATCTGAAGGCCAAGGTTCATTAACTTGAGTCAGTGGCAATCAATAGGTCACCTCTTAAAAAGAAGCCACAGGTCTTTCAACAATTTACCGGATACTCTTGTGCCAGCTGCATATATTCACCAGTTCCTGTCTATGTGCATCTGCCCACACTGCTGTGTGATTTAAGAATCTGTTCCAATTACTTATTCCTTTAGAAAAAAAAATTTTAACTTGTGACTCCAAAACCCAATTTTCTATATTATCTCAAAGTTCTCTGCATTGACTCGGCTAAGTAGTTCAGAGGTGCTTATTCAAGGGGACTTTTTTACAATGAATGGCAAACAGGCAGCATCTGGGATCAACTGAAAATTCACCTAAGCTGGATATCCGAAAGTTAAGAAGGAGGCCAGAGAGATAGTTCAGAAAGTAATGTGCTTGTCTTGCATGCAGCTGACTTGGGTTTGATCTCTGGAATCTATATGGCCCTCCAAACCTGCCAGAAGTGATACCTAGCACAGAACTAGGAGTAAGCCTTGAGTACCATCCATTGTGCCCCCAAAACATAAAAGTAAGTAAAATCTCCCTTTTCCACTTCTATGCCTGGTACCTTCATTTGGATATCTGGCGTAGCTGGGGCATAGTCAGACTTCTTTCTATGTGGCTTCTAAATACTTTACTTTGATCAAGCTTAGTTAAACTAGAGTATTTGGACTTCATGGAGGTATCCAACATTTCCTAGAATGAGCAATCCTTCTTAAGGTACTCATATTGACATCACTGAACTTCTTATGAGATGCCATGTCACTTCAATAACGCTTTATCATTAACAAATCATGCCATATTTGTAAAGGACAAATTACAAGGAATTATTGTCTATTTTGCTGTTATCTGTGGAGATACAGGAGGGATATAAAAAGCTACACAGTTTAAAGACCATATATTTGAAACTGCCCTTTTTCCTCTAAAAGCCTGAAGCTACCTCAGATCACAGACTCGAAGCTTATACCATCTAGTCATAAATAATGTTTCCCTAGACTAAAATAGGGAAATATTTGATATACAATACTATATGATATACAATACATTTTGAAATTTTGTTCAAAATATTTTGATCTTCCTAAGAGACACATGGAATTACCTTTCAATAAAGATGCAAAATTTCTTCAAAGCTGAACAGATTAACAGAGAAAGTGAAAGATCTCCACACTGAAAGCTATATTACACTATTAAAAGAAATAGCAGATACAAAGAAATGGAATAATGTAGCACTGTAGCACTGTCGTACCATTGTGCATCGATTTGCTTGTGTGGGCACCAGTAATATCTCCATTGTGAGACTTCTTGTTACTGTTTTTGACATATCCAATATACCACAGGTAGCTTGCCAGGCTCTGCTGTGCGGGCGGGATACTCTCAGTAGCTTGCCAGGCACTCCAAGAGGGACAGAGGAATCAAACGCAGGTCAGCATGTGCAAGGCAAACTCCCTACCTGCTGTGCTATCGCTCCAATCCAAATGGAATAATACCCCAAGTTAATTGATTTACAATATAAACATTGTTAAAATGGTCATATTACCCAAAGTAATGCATATATCCAATGTTCTATAAAATCACAATGGTATTTTTCAAGGAAATACAGTAAATAATTATAAAATGTATATGGAATCACAAAAGACCCTCACCCCAAAATTAATGCAATCGTAAGATAATAGAAGACAATGGAATGTTAATTGTCTATCATTGCATAAAAGAATTTTAGAAGAAGACAGTGAAATAAAATATCTTTACTCAGAAAGTATTAGGTGAGATACACAGAGAGAAAAATGCATTCAAGAGATAACACGGGGATGGGAGATGCGTGCTGAAAGTAGACTATGAACCAAATTTTATGACTGCTTAGTACCTGTATTGCAAACCATAACATCCCAAAGGAGAGAAAGAGTAAAAGGGACTGTGCCTGCCACAGAGGCAGGGGGGATGGGGTGGGGTGGCAGGAGAGATACTGGGAACATTGGTGGTGGAGAATGTGCACTGGTGAAGGTATGGGTACTCGATCATTATATGACTGAAACGTAACACAAAAGTTCATAAGTCTGTAGCTTTATCTCCTGGTGATTCATTAAAAAATTAAAAAATAAAAACAAATTTAAAAATAAATACATAAAAAGATAGAGAACACAGAAGCAGCACATCTTACGTTCAGAAGTAGAGATGTGTGTCTCAAAAATGGAGAATAAGTCCACCAATTTGAGAAGATTGGGGATGTTCCACTAGAAGTCAGCGTTGGATGCTTTTTCCCAGACTGTGCCCATTTATTTAGCCTGGAGATAAAGACGGTTGCTTGGATGTTGTCCAGTGAAAAGTTCTTCTATATTATTCTTGGAGGGATTTTGTGACACACCTAGTGATGCACAGTGTTATACCTGGCTATGCACTCAGGGAATCACAATCACTCCTGGTGGTGCTCAGGGAACTATATGCAATGACAGAGATAAAACGCGGGTTGGCCACTTTCAAAGCAGGCGCCATTCTCACTGTACACTCTCACTTCAGAATCCTAATCATGCTTTTAGCTTCTGCAGTAGCATTTCCTTTGAGAAGAAATGGTGGGCCTGGTGCTTCTGCATCTCAATGGGTTTCTGGGCTCCATGCCTTAGGGTGGCTTGGTTTGAAGACATAGAGACATTTTGAATCCACATTACCTGAGGCTCCCTGTCTGCTTGCTTGCAACAAAACTATACTATGGAAGCATTAGTAATCGAAACAGTATAATGCTGTAACAAAAGTCAAGTGCCAACTAGAATTTAGAGCCCATAAACAAACCGATACATATGTAAACAGTTAATTTACACCAATGACACCAATAGCACAAAAAAGAGAAAGTCTCCTCAACAAAAGGGATTGAAAAATGGGCAACCATGTGAAACAAAACTAAGCAGATAAACATTTGATACCATGTGAAAAAATTAACTGCAGATTAAAGATCAAAAAATGAATATTAAGATGCAGACCATTAAAAAGTAGAAGAAAACATAGATGACATATTTTAGTTTATTAATCTCACAGATGTATTTGGCGACTCAATTCCAAAGACATGGGAGTGCCAAAAAGATAATATAGCAGATAGGGTGCTTGCCTTACACACATCTGATCTCGGTTCAATTCCTGGCACCGTATATGGTTCCCTGAACCCACCAGAGTGATCCCTGAGGTTAATGCCAGGGGTAAGCCCTTAGTTGGTGTGGCCTAAAGGACCTCCTTCCCTTAAAGACAAGGGAAATATAAACATTCCCCAAATGAAAACAAATTGGATTTCATAGAACCAGAAATATGTATACAATGAATGAAGTCAGTATAAAAATAAAACAGCAATCCACTATTTTGGAGAATTTTTTTCACATCATATATATATACATATGCATATATATCAAGAACTCACAAAATTGAATAAAAACAAAAAACAAACAAGCTTATCAAAAATTGAAGAGACAGTACAAACAGACCCATCAACAAGGAAGGCATGCAGATAGCTGGTAGGCACATAGGAAAAACTCCCATTATCACTCTTTATTAAGGAAATGCTGGGAACACCTATAAAGGCGATTAGAGGCTTCCCCAAAAGCCTCCATCCCTGTCGGAGATCCCGGCAAGCTACCGAGAGTATCCCGCCCTCACGTCAGAGCCTGGCATGCTACCCGTGGCGTACTCGATATGCCAAAAACAGTAACAATGACGGTCTTCATTCCCTTGACCCTGAAAGAGCCCCCAATACACCATCGGGCTACACTAGCACGTGACAGAGACTAATAGAGACATCACTGGCGCCTGCTCAAGCAAATCAATGAACAACAGGATGACAGTGATACAGTGACTAAAGAAATGCAAATCAAAATAGTAATGAGATATCACCACACACTGGTGAGAATGGCTTATATCAAAAAGATAAAAAACAACAAATGTTGAGGATGTTAGAGAAAAGGGAGCGTTCGGACACTGTTAGGGGGACTATAAACTGACGCAGGCTCTGTGGAAGCTGCAGGCTCTGGTTCAAGCCAACACCGTATTTCCCGAAGGACTGTCATGAGTGATCCCTGAGAAGAGGACCAGGAGTAAGCCCCGAGAACAGCCAGGTGTCCTGCCTCAACCAAAAGAAAACAGTATGAAGAGTCTATAAAATTCTAAACATGGAGACTGGAAACTTAACTCAGTGAAAATGCATTCTCATGGTAAGCTGCCCTGGTTTTGAAGACAAACATGAAATGAATAAGAGAATAAGAAAGACAAAATAATAAAAGGAAAATTCATTATAATACAGCAATTCCACACCTGGGTATTTATATGGAAGCTATGAAATATTAATTTGAAAGGTTATTTCCACCCTCATGTACAAAGCAGCTTTATTTACAATACCCATGGCAAATACTCAACCACAATGGCCATTGACAGATGACTGGATATGGAAGCTGCGGTTCATACATGCCTGGTTTCCTACTCTGTCTGTATCTGAGTGATGAAGGACTCATGACAAGTCAGAGAGGGATGTTTCTTTAATGGCTTCTCTACTACATTCCTGCATCATGTTAATCAACTTTACAGTCTCTCAAGGCAGACAGCAGACTTTTCAAGAGAACAGAGAAGACTTCAGTCTTCTGTTCTTTCAATTTTGCGGTATCAAGGAAGAACTTTCTGGGAGAAACTTTCCCAGGCTGGTGAAATAAACAGAAAATAAGGGTCAAAGCATCTGTTTATACTCAAATGTGAAATATTGCTGTTAATCAGGGGCTAATTTGTTCATATTCGTGGACCTTCTGTTTTGCTTTAGCTTTGCAGGGAAACTTCCAGTTTGCCTTTGGATTACATTAAAAGTAAAAGTGGAGTTTCTGGCAACTATCACTTTATTAAATAAATCAATTTAATTTGGAAAAGCAAATTATATTACATATTTCTCTCTATTTTTGCAGAACACCATGTAAATAATTAATATAATAAAACAAATTTTGAAATTTATACACATACTTTGAGAAAGGTAAATTAGACTATTTTTGCATACTCAACCCTATGAGTTAAATCAGTCTTTGAGATTTGATATTAACAGATTGTAATTTTTTTCTATTTTTAAATGAATCACTGTGAGGTGCAGTTACAGACTTACAAACTTTCGTGCTTACATTTCAGTCATACAATAATCGAGTACCCATCCCTCCCTCAACTAGTGCCCATTCTCCACCACCACTGATCCCAGTATCCTTCCTACTACACCCACCCCATAGCCCCCACCCCACCTCTATGTCAGGGCATTCTCTTTTGCTATCTCTCTCGTTTGGGTGTTGGGGTTTGTAATATCGGTATTAATTTTTACAAATTTAATAAATAACCTAATTGAGAACAATTTTACCAGATCGCCATGACATTAACATTACTGCCTCTGGATCAGCGATCAGGAAATAGAGATTGAACACTCAATCAGTGTGTTCAAAGTAGCACTTTTAGGAATTGGAAGAGGAGAAACTCTTTAAAACCAAAGGCCTTTCTTATACCCATAGCTGCTTTCTTATGCAGAAATGAACAAAAATGAACCACCCTCCCCAACCTCTAGCCAAGAACTGTATAAATACATGATCCCTATTCCTTTGTTTTTACACTTATTTGTTATTTTCTAGGTATCTTCCATTTATATACCAAATCATTACAGTGCAAGGAAAAGATCCAGAAGTTCCTTCAGGTTACTGAAATAGGCAATCATTTTGGAAGTATTCAAGTTCCAACTAATATGACCTTTTCTTACCTAGTACATGTCACCTAAAAGTGAAAATAAGTCTGGGATGACCTTATTTCTCTCAATTGTTACATTTATGGCTATCCTTAACATAATATAACATAATATCAAAAAGATAAAACATCAGTAAGGAAAATAAATTTTCTATTGATGGAGTCAACATGAGCACTCTTTCTGCATAATTATTGCTTCCATGCTCCAAAGCTGAATTGCGCAAGCATTGATGACACTTTCCAAGTGCTTTCAAACTTGAAAATGTTTTTTAATAACACAGTAAATTTTATTTATCTTGTGCTTACTCTGTGCTAGGACTGTTGTCAGTACTATAAGTAGAGTGACAGTCAGTGCCCTGTGCATATAATATAGAAAAAAAACACGATAATCAGACAAAATCATCAGAGAAATGATATAATAAAAAAGTAGCTCTACAGCTGGTAAGAAAGCTGGCATCTCAGAGAAATATTCTAGCAGTAGTTAACAGCTTTGCTGGAACATGGAAAGAATGAAAGGGTTTTGGGTAAGTGAGTGAGGGAATGAGGGAAAGAATATTATCTTTAGAGAGGAAACAACAAAGTAATGGTACAGAGCAAGAGAAAACATGCTCTAGAAACAGAAAGAAACACATTTGGACTGAAGTTGGAGTCAGTGAGAGAGTAGTGCTAAGTGGTTTGAAAACTGATGAGGCAAAAAGGGCTGTTCTTGGAGGAGTGGCTTGTAAAATGTAGAAAATGTAGATTTCAAGTGCCCTAAAGATTTCTTTCTTAAATATTGCTTTGTTGATCATTATGTTCCTATGTATTTTGCTTAAAGAAATGCACTCTGAGAACAGATCAGTTTCTAATAACTATGAATGGTCTGATACAGACTAATCTCTCTCATATGCTAGATATTAAGATGGTAAGAATAACAACAAATGCATAAAAGCAAGGGAAGTGAGAATTGGTCTAAAGAACTGAACTTACCATGGCAAAAGATAATCCAGGGGGGAACTTGAAACAATGGTAAAGAGAGGTGAATACTCTGGTGGAAGGTGTGGTGTTGGAAATTCATATGCATGAAACCCTTTAAAATTACTTCAAATCACAGTGTCATAAATACAAAGAAATAAAGTATGAATGCTTTTGCAATACTGGGGTAGGAAAATAGGAATTTTTTAAGATTCACTCTTCCCAATTCTTAAATATATTGCTAATAGGGGCCAGAGAGATAGTACAAGCATAAAGATGATTGGTTTGAATGCCCCTGGCACCACACAGACCCCTGACCCTGTTTTATGCCTTGAACCACATGGTCTTTTTAAAAATATTTTAAAATTTTATTGAATCACCGTGAGATAGTTAGAAGCTTTCATATTTGGGTTACAATCTCACAATGATCAAACACCCAACCCTCCACCAGTGCACATTCCCTACCACCAATATCCTGAGTATACACCCCCTTTCCCACCCTCCCCCTGCCTCTATGGCAGACAATATTCCCCATACTCGCTCTCTACTTTTGGGCATTATGGCTTGCAACACAGACACTGAGAGGTCATCATGTTTGGTCCATGATCTACTTTCGGCATGCTGACACCCAAGGACAGTAGATACAAGGGCCAGGGGGATTGCCCCGTAGCTGGAAGACTGCTTCATGAGCAGAGGAGAGAAGGCATATGGAATAGAGAAGGAATCACTAAGAACCACATGGTCTTATGATTATCTTTGAATGTGTCTCTAGAGGTTCCCTGCAAACTGTCATGGTGGCCCAATATTCTCGATACCAAGAAACCCAAGCAGCAGTACACCCTCAAGTCACTAGGAGGAGTTTCCAGGTCTCCTGAGCATAGTTTGGGAGGCTCTCCACTCAAAAAGATTGCTAATACCACTCCTGGGAATATTTCCTGGAGAGGCAAAAAGGTATAGTAGAAATGACATCTGCATTTCTATGTTCATTGTAGCACTGTTTACATTAGTCAAAATTTGGAAAAAAACAGAGTGCCCAAAAACAGATGACTGATTAAAGAAACTTTGGTACATCTACACAATGAAATACTATGCAGCTGTTAGAAAAGATGAACTCATAAAATTTGTATATAATTGGATATACATGGAAAGCATCATGTTAAGTGAAATGAGTCAGAAAAATGGGACAGACATAGAAAGATTGCACTCATCTGCGGAATATAAAATAACATAGTGGGAGACTAACACTCAAGAGTTGTAGAGATAAGGATTAGGAGGTCTGCCCCACAGCTTGGAAACTGGCCTCACATGCTAGGGGAAAAAGCAGCTCAGATAGAGAAAGAAACACCAAGTAGAGGATGTTGGGAGGACCCATTCTGGTTGGAAGATTCGAACTGAAAGTAGACTGTAGACAGAACATGATGGCCACTCAATACCTCTATTGCAAACTACAACACCCAAAAGGAGAGAGAACAAAGGGGAATGCCCTGCCACAGAGGCAGGGTGGGGTGGTGGGTGATGGGGTGGGGGTGGTGAGAGAGATACTTGGATCATTACCGGAGGTGAATGGGCACTGGTGGAGGGATGGGTAAACGATCACTGTATGTGTAAAATGCAAACACAAAAGTTCATAAGTTTGTAACTGTACATCACAGTGATTCTCTAATAAAAAATTTAAAAAAGGATTGCTAAATTTTAAATAAAATGTAAGAGAACCATAGTAATATTTTAGTCTAAAAAACATAAATGCCAATGCACTTAACTATCTGAGGCCGAGTTAGTCAGTAGAATGACATTCATGGTGTTAATCACATGGCAATACTCCATTGTGGCTAACAGACCTATTATAAACAACATGGGTTTATTATTCTATCAGCTTCTCATTCACTAGTCCATCTTTATCCTCATTCCAAAGATCACTTGAAACAGTCCCAGAGAATGACTAGTGATAATGTGAACAAAAACTAAGCAAAGAAATTAGGGGAGTACAGAGTATGAAAACATTAAAACAAGCAGAGCCACCCCAATTTTTCCTTAATTTTTTTCTAATTCTCTTTTTTTAATTTTTATTTTTTATTAATGAGTCACTGTGAGAGTGCAGTTAGAGTTTTGTGCCTGTGTCACAGTCATACAATACTCGAGTACCCATCCCTCAACCAGTGCCCATTCTCCTCTACTGATGGCCCCAGGGTCCTTCCTCCCCCCCCCCAGTGCCATCCGCCCCACCCCCGGCAGCCCCAGTACACTGGGGGGGAGCCATCCCCCAGTGTACATTTTCCACCACCAATGTCCCCAGTTTTCTCCTCCATCCAACCCCTCCCCCTGCCTCTATGATAGACAGTTCTCACCATTCTCTCTACTTTTGAGCATTATGGTTTGCAACATTAGAAGCTATCATGTTTGGTCCTTTATCTACTATCAGCACACATCTCCCATCCCGAATGTTCCCTCCAACCATCATTGAATTAGTGATCCCTTCTCTATTCCAGCTGCCTCCTCCCCCAGATTATTAGGCAGGTTTTCAACCAAGGAGCCATATTCCAGGCCTTGTGTCTACTGTCCTTGGGTGTCAGTCTCATATTATGTTATTTTATATTCCACCAATGATTGTAATCATTCTATGTCTTCTCTCTATTTCGGACATAGCATGATACTCTCCATGATCATCCACTTATAAGCAAATTTCATGACTTCATCATTCCTAACAGTTGCATAGTATTCCATTGTGTAGATGTACCAGAGTTTCTTTAACCAGTTGTCTGTTCTTGGGCACTCGGGTTATTTCTAGATTCTGGCTATTGTGAACAGTGCTGCAATGAACATACAGGTACAGATGTCATTTCTACATTGCTCTTTTGCACCCCCAAGCCACCCCAAATTTTACTTAAGATTATGTACAATACATATAGTATGGAAACAAAGTATCCATTGGTATATGATCAGATAAGTAGTGGATATATACTGTTCAGTTATTAAAACTATGTAGTTTGTCCTTTCCAGTACAACTCAAAAGGATTATGTAAGGAACTTGAAGACAATATGTAAAAAGAAATAAATCAAAATGCAAAAGACATGTGCTGGATTATTTTATCTTTCTGTAGAAGATATAAAATTGATTAATAGAAAAACCAAAATAAAACTAAAACAATAGATATTGGTAGCAGATCCAGGGAGACTTGAGGGTAAGTGACAGGAGTGGATGGCATTGTGCTGGGGTGGAAAAAGGTGGAGGACCTTATTAAAATTTTTAATTTGACATAATTTTACAAAGGAAAAAATGAATCTATGAAGAAGATTAAGTCAATACATGACAATTTGATCAAGTTCAGCTTGGAAGTCCACTCAGAACTGTCTACCATGAAATCCTATACCAATGTTAGAAAATGTCCAAAACATATCGAGTGTTTTCTTATGGCCAAAGCAGAGATTCATTTATCTGTAAGAGTGATCATCAAGCTTGACTCAGAATCTCCAGAAGGAGGGAAGAAGAATTTAGGAAAAATACTCTCATTCTTTTAAAAAGTATCCGATAAACTTGTTTTCCTCATGACAGTGAGGCTTGAGAGAATTTCATTCTCCAGAAGTTTTCTGGAAAATTAATAGAATGGACATTGGTGGAAAGTTCTGATAACTCTATCCCCAGACCAACCCAAATATGTGTATCTAGTAATCACTTCTTGTAGAATGATCCATTGCTCCATTGGAATTGCAGTGCCTAGCACTGAAGGATTATTCAGAAAATGAAAGCTGAGGAGAGTTTGAGGTACATTCCAGAGACATAGCTATCTGGTGTGCTACTTCATTCCAAAAGAGTATTTCTACCAGAGTAAAGAGAAAAATCTAGTTTTTTTCACCCACCAACCCCTTAAAGCCTTTTGAAACTCCAAATTTTCCAGTAGAGAGGCTGAGCAACAACTGAATGTGTCACAGCTTAAGCTGGTGTATTTAAGGTATTAAAGATTTTTTTAAAAAGCCCTTTATTTGGCAAGGGACCAATAAGTAACCAGAGGAGTCATTTTTTATTTCCAGATAATATTTAAGGAGCAAGGAAAAATTCTCCAGCAATGTATGGAACAGTAGCACACTTGACCTATGAGATAGGAGATGATTTGAGAATTCTATTGATTTTGACCTTTATCAATGCAACAGACAGCTCCCCGTATCACAAATATTTGTAAGCTTTACAGGTGATGGAGTTTCAATTTTTATAATTTACTTTTAAAATCAAATAACTGCCCAGATTCTGTCATATGCCGGGGCATTCTGCTGCTTCTCATATTCATATCTGTTTGGAAGCTGGAAGACCAGGTCTCTAGGGCTCTCTACAAAGTCTGCTCCTCCCTTTATCAGATTTCCAGAGTTTCATTAGCCACTATCTTGAAATTTCTGCTTCTTCTATGAGGGACATTTACAAAACATTCACCAGAATTTCAAATGATTCCTTAGTCTTGGGGTCCTTTTACCTTTTATGCGAATTCTGACTTAAAATTCACCTATTAAAATATTTTTCAAAGGCATTGAATTTCTGTGGCTTAAGGAGGTTCATAGACCCCATTATCCACCATCCTCCACATAACAAACCAGGTGTCTTGGAGATGCTCAACCTGAGAAATGCCTTGAATGCACATAGGTGTAGCTGTGTGATGATGTACTGACAGTGCAGGTAGACTTAACTCAAATGTTGGCTCCTCAAAGAATAGCTCTTATACCATCTTTGAATACATTTTCCATATTGCTCTTGACCCATTATTTATCACCTCCTTGCTGGCTTCCTGAAGCCACTTCTCTATAGTTGAATGTATGATGTTGAGTTTGATAAGGACGTTGCGATATGAGGCAAGAGAGCATGCTTCCATCTCTAGCTTCACCGTTTACTAGCTTTGGGCAAGACTTTTCAAATATATGAAGCTCATTTTTCCTTCTTAATACAACAAAAACAGTAAGAACTGTCCTCATTCCCCTGATCCTGATAGAGCCCCCAATACACCATTGAGCTACACTAGCATGCAACAGGGATGAGTGGAGATGTTACTGGTGCTGCTCGAGCAAATCGATGAACAACGGGTTGACAGTGATACAGTGAATACAACAAAGAAAAGAATCTCTCTTTAAAGAGATTTAAAGAGTTATTATGGACACCAAAAAAGGTAATGCAGTCTACTTGTAGAACTGAAAAATCACTATGGAATTTGGATCCCACATGAACTTGCTATTGCTGCTACACAATGTTAACCTCAAAGTTGACTACAACAACAATATGGATTTATTACCTGATAGTTCTATGTGTAAAAATTCTAAAGTTGGTCTCTAAAGAATAAGATCAAGTGCACAAGGTTTCTTCTGGAAATTCCTTCTGGAAGTTCTCAGAGAGCATATATTTCATTCTTTTTTACAAGTCCTCCAGGTCGCACATTGCTCATAACTCTACTTCTGTTTTCACATCAACTTTCGCTTTCAGGCCTCCTTCATTCTTCTGTAAAGAACATTCTGATTCGTTGCAAGTAGATTCTTATAATAACACAATAATTTTTACAGATAATACAAGATAGTCCGATTCAAAGTTTTCAATCATATTTGGGAATTTCCTTTTACCATGTTTCATGGTAGACATCTTGCAGAGGGCATGAGTCAGCCTACCACAGTTACGTGTTAAATACTGTTCTGAAAAGCATCCATTCATCTCTCCAGATCCATGTACTCGCCCTACCCTGTCCTGTGCTCCAGAAAGCTGATCTCCATTCACTGTGTCCTCCCAACAACACTGCCTTTTAGCTCCCAATTTTATTTGACCAATAGCAGGCATGGCAAGAAAGTAAATATGGGTAAGGTATGTTTCCCCATGATCTGATTCCTTGATGCTGAATTCCTTGAAGATTATATTTTTCTCACCAATATTTGTATTCCTCTACCAAAGTCTCTCATTTCATCTTCTCCACTTAGCCACTCCTCTCTGCAGACTAGCCTAACCACCCTTTCAGCTAATTTCATTAGGCAGAAGGTGTTAACTGCTCTCCATGAATGTATTCCTTTCTGTTGTTGATTTTCTTTTACCAGAAACACTAAACTTTGACTAAAGCATTTTAAATAATCCCTTCATTAAAATATTCTCTAATTACTTTCATGGGAATACCATCTATTTCCTGCTGAGACCCTAACTGATTTAAAAAACACTGAAATTACTTTGGGGGAAATGAAAGGTCTTGTGCACCCTGATCACTTGGTATCTCAAGAATATTTTATAATGTCAACATCTTTTTCTTATTATTTTTTGGCTTTGAGCATCACAGTTGTCAATGATCAGGGGTATTCCTGACTCTGAACTCAGGAATTACTGCTGGCAGTGCTCAGGACCATAGGGGATGCTGGGGAATGATCTCTGATCAGCTGTGTGCAAGGCCAAAGCCCTTCCCTTATAACATCACTCAGGTCTTACAGATATTCTTTCGAACAAAGATAGTATCAGATAACTTTTAAGTCTTTCAGCCAACAAAGCTCTTCTTAAGTCAAGACCTTTTTACACGCTCTTCCTTGTGGCTCAAAATGTTTTTTCCCATTGCTAGTTCCTTTTCATCATTTGTAGATGTTTAGATATCCTCTCTGGACAGAAATTTTCTCCGATTTTTTTTTTAATTTAAGTAAAAAACAACTATTCTCTACAACAGCACTGCTTCTATCTTTCATAACATTTTCACCATCTGTGCTTACTTAATTAGTTTGTCTCCCTGCAGGAGAGCAAAGAATCTTTTCTCTCTTGTCCTCCACTGTGCCCCAGGGTTGAGCACAAGACCTTAAAAATAGTTGTTAGCAAATGACAGACATATGAGAAAAAGACTATATCTGCACGGTGCATTAAAAATATTATCTCATTAAATCATTAAAAGAATCTGTGAATAAATAGGTATTAAATGTTTTTTACAGAAAAAGAAGTCAATCCTAAGTGAGAGTACGTAACTTTCTAAATACTAATGAGCTAGTAAATTAGGAAAGAAGACATGAATTCAGGCATCCCTTACTCTTCAGCCTATGTAATATAAGTGAATATCTATTGAATGTTTGTTTACTCAAGAATAGAAAAAGATGTATAATTAAATAAGATTATAAGATAATAATATTAGAGGAAGGGCATAGCTAGGTGAAGAGACTGAGAAAAAATCGTGGTTATTCGAAGTGATTTCAATTTAATTAGGTAAGAATCATGATAAAGTCAGGAACTTTTTTTTATCATATATCCCTGCAAAGCATCTGGTAAGCACTCTGGCATTGCATGAATGAATTCATTACATACTCTGGCCTGATTTGGTGACATTATAGGCAAATAAATAAACTATAGATTCTATTTTAAAACAACTTCTTGCAATTTGAGAAAAGGTAAAGAATACGAGACATGTTAGAAGACTAAGGATGGGCACAAAATTTTTCAAAGGTCGCATATTTACAGTTTCAATGAAATTAAGTAAGATAAGTGAGAGTAGTTACTTTTTCAGAATTACTTCAGAGAAATTTTCTAAGTAATTCTGGTGTTCACCTTTTGTTACTTTCATTGAGCACTTCCTGTGTGCAGGAACTGTATTAAGTTATTTCAAGTGCTTTATCCCATATAATCCTCACAGTATCTCTATAAGGTAAGTACTATCATTATTCTCTTCTCACAGTGCAGAAAATAATGCACAAAGACATTGAGCCCTTGTCCTAGTCTTATCCTAAATGTTTACTACATAGTAACCTCATTACATCATTATAATAACTTAACATACAAAGAAAGTTTGTATGTGCCCCGTCATATAGCTAACTATACAACATAAAAATAAGAAATTTCATTTTATTAAAATATTACTTGAGTGAGTAGAGAGGTGATTACAAAGTAAAGACAAGACAAATTCTCAATAGTGGGCAATCTAATGTAGATCAGATTTGCAACATCAAAGGATACTTTAGAATCAAAACCCTTGGAAGGGTCCATCCAGGAAGGTGGTTGAGAGGAATCAAGATTTACTTAAGGAAACAGAAGCTCAGACAACCATGAACAATAACAAATATACATTATATATGTGTGTGTCTGTGTGTGTGTGTAAGAACTATTATATAATAGAATGGGCTGATAGATTTTCATTATGACATTTAAATTAATGGGATAAACTTTTTAAGAGGATTAGCTAGGATTATATTGTGCATAAAGAATCACTAATGCTTGCTCATATATGGTGAGCTTGTTGGACCAAGATTTTCAATCCGTGTCTCTTCTACTCAGATTGGCTTCTGAGTTATGGACTTCTCCCACTGATACCTAAAATCACAATATGGGTGGCGTCTTTTTTATTAACTGTGTATATGCATCTATTTAACTATCACTTGTTAGTACTTATTGTTATTTCCAGCAATGTTCTTGGTCATATCTTAACGTTCACTCTTTCACGAAGACCCAGGTATAACAGTGGAACTCAGTTTCTTAGATGTTTCTGTGTTTTTGTTTGGTTTTGATCACACCCATCAGTGCTCAGGGCTTACTACTGGTTCTGTGGTCAGGGATCACTCCTAGCATGCTTGGGGGACCATATAGAGTGCCAGGGATTGAAGCCAGTTTGTCCAAATTCAAGGCAAATGCCCTGCTCATTGTATTATCACTCTGGTCCAGATAAGTTTCTGTATTCTAATTGCAATCATAAATCCTATATTTTTTGATAATTTTATGGGTGTATTCAAATTACATTACCCACACTAATTTGAATTTTTAACAGGCATATGGACAAAACAGAATATCTAAGATGATTTAAGGCGGAAGATAAGCATGGAACATATAACAGCAGAAATCATACAAATAATAGATTAGAACCAGAATGCATGTACCTTCTAGAAAAAACGATACTCACTCTTCTGTCAAAAATATTTAAAATTGTTTACCATGCTTAATAGAGTGTCATACAGAGGAAATAGCCTGAACACTGAATCGCATGAGTAAAACTGCTGACCGGTCAGAATATCTCATCACAGTATTTGAGAATACTGGGCATTTAGCCATTAACTAGAAGTTCCTATTACCTTGGAGTTTAAATTAAATTTACACAGAGCAATAAAGGAGAAACTATTACCTGTGCCTATTTCCATTTCAAAAGCCAGGGCTATGCACTATCTATAGAAAAATGCTGTTATTCTAAGTGAGAAATGGAGTATTCTCTATGCCTCACACTAATGTAGCTCAATCATGCAGAACATGGGTTCAGGCTACATAGACGCAGATCCCCAAAAGTGAGTTATTTAGATCAGGAGTCTTTCTGAGAATAGAATTTTGAACTTGCATAAAATTCCAGGCAGTGTCTGAGAATGGTTTAGTGGACTAAATGAAGATATGAACAGCTCATTGGTAATGCCTCCCTTTAGGCTAGGGACAGATTCATGTACTACATAATGATGAATTACTGTTGAGTTGCTAATTGCAACTGGCAAATATAAAGTAATTACTCCAGTGTACATTGCCCACCTATTAACATCCATTTATGTAAAAATATTTTATTTTAATAATAAAATGCATCTAATTATTTCATTTGGTTTCTTAATTTAAATATTATTTCAAAAGATGGATCATCCACTGTTATTTATTCATTTTCATGCAGTACTCATCTCAAGTGAATTATGCATAATTTTTAGGACATGTCTCTTTAAATATTTTATGAACTGACATATGAGAGGGTGTTCATTGATCATTGAAAGATATCACCACATAGTGTTAAATTTGTACTTCAAAGAACTGCACTTTTAAATATATCATGGGTTCTGATTCGCGTGCTTTTTTTTCTTTGAAATTCTGTGTTCTCGTTTTATAATGTGAGCTATAGTGCAGAGAAAATTTTTCTTGTTTTATATCCACAAGACTTGTCACATCCTCTGGCACATTGCTTATCTTCAATATGTTTGTATTTATACTTGGATGTCAGTTATTTTACCCAACTGTGTTACATCTATTGGGGGTGGAAGATAAATTCTACCTCCCTGTTCGAGTGCACATTTCAAGAAAATTCAGGTAGAGTAATTAGATTCTAGTTTTTGACCCACTGTGACTTACCTTACCACATAATGGAGGATATATTGTACCTGGTGGGATACATGCATTGGGATACAGCTACCATTGGAGAGAGCTTATCTATATTAAAAGCAACAAGTATGGAAAAGAGCTTGGTACTTTCTCAATATGTTAGCATTAAATTAGCACATCAACAGAGGTTCTACTCCTAGATATGGACCCAAACAAATCAGAAGCAGGTATTCAAGCAAAACCTTGAACAGAAATGCCATAGCAGTCCTAGTCACAACAGCCAAAAATCAATGGATGAATGGGTAAAAAATGATGTGTTATTATAGTGGAAATATTATTCAGTCATGGGAATAAATGAAGTAATCATGCCACAACATGAGTGAATCCTTGAAAAAATATGATTAATGCATAAAGCCAAACTCAAAATATAAAAAATAACCACACACATATCAAATGGCTGAATTTGTATGAAATTTCCACAATAGGCAAGCTCATAGAAAAAGGAGTGATTGCTTAATGTTAGAAGTGGAGCTTGCTGCTTTATGGTGATGGGATTTTCTTTTGGAGTGATAAAAAAATGTTTTGGAATGAAACAAAAGTGATAATTTTACAACATTGTGAATGTTTCAAATACTACAAATGTTTACATTAACATAGCAAGCATGACAAAACATGTTATTTGTCTTTTACCACAATATTGAAAAGCTCATAAGTATGAAGTTGTTCTTTTCTATTTATTCCTTGGATCAGTTACAGGAAGCCCCCTCCATAAATATAGCTCTAGAGTGGGTTCAGTTTTTCCTTCAGGTTGATTGCCCAAAGTCTGGACAAGGCAGTTTGAGGACTGAATGTCCTACAATTATTAGTTGATATTTCTCACTACGAATCTAAAGTCAAATTCACTCATCAGTTTGAGAGGCAATTATGTTAGAATTCTGTTTCCATTTGTCTGATGTGGGGGTTTTGCTTGTGTTTTGTTTCAGGGGGTCCACACCTGAAGGGGCTCAAGGTTTATTCCTAGCTCTGTGTTCAGGGCTTACTCTTGGAAGAGCTCAGGGAATATCTCTCTGGCCCCCACTTGCCTGCTTTTAATTTCTCAAGAAATTTTAAACTTGGAAAGAGTAGAACGGTACTTATTGATACCCCATTAACAAAACAAAACACCTTGACAAAAGTGGCTCCTGTGACCTTCTCCAACTTAATGACTCCAAGGTTGAACAGTAGAGTGTGAAAATGAAAAAGGGTCTATAGCACGCCCTCCAACACTATGGGCCATTCTCCTGGGTCTACATAGAAAGACAAAACATCTGTTCTGAAAACGTATCAAAGAAACAACTTTACTGTCCTCAATAGACCAGAACATCTAAATGAAGTTCTCATCCTCTGTTTCCCTAGTGCTGTCATTCAAATAACTCATGCATATATCTCATGAGTTATGAGTGGCCTACAAATATTTCCCTATGAGTTAGTGGTTAAGAAAGAATCAACCGACAGAATTCCCTTTCTCTATTCAATGTGCTCTGTACTCTTTGAACTATAATGTATATCACAACCATACCAACAATGTCTGGGTATATTTCCTTAAGGGCCTAATAATCAATGTGACTACATCACCATTCATCACATCCTGCAGTTTAGAAAAAGATAGCACAGGACTTCACACTGATTTTAGAGCCCATCAGAACCAGATTTGTTTATTTATTTATTTATTTATTTATTTATTTATTTATTTTTGCTTTTTGGGTCACACCTGGAAATGCACAGGGGTTCCTCCTGGCTCTCCACTCAGGAATTACCCCTGGTGGTGCTCAGGGGACCATATGGGATGCTAAGAATTGAACCCGGGTTGGCCGCGTGCAAGACAAATGCCCTAACTGCTGTGCTATCGCTCCAGCCCCTGTTTATTTATTTTAAAGTAAACTATTTTACTTCAACATTTCATAAAGTTAGCATTGAAAGGTATAAGTATACATGTGTAATGCTTCACAGCTTTATTTTAGAAATTATAAGCAATTCAAAATGACTATCCTTGAGGCCTCTGTACAAAAACTCTTCCAAAAGAACGGTAGGACACTTACTATGAAGGCAAACTGAGATTGGTGGAAATCGCTTAAGTGCCAAAAGCACATATTGATGAATTCAAGTCTGTATCAAAATTAAAAATATTTAACACAAACAACCTATGGATCTTTCTTGCAGCAGTTAAAACTGCAAGAACAAAATGCTATTTGGATGGAGGCCCAAATGTCATTCAGTTAGAACCAGATTTAAATGTAGGTTCTGTAACCTATAGTCTACTTGGCTTCAGATAAGCTAATCAAACACAATAAGCTTCAACTTCATCTCCTGTTAAATAACAATATTATAGTAATGTCACTATATCAAAATATCGATTCCTCCGTCCATCTCAGAGAAACTGGTAAGCTACCGAGAGTATTCTGCCTGCACAGCAGAGCCTGGCAAACTACCCGTGACATATTCGATAAGCCAAAAACAGTAACAACAAGTCTCACAATGGAGACATTACTGGTGCCTGCTCGAACAAATTGATGAACAACAGGATGACAGTGCTATAGTGCAGTGCTACATTAAAGTATCTTGAATGAGAAGCCTGAACAAGAATGGGAGCTTTAAGGGTAAGATGCATCAAAGATCTTTGTATAGTATCCAGCATACAGTGTGTGTCTCCTGCATGTGCATGAGAGTTTACTCCCTGTCTATTAGGGTTAATTTCCACTGTGGTGGGAGAGGAATTAGTTACATTTCATTGGCTTGTTAGTTTTTGAAATTGATACTTACTTTCCATCTTTTTTGGTTCATGGTAACCTTTCTGACAATATAAAATTAATATGAGGTGAAAGAATCCATTTCCTTAACCAATTCCAGTCCCTGATTAATCACCATCAATACATTTGTATTTGCCTTTCCATATAAAAAGAACCATAAATGCTGAATTAAAAGGCTTACTATATTTTCCTTTATATTTTTGTTAAGACAGTGTGGTTTACAAAGTTAGAGTTGAATATTTTTGTAAAATGGAATCATACTATATAAGTTGTGGCTCTTCCTGTCTGTACCTTTTTGCCAGCTGCACAGTACTCCAAAATAGGGAATTTGTAGTCAATTTCATGTCTGACAGGGAAACTTTTCTCTCACCTTTCCTTTGCTCCAAGTTTCCATGGCAACTCTAGTGTGATTATTCATCCATATGAACTTGAATATCCTGACTCAAATTTGGAGTTTTTTGTTTGCTTACTTGTTTTGTAGGGGATCATATCTGATGGTACTTAGGACTATTCCTGACAAGGTGCTCGGAGACCACGCCAAGTGTTGTTTGTGAGATCATGCTGATTTCATGACCAAAATTGGGGCATCCACAAACAAACTACACACTCTAGCCCTTTGAACTATCATGCAATCATCTTGTTTCAAAAACATTTTAACTATTTTAATATAGAAATTCTTACTAAGCATGAACTAAGCATCATCTTTCACTTTGCAGAGTTCTTATTTCTTTGACTTATAGTTCCTGTACTTTTTCATAGTTTTTTATCTTTTTATTTAATTACATCCCCAGCTAATTTCATTAGTCAGCATTTTGTAGTGAATGGGATTTTGTCCTATTCCAAACTCATTAGTTAGTATAAATAAATGCATTATTAATTTTAAAATTTTTATTTGAGGCTCAATGATTTAAAGAAAGGGTTTCAGGGCTGGAGCGATAGCACAGTATTTGCCTTGCATGTGGCCGACCCGGGTTCGATTCCCAGCATCCCATATGGTCCCTCGAGCACCGCCAGGAGTAATTCCTGAGAGCCAGGAAAACCCCTGAGCATCTCTGGGTGTGAGTCAAAAATTAAAAAATAATAAAGTGTTTCATGCATGCAATGTTCTATCACACTCTCTACCAGAATACTACCCCCCACCTTCAACCTCACAAATCCCAAGTCTCACCATGGTAAGCTCAGTTCTGTAAACCAGTTCAAAGAAAAAATTAATTTTATAAAGTACTTACATTAAGCCATCTCATTAAATTTTTCATTTTAATAATTTTATACTTGAATCATCTGATTCTATAGTATATACATAGGCAAATAATTATAATTTTGTTACTTTCCTGTTTATAAAGCTAATTTCATTTTCTTTGGGGGTAACAAATGGTAGTTCCCAGGGCTTACTTCTGCTTTTGCACTCCTGACAGTGATCATAAAACCATATGTATGGTGCCAGGAATTGAACCTGAGTCAGCAGCATGCAAGATGAGCACTTTTCTTTGTATGCACTTTAACCCTTTAACTATTTCTCTGGTCCTAATGATTTTTCCTTGACAGGGAATAGTGAATACCCTCAACCAATGTTGAATATTTTCCTCTATTCATAAACTTACTTTGGTTTATATTAAATGTTTTAGAAATAGCCCCCAATTCCTATTTAAATTTATTAACTTATTATCAATTTTATAATTGCATATAAATTATCTAGTAATATAGATTTTCTGCAAAAATTACTGATGCCAATAGGTTTGCAGTTACTGATGCAGCTTTGCATTCACAGAATAAATCCATCATGAAATAGAGCTGCCATTCATCCTCTCTATCTCTTCTTTCCTGTTCAACTTAACAATATGAATCCATGAAGATGAATGACTTAATGAGAGTGTATTTGTTCAGGCGTGTGAAGAATCTGGTTTGTGTGCTGCCTCTTCCCTTTCTGATCTCTAGTAAGACAGGGGACTTCTTCCGACAGTTCTTGATTTTTTTCAAAGTTGGAGTTTGCTGTGAGTCACAATGGCAGCTGGGCTTCAGAATAAAGCTGGTGTTAGTTTGTTCTCTGCCTGTGCAGATGTTATTTCTATCTTGCTGACAAAATAACTTTTCATAATTTAGTCACACATCGCACAGATGGCATAAGTTTAGGAATCCCATGGCATTCCTTCTGATTTCTTGGTTCAGTACATTTTTGTAGTGGGCACTAAGGACTAGAATTTAGGCTACATTTGGGATCAGAAAGAGATAATTGGGTGAAATATATCTTTAGACAATAATTCAAGGCCCAGTTAATAAAAACTCTCATCCCTTGCGTGCTAAAAGTAGGCTAGAGACTGAACACGATGGTCACTCAATGCCCCTGTTGCAAACCACAACACCCAAAAGGAGAGACAACAAATTGGAATGCCCTGCCACAGAGGCGGGGTGGGGTGGGGGGATGGGGTGGGGGGTGGGATGGATACTGGGTTCATTGGTGGTGGAAAATGGATACTGGTGGAGGGATGGGCTCTCGAACATTGCATGAGGGAAAAACAAGCACGAAAAGGTGTGAATCTGTAACTGTACCCTCACTGTGACTCACTAAAAAAAATTGAAGTAAAAAAACCCAAAAAAACCCAAAAATCTCTCATCCCTGATGTCAATGGAAATTCCAAACAATAGTGATTGCATGTCTCCACCACTTTACCACTAACTTTTCTCGAACAACACTTACCCAGGTTATGTTTTAAAAATTCTTTTCTATCATTTATTGAAATGTTGTGCATAGAGATGTCTATATGTAGTATGATCTATGCTCTTCTGGGCTAATCAAAAGAAAGTTTAGTGTGAGAGAGAGAAAAAGAGGGGAAGAGAGAGAGAAAAGAAAAGTACTTGCCATAGAGGTAGGCTGGAGATAAGGGGACAGGAGGGAAGGAAACTGGGGATGGTGGTGGAAAATGTGCACTGATGAAGGGTTGGGTAAAGGAACATTATATGTGACTGAAACTCGATCGTGAACAATTTTGCAACTGTATCTCAGGATGATTCTCTATAGAGAGAGTATATAGAATATACATAACTTGATTTTAAGGCAGTCTGTTCAATTAAGAAGAGGCATGTGTCAACAAATAAATGAGATAAACTATAATAGTAGCAGGACAAAGGAGATACAGGACATATGTCTTTCAAATCCTTCCTCATCAGCTCCCATCCTGGATACAATAACTTCACTACTGTTAAACAAGAGTTTCTCCAAGAGTGTTAAAAAATTTTTATATAAAAACTTTCAAAGGCAATAACATACTAAGAGAGCAACTTACCCCAACTGCCAGCAGTGCCTAGCATACACCCTTGTTCTATGTCAGCAGGAGCTCTGGCTGTGTTTTGTATTTTATGAATGCATGACTGCAGTCAAATATCAAAAGCATTAGTGTTTATGGAGGAAAAGTGAAAAGCAAAAATGAAGTCATGAATAGGTAAATGGAAAACCAGGCTGAAAATAAGTGGAGACTGCACATAAAATCTTCGCGAGTGCGATAAAGCTTTATCCCCCTGTGTAAATGACATTAATAGCAGCACTGTCACTCAGAGGGAGGCCACTACTTTTTTAAATGGAATGTGAGATATGCCTCCAGTTTATTTTCCTAGAGATGTTGGGTGTAGTCTGACAAAAATCTCGATTTCTGCTCTTTGCATGTGTTCCTTAGTGACTTGAAAATGTAATTTTCAGTCATAGTTAATTAATATTACCTGAAATAACTCCATGCCTCAAATGTTCAGCCTTTACTATATGTCTATAAAAATTGAACAGTACTCACATGCATGCCTCTTTTCTGGCTTGTCTTCATGACATCCTGTGTGGAAATGTGAGAAGCATTGCCCTAAACTATATTCAAATTCTCCACTGTCTAACTCAATTAACTTTCTTCTGTCTGGCATAACTTGGAGATGACATATATGGATTAATCAAACATTCTAGCTATTGGACACCTGCCAAATGTAACAAGAGCTTCATTAAATATACCACATGTAGATAGAAATGTTCAATAGTAAAATAACATTAAATCAAATTCAACCTTTCTGTGATGATTACAAAGCTCATTGAATTCAATAATGCAGATATAAGATGTAACTATGTGGCAGAAAGGGAATATCTATTAGGATTGCTCTCCCAGTGCTATCTAATATATTAGTTACTGAAAATATGATAGACAACTGCTTATTATATTTGTAGAACCTTAAAACCTGATGAACCTTGAGTATTGCTTAGCCTAGTGCTTTCCTATTTTACTCATGCCTTGGAACCCTTTATTCAAATTCAGCAATGAGAAGAATCCTTATATCCAAATAGAAAATGGATGATTTGACTAGGACTGGGGGTTTGAGGTTTCAAGAATTTTCAGTGATCTCAAAGACACCTCTGTAAAACCCATCTTAAAAGTCCTCCTTCAAAAACTCCTATGTTTTTCACACCATGCTTGTCTCACACCACACTCACTACACTAGAATAATGAAGTCATAGATTCTTAATAAGAGTTGGAAATATTTGTGACAAATCAGAAAACCATCTTGACCTAGACCAAACTTTCTCCAGTGAAATCTTTAACAAAAAGACAACATATGAAATAGTCACTAATTACTAAGTACTTTACCTTCAGCATTTCTTTGAAATGGGCTATCTCTATTCATTCCACATTTTAAACACTAAAATTTGTGGTTCAGAAATAGTGAGGTGCCTAGGTTCTTCCACTTTAAGTAAATTCCCAACTATCTAGGGGATCAAATCTTGAAATCTAGACAGCCGATTTTCATGTTAGTCTCTCCATCAGAAAAACAGGTGTGACAAGATTGAATTAGAGAAGGAACAACATGATGAGGATTAGAGAGTTCATGTTTACATGAACCTTTCTACTAATCTTCTTTGAAAAAATAGAAATGCCATGAACTTATACAGCATTGTTATTATTATAAGGGATTTTGAAAACTGCTGAACGTATTTTCAACTCAAAAGATTGCGCAGGGAATCATTTTAATCCAGATTCTCATTTGGTATGAAAGCAATAAACATCTTTTTAAAAGATTTCTTTCTTTGCTCTAAGTGGTTATGAGTAATAATGTGGGTGTAAATCTTCTTAATTCTTCCTGGGCCATTTGAAATTCTAAATCATGATCAGAGTATAAAACAGAACAAGATATTATATGTGTATCATTTAAAACTATATTTGCTGAAAAGTCACTTTAAGCTTTCATTCTTTGGCTTCAATAATGAAAGTTCTCCGTGCTAGAGCAGCAAATTCTCATTGAAAGGAGAGCTGAGCTGGATCTTTGACTTTTCATTTAAGTCCTGGAACTGGGCAGTATTTTCTTGCCAAAGATTCATTTCAATCTGAAAATTAGCAGCAGAAGGGAAGCAATAAGAAATGAAGGAAGTTTTCTGAATATGTAGAAATATCCCTGGAATAGGAGTCAGGCCAAGGTTGGATGGCCATGCCCAAGGAGCTCTCGGAGTGTCAACTTTACACTTAACAAATAATGGCACTGGACAAGTGATGCTAAGGTTTTCCACAACTTGGGGCAATGATTATTTGAAATAATGGGGTATAATATACAGAATATACCAGCAAAATATACTAACCCAATAAAGGTGTCTTCAGGCACCTGCTTTATGCCAGGCTTACGCTGAAAGACAGGGGAAGGAGACATGCATTCATAGGCAAACCAAATGCAGAATGGGCAAGATGAGTCAGGGAAGGATATTTAGCAGAAATAACATCTGAGCTAAATCTTGAAGGATTTATTAACATATTTTAGAAAAAACTCTAGGAACTATTGCCTTAAGTAAGGCCCTGAATAGAAAACGATCTAAAATAATTTCTAGAAATTAGCTTTGGAATTATTTTCTGAGTACACATAATGTGCAATAAGGTTGAGCACAAAGGACAATGAGGCATAACTCCTACTGTGTGCAATAACATAGGACTCCAATCAGAATGGCTAAAATTAAAAACACTGACAAGACCAGAAGTAGGCATAGATGTGGGCACTAGAATTCTTCTGCAGCACTGCTAGTAATGTAAAATGTTACAGCCACTTTAGAAAACAGTTTACATAGTGAACAAACATTTAAACCTAGAATTTACATATGACCCAGCAATTCATCTGGGTGGATATTGAAGAAATCACCTCTTCATATATGAAAATGTTTCTCATATATGAGAAATATTAAAGAAAACTGAAAAGTTTCTTAGCATTGCTCATAATACAAGAGTGAAAACACCTCAAATCTCATGTGACATAATTTGGAAATAAGAATGAATGAGTTCTGTTGCATACTACAGAATAGATAAATCTTGAACATTGATTCTAATTGAAAGTAATCAGTCTCAAAGATCATATATCATCCTATGAAAATAGGATAGGAGAGTCCAAGATAGGAAAGTCCAGCTTTTGGTGTTTTTTCGCTAAACTTTATTTTATAAAAGCACTATCATTTAAAAACATATTCATAGTTGGGGTTTAGACATACAATGCCAGAAGAAAAAGGAAAAATAGGATGATATCACTTATATGTGGTACTTACAGATTTTTGTGATTTAAATCACAGTGGCTTTACCCTTGTGATGAGTAATTTATAGACAACGTTAGAAGGACTTCTGAATTGCTGGTAAAATGCTACTTTTCTTAGTCTAGTTGATAGTTACAATGCTTGCTCAGTTTGTAAAAATTCAATGAGCTGTACAGTGAGGATATGTGCAATTTCTTTCTGACTGTCAACCTCCTAAAATAGTTAACTGAATAATCTAAAGATGCTATTTATAACTCAGCTCTTTCTATCTTCTGTGGGAATGTTAACTATATACAATAAAATACTTGTGTCGTCTTGTATACTATGTTGGAAGTGAAATACAGAAAAAGGAGCAGCATAATTTTGATATGGTTTTCTTCCCTTATTACTAGAATGGGCTTCAAAATTTTTTCAAGATCATAAATAGCAAGTATCCTGTAGTTGACATCCCGGGTATTCAAAGCAGAGGGCATGCTTTAAAGTTATAAAAGCCAATGTTTCTGCCATGTGAACCCCTTTACAAAGAAGATTTTCCCTCAGCCTCTCTCATTCCTTCACTAATCTCTCCATCTACACATTCACTTAAGAAATACTGACATTCTATAATCATGTACCAAAAACTGTTCTAAAACCTACTACAATGACCAAAGTCAAGAAATCCCATGGCTTTGTGGAATTTAAAAAGAATATCACAAGGTAATTGAGAATACTAAAAGTACATCAAAATTAAAAATCTTGGAGCTTTCAGAAAATTTTAAGTCTCCACAGTCACAGGGGAGTCAAATAAATGACTAAAATAGCTTTACTCGTGAAATGAGTTGAATTTCTATTAGCAAATTAGAAAATCTAATTTGCTCATGTTGTGATTTTTCAGTGATATTAGTTTTCAAGCACTCTTATTCTCAATACAATGTTGTGAAACATATACCACAACAAAGTGGATACAAGCACTAATGGTATCAATGTGAGAACAAAATTACACATCAGCAAAAGTATGTAATAATTTTCAAGACACCAGAAGGAACAGGGATGTTTCCATTTGGATAAATAATTCATGAGAAATATTTTCATATATGCAGAGGTGATTTCAGATCAAGCATTGAGGCATATGGATCCTACCACCTAACTATGAACTGTGGTAGCAGGAGCCTCAGCAGCTCCATGAGGTGAGAGTTGATCTGTGTTGGCTTTCCTCTCTTTCCCCTTTGAAAGTTATGCTGAGTTCACGGAGATTAATCAACCAAAAAGTTACCCTTCAGAACTGCCTTCATCTTTCATGTTCTGAGACTGGAAATGAAAAGAGAAGAGATAAGGATGCAATGGGAAAGAAAAAAAAAACTTGGGATGTTACTTTCATTATAAATATGAAAAGTATTCTGAAAATTCTGCTCAGATTTTGAGAAATAACTTTTTAATTTTAACCCAAACCAACCACAAACCAAGTGATTAAAAAGACTATCATGTTGGGCATGAAAAGTTTCATGCTGAGTGAAATGAGTCAGAAAGAGAGAGACAGACATAGAAAGATTGCACTCATCTATGGTATATAGAATAACAGAGTGGGAGACTAACACCCAAGAACTGTAGAAATAAGTACCAGGAGGTTGACTCCATGGCTTCGAGGCTGGCCTCACGTTCCGGGGAAAGGTCAACTCAGAGAAGCGATCACCAACTACATTGTAGTCAAGGCCATGTGGGGGAAGGGAGTTGCGGGCTGAATGAGGGCTAGAGACTGAGCACAGCGGCCACTCAACACCTTTATTGCAAACCACAACAGCTAATTAGAGAGAGAAAACAGAAGAGAATGCCTTGCCACAGTGGCAGGGTGGGGTGGGGGGGGAGATGGGATTGGGGAGGGTGGGAGGGACACTGGGAAAAAAAAAAAGACTATCATGTACTTTTTTCCCAAAATTTTCAGAAATGTATAAGGAGAGCAAATCCTATGATGCAATTACTGTTTCAGTGTATAAACTCAGCCATTTAATCTATAATCCCAAGGCATTTGACCTCTCAAATTTCCCCAACAGAGTGCCGCTGAACAGTGTACTTGTGTACTGTCACAATAATTGATGGGATTCTGCTAGATATTTTTGCAAGGGTAGGGGTCAGGGTACTTTCTTAGTAAAATGTCCAGAAGGATCTCCCTGATTCTTAGTTTGGGGGGTTGTCAAGACAACAAGAGACTGAATTAAACTTAATTTTTTTAATTGAATCACCTTGAGATACTGTTGCAAAGCCTTCATGATCCAGTTTCAGTCATATAATGTCTGAACACCCATTTGTCCATCAAGGTACATTTCCCACCATCAATATCCTCTGTATCCTTCCTGTCACCAGCACCCTGCCCCCAGCCTGCCTCTATGGCAGGCACTTTTCTTTGTCTGTCTGTCTCTATTTCTTTCTCCTTCTCTCCTCTCTCTGCTTTTGGGCATTATGGTTTGCAATACAGATACTGAAAGGCCATCATATTGGGTCCTTTGCTCACTTTCAGCACACATCTCTCATCCAGAGTTATCTCTTCCAACCATCATTGTCATAATGGTCCCTCTTCTGTCCCAGTCGTTGAGGAAGGCACCACCCCTAAACTCCCAGCCCATTGATTTAACATCTTAAACTTAGGTACACTGAATTAAACTGTAAATTTATCCTTCTCTAGAAAGCTTATTGGGTGCGTGTGATCAACTAAACAAAGGTAACATGAGATCCTCTAGCCATGAGCAACTCTTTTCCTGTCCCCTAGCACAAATGTACTGAATCTTTTCCCAGTTTTCTTTATATACCTAACTTTTTTTTCTCAGATTTGTTTTTTATTGAATCATATGCATAAATAGTTAACTCTTAATCAAAGTAAGAGTTACTGTAGGGCTAGTAAGGCATCACTATCCCTATCACTACCACACAGCCAAAAAGCCACTGCAACTTTTAACTCTCCCCAAACCTTAACTAGTCAACAACCCTGCTGTTGACTGAAAGTGTCACTGATAATAGTTGGTTCATATGAATTTTATATATTTATATCTATGCCAGACAGTAGTCTTATATGTAATCTGGAGAAAAGAAAAAAAAATTAAATTTAAGATAAATAATTATAGCACTGTGTTATATTTGGGGATATCCTACATTTATGTAGACGGTTTGCAAGATGCATATATACAAGTAACCACAAAGTAAAAAATTATGTTTTTTACAAGTCAAATGAGTGCTGTTTGAACTAGGCTTTCATTTTTAATTATGTTGCTGTTGATAATATTAATCTATTCTTATACTGTTAGAATTCATTTTCATATGTCAATAAAAATTCTTGCTTTTGTCTTCTTACACATGCAAGGATTTCTCCATCATAAATATCTTAAAGTGAGACTTAAGAATCATAATAAGGCATAGAATCTTTATCTACCCTACTCTTTGCTGTTGCTGTGATATTCAGGAGTCTGACACTTGGTTGCAGTGCTCACGTATACATAAACACACACATTTCATTGTGGTGCATTACTGTGATATTTAAGATTCTTACACTTGGCTGCAGTGCTCACATATAAAAACACATACACACACACTTCATTATGGTGCACTAGACGTGGCACTTGTTATGGCAGCAGAGATCATAATGGCAGTGCAAGGTATCATATTTCAGAAAATGAAGCAGTGCTGGAGATGATACTAGAGACTTCACACATATGAGGCATGTCATCTAACACTGAGCCACATCCCCAGCTCCTGAGGTATACACACAGATATTGCCACCATGCTTTCCGAGAAGACATATGCATAGACTCCAACCAAAACTGCTAACTTCCAGATTCTTTCCATAATATTATATTGTATTCGATAAGAACAATAACAATAATATAATATAATATAATATAATATAATATAACATAATATAATATAATATTCTTTCCAAATTTCCACTAAGAGGAGCTGGAGCGATAGTACAGTGGGTAGGGAATTTGCCTTGCACGAGGATGACCCGGGTTCGATTCTTCCACCCCTCTCGGAGAGCCCGGCAAGCTACTAAGAGTACCTCGCCTGCATGGCAGAGCCTGGCAAGCTCCCTGTGGCATATTCAATGTGCCAAAAACAGTAACAACAAGTCTCAAAATGGAGATGTTACTGGTGCCCGCTCGAGCAAATCGATGAGCAATGGGATGACAGTGATACAGTGATATCCACTTAGCATTATCGTGTTTTTAACTGTCTTTCAATTGTGTGAGTCTACACGACTTCTTATTTGAAGTAGAAGTTGCATTTATCTTGTTACTTGTAGAGTTCACCACCATCTTTCATATTGCTGAATGAAGGAGGTAAAGAGGCAGAAATGAATTATTTGAACTAAATTTTAATGTTAGAACTATATGTTTGAATATATAATTCAAATGTTATTTAAAAACCATAAATTACTACTATAAATATAGAAATTCTTTGAATTAACTCTCAAGGAGGTAGGCAGGGTGTGCGAGGAAACCTGAGGACACTGGTGGAGGGATGTTGACACTGGTTGTGGGGTTGGTACTGGAACATTGTATTTCTAAAACTGTACTATAAATAACTTTGTAAGTCATGATATATTAATGAAATTTTTATTAAAATATGTCTTTTGCCATGGGACTCATAATTTGAATCTTTTATTGTGGTCAAGTTCATCAATTATAGTTTGCCTTTTTTAATGAAGTCCAATTTATTCATCTTTTCTTTTATGGTTTCCATGGTTTCTGTCATTAAAAAAGTCTGTCCCTAACTTGAGTTCATTAGGAGATTTAAAAAAAACTTTCAGAGGCAATTAACTTTTCAAGAAACATACTGGGGGTGCGACTGGAGCAATAGCATGGCTGGTGGGGCGTTTGCTTTGCATGTGGCCGACCCGGGTTCGATTCCCAGCATCCCATATGGTCCCCTGAGCACCACCAGGAGTGATTTCTGAGTTCAGAGCTAGGAATAACCCCTGTGCAATGCCAGGTTACTGTCACTGTCACTGTCATCTCGTTGCTCATCAATTTGCTCGAGCGGGCACCAGTAACGTCTTCATTGTGAGACTTGCTGTTACTGCTTTTTGGCATATTGAATATGCCACGGGTCGCTTGCCAGGCTCTGCCGTGCAGGCAAGATACTCTTAGTAGCTTGCCGGGCTCTCCGAGAGAGGTGGAGGAATCAAACCTGGGTCAGCTGCGTGCAAGGTGAACGACCTACCCGATGTGCTATCACTCCCCCCCCCCCAAAAAAAAACATACTGGGGACATTAATGCTGGAAATTGTACACTGATGAAGGGATGGGTGTTAGATCATTGCATGACTGAAACTCAAACATGAAAGTTTTGTAACTGTAGCTCATGGTGATTCAATAATTTTTTAATTTAAAAATAATAAAATAAAGTAAAACATGAACGACAGGTCAGAAGCTTAAAAAACATATAGGTGTCTTTGTCCATTTGTCATCAATTTGTATTTTACACTTCCTCCATCAACATGACTAGTTAATTGTTCCAGGACTACTTTTTGAGTGATTCATCATTTTTATATTGACTTATAATGTTCCATCTGACATACAACAAGTCCTCATACATTGTGAGCTGATTTTTGGAATTTAAATTTTGTTCTATATTTTCTACTCCTGTAAAATATCATTCTTTTTTATTAATGTACCTTATTGATTATTCTTAACTTGTGATAGGGCTTAGCTAATCTCTTCATCTTATTTTTCCTCTCAAGCGAGTCTTGGCTAATCTTTGCCCATTTTCTATTCATTTGGATTTTAGGATGTCTATTATGTTCCATAAAAAAAGAGTCTGATCTTTGCAAATCACATTGCTTTAATAAAATTTATTTTTAAAATCTAAGGGCTGTTATTGAAAATATACTGAACTATTATTTACTCTGTGGAGAATTGACTTCTTTATGTTATAAGATTGTGCATATATTCTATTTTTTACATTCAGGTCACTATTAATGTTCTTCAGTAAATTCTTATTTCCTTAAAATACTCGTATGTCAGGTATATATCTAGATTTATTAGAGGTTTACTACTATGAAAATGCTTTATTTCCTTTCCAATTTAACAATTTATCTTGCAAATGAACTCTAATTCTAGTATATATTCATGAATTATATAAATACCCAAGGAAACAGAGCTTATGGGCTTGAAAGTAGCTGACATTGTGAGCTCACCAAATTAGAGTCAATTTTGTCCTTCATTAAAAAAAAATAGGACAATTCCCATCATGTTCAGAGACTGCCTTTTAGTTAGTATTTTAGAAGTACTTTTTTCCAAAAGAAATAATTAACTTTATCTATAAAGAACTTACTGTATTGTGTAATTGCAAATGCAAAAATTGTTTATTAGAAAATGTATTATACTTTTATTTTCATTATATTTACACATGTTCAAATTTGAAGCTTTTTAACTTACAATTTTCTGAGTTTAGAAGACAAATTATGTACGCATATTCTAACAGATATATCTATATATACCTTATTGGCTCTGGGGAGATAATACAGGATTTAGGATTTTAAAATTGTCAACCCTAGTTCAAATCCATGAACCGTATGGTCCTCTGAGGACTAAACAGGAATGATACCTGAGCACAGAGCCTGGAGTAAGCACTGCTCAGTGTAACTCAAAAATTAAAACAATAACAACAAAATATATGCATCATTTCTTTTAACATTTTTTATGTTGAAGATATTATCCTTACTCTGCATCTATATCCCTTTTTAATTTTTTTTAGTTTTTGATTAGTGAGTCACAGTGAAGGTACAGTTACAGATTCAAACATTTCATGCTTGTTTTTCCCTCATGCAGTGTTTGGGAGCCCATCCCTCCATCAGTGTCCATTCTACATATATCCCTTTTTAACTCTTTTACTTTTCTAGTAATTCTGTCCTCAACTTAACAATTATATACTTTTTGTTTTTGAATAACTCTTTTTGATAAACAAAGGAAATTATTTGCCATTTTCCTCTCTTCTTAGATATACCTAGACAAAATGGTTCATATTCTTTACCAATTACTTATAATAAAATAACTACCTTACATCAATTATCACTCTCAATTGCATATTCAGGAAAAGAGTTATTCCCCCTAATGGAATCTCCGTAAGTGAATGGATCCATCATCATCTAAAATCTCATATTTATAATCATCAAGTTTTTCATTTATCAAATACCCATCAACATTGGTAAGTTTCAAGTGCTTGATAAGATGATATAAGAAGTTTTTAAATTCTCCCTCAATGATTTGTTCAAAGATTTAAAGATTTTAAAAGAACTTTTTTCTTCTATAAATCCAATCACAGGAAACCAAAATTTTTGTCTTTAAATAGTAGTTTGTTTGTGGAAGTCTTGAAGTATTAGTATTTCATTTTGAGAAAAATAAAAATCGAAAAAAAAAAGCATGCTCTTTCTTTACATATTTTACCTTTCTCTCTGAAATTTTCTTAACTAGCTTTTAAAAATCAATGGGCTCGGTTTAAATGAAAGCAACTTGATGAACTTTTTGCTTGAATACATTCAAGTGAAGGAGCACATTCTCTAATGGGACTTTCACTCCTCTACTTAGGCAAGATAGGAATGAACTGAATCTTGAATAAGCTGGTAGAAGAGGAATCAGTGTTAACAAAGATGAAATTGTTCCTTCTGGGACAAATCTGATGGAACTTCAGGTAATTATGCTAAATGAAATAAGTAAGGAAGTGAAAGACAATTACTGAATGGCTTCACTCATATAAAGAATAAAAATGAAGACATCAAACAAAAAATCAATAAACTACCACCTAGAATTAGTGAAAACTTTTCTGCTGATGGAAAGGGAAGGGGTAGTGGGAGGAATGGGCTGAGAGATCTCTGGGAGTGGGAGTGGGATGACAATGAATTTTTATTGGTGGGTGTGATGGCACCTATACACATAGAAGTATTAGAGTATACTTCTGGAAGTCTATAGTATTGTAAACCATTGTAAACCTGTGACAAATCAACTGTTATGGGAAATAAAAATAATAATAAGGTTTCTAATAGGGTTCTCAATTTTTATAACAGTAGCTAAATCTAAGCCACAATGAACTTGGAACAATTGTAAAGGGTTATTTTGTAAGACTCTATTTCATCTTAATTTCTCTTTAGAGCAGTATTCTCCAACCACCAGTCCACTTGTTCTACAATCCAACACCAGTCCAGGTCCTGAAAGGAAATGGAAAGGTTGAAAACCACTGGTCTACTGCTTTGGTTATTACAGGCAGTCCATAGCCCAATATACAAGACAAGTGCAGGCCTGAATGTGCAAAAACACTTGCAGAACAATACTATAAAGGGTCTGCAAGAAAGAACAGACCTCTAGCATAGTGTGGACAGGAGACAATTGTTGCAAAAGAGTAATTTGAGATGGAAAGAAAGGGGAAGAGACATTCATGTGCATTTTGAATTTCACCTCATGTTGGCTGTAAGAATTTGTCATTTACACTGGTGGAAGGATGGGTGTTTGATCACTGTATGATTGAAACTCAAGCATGAAAGCTTTGTAACTGTATCTTACGGTGATTCAATTAAAAAGAATTTGCCATTTACATGTTCTCCTTTGGTCTTCTTACTGTTCAAGAGGAGCACTATTGATTTTTTTATGTTGATCCTATGCCCAGAAGGCTTCATGAGCTCTGTATTAGTTCTGTTAGTTTGTCTACATGTCTTCTCATATTACCTATGTAGGCAATCATACCATCTGTGAAAATAACTATGAAGTTTTCAGACCATCTTTCTAAATGGCCAGGATCTCCAAATGACAGTGGTGGAAGATGATGGGCACATTTAATGGTAATGATGTGCAGTAACTTTGTACCTCAGTACTATGCACTTGAACACTCATAATAATGTTACCTAAACTAGGATAGAAAACAGTTTTTTAAAAACCCCAAAATGGAGGTACATATTAAAATGGTGGTTAGACTATTTCTTCTCAGTTCCATTCCTGATTTCATGAATGGAATGAAGCTTGTCATAGAACTTTGGTAGATAGTCTTCATCAGGTGAGGGATGCATTTGTAGTTTATTAGGTATTTTTGTCGGTGTTGTTAATCATACACAATTGCTTAAGTCTCTGAATGATTTCATGATTTCTTTGCCCATTAAAATTACAATAGGATTTTCCTCCTCTAATGTGTTTTGCAGTTGGTTACTTCACAACATCACATGGTTTTGAATTTTAAACAAATGATCTGAGTTAGGGATATTCTTGAAGCCTTAAGGAAACATCAGTATTTTTAGATGTGCCACCTTTGTTTAAAACTGATCGTTACTCTTGGCTTGTTAGACACAGGGTGGTATTTGGATTTGGTTTGACCATTTTGTTGCTCCAACATTCTATAGTTGAAACAGAATTATATGCTATCTACACCCCCACCATTATTTTCCCTGAAGATATATAACAGAACACAAAGCATTGTGCAGACTCAAAATCTTCAGTCACAGAGCCATTTGTTCCCTATTGGGTATTATGCCAAATTATTACAGACCTCAGTGTGATTAGTTGGCAAGAACTGTTTGCCAAGTTTCAATGGTTTAGGGTAAGACATCATACCCTTGAAGGCACTTAATTTTCAAATTTTGTTTGGAAGCGTTTGTAACTCTAAGAAAAAGAAGCTATATCTGGACTGTCTCAGCTGGCACTAAATTTTCCCTTGCTGTTATCGGGATCCTGAGTTAGTGTAATTGTATTTAGTTACAGAAATGGGGTAAATTTCTATTAGACCTTTTTATTTAGTGCTTTAGGATTAGAGGACTACTGAGAGGTGTGATATTTAAACGATATTCCTTTCTTGATTTCAAATCTATAGTTGATCACAAAATTATACACTTACCTCAAGGAACTGCAATGAATATGATTTTGAAATCTTCCAAACTATCTCTTCCTTTGTCTTATATATTAAGGGTGGACAGAAAGGTTTTATTGAATAGATGATATCTAAATGGATGTTATATCTAGCAGATAACCTCAGAAGTAAAGCCTGATATTAAATTGTAATATAACAAACCTAAAAGAAAATAAGTCTAATTTGGCTTAGAGAGATGGAGCAACCTGCCTAAGGGCACATTCTTCATTCATTTCTTTTCTCTTCTACTGCTTCATCTCCATTTAAGCTAACAACGAATCATTGTCTAATCTCCTGCAACAGCCTCCAAAATATTATCCCTGCCTCCACTGTGACTCCTGCTTTCATCCATTTACTGATGCCCCAGGCAAAGTCAGGTCTCATAAAGTACTTCTTCAGAATACCTACAATGTTTGTAACAGAGTAATCTCAACTTTATTTAGTGAATGTGTGGATATTTTTTAATTACTTTTATTGACTAAAAGTAAGCTCCAAGAGGATGACTAGTGCCACTTACTAAATAAATGAAAAATAGATTCAAAATCTGAACCCAATCCGTCTCTTACTACTTTATATTTTCACTGGTCTATACATTCCCACTTTGTTTTCTCCACTTTTATGTTTCTCTGATCCTTCCTCAACTGAGTAGTGGGTCTATTCTCAAGTATATATAGACACTTACTGGAAAGTGCTCCTTATCTAGGAACAGACTTTGCTATAGGATGAACAATGAAGGAACTGTATTGAATACAATTTTGAAATTTTCCAAGTTACCTCTAACTTTTGCTTACATATCAAGGATGGACAGAAAGGTTTTGCTGAATAGTTGATACCTAAAGGGATATTATGACTAGCAGATGACCTGATCAGTAAAGCCTGATATTAAATAATAATATAACAAACATGAAAGAAAATAAGTCTAATTTGGAAAAAGTAGTAGTTACCTGCTGATACCTAAAATACCAAGATCAGGGACCAGAGCACATTATAGCTGGTAAGGCAGCTGGGTCTTACCTTGCATGTGACAGACCTGAATTAAGTCCCCATCATCCCATATAGTCCCCTGAGCACTACCAGGAATAATTAATGGGTTCCGAGCCAGGAGTAATCCCTGAGCTCAATTTGGATACTGGCATTGCCAGTTGTGGCCCCCCAAACCAAATAAAATAAAATAAAATAAAATACCACCATCAGAATATTATTTCTTCCGATTAAAGATGGATATACCCCATTTATTTCTTTTATCCTGTTCTTCATTGACTTATCATAGTCATCAATACTATGGAACGTCAGGTATTTGGAATTATACTTCAATATATGTGCAACTGTAACCAATAACTCTCATAACATAAAGGATCTTCTGGTCATTCTTCCAACTTCTTTCCCTTTTGCATTGATAACGTCATAGATTTCACTAAATCTGGGAGATATTTTATTGCTTTTTCTTTCATAATCCTATTGTGGGGACAGGCACCATTTCCACCATTTTCTTATATATCCTCAAAGTCAGAATATTGGAGTCCATATTCACCTGATTCATAACTGGCTGAGATGCTAATAATTAAATGGAAGACAAAAAACAAAAATCAAATGAAATAGAGAAGAAAAAGACTCAATTTTGTTACAAGCTATGTCTATCTTTCTACTCTACTTATATTTGGAATGGATAATTTGTTATTAAATTAATAATTTTAAGCCTACCACAAAATACCATGCGCATATGTCCCAAATTACCTTCACTTACAAAGATTTAATTACATTCAGTCAACATTAAACATAAGAAAGAATGTTCTGTGGTCTATAAACTTCTGCCCTATTCTGATCACGTACATCCTAAATATGTGGAGACACCTTCCCTCCGTCAAACTATTCCCATCAACAAGAACATACAGGAAGGTTTCTCTACTCACCTATCACTATAGCACTCTGTGTTCACTTGTGTCTTCTCGATTAGAAAACCCGAGAGGAAGAGAATGCAAATTTGTGAACCAAAAGTGGCCTAATTGTCATGTGGTCAAATACAATCAGTGTATTATTGTAATAAATGCACTGGTGGAAGTGTAATTGGCAGTCATATGGATAGTTACATATTTACTCCAAACCATCTGTTTTTCATGATTTCCAGAACTTATAAAAGTAAAGGGAGGGGGAATCCACAATATCTTCTCAATATACATCAATGAAATAATTTAAACATAATAAATATTATTAGATGATATCTTAAAAATTATATGAATTACACCTAGCATTGTGGAGGGGCTACACAGAACACCAAATTCATGTCCACAGGGCCACGCAGTACTGGGGATAAAAAAGTAGGGTTCGCACATTATAAGTATGTAACACACTATAAGCATGTGAACACATGTTCACACATTATAACTTGTGCTATCTGCCCAGCAGGTTTTTTAGGAAGTAGGGGGGTATGGTCTTCCCAGCAATGTTGGATGCCACCAAAGCTATAACTGGAAGATCTTGGGAGGTTATATAGTACCTAGAATCAAACTCAGAGCCCTGTGTAAACCACAAGGACATTGAATATACTCCCTGTCAGTTTTTGATGAGTAAGAAAAACACTATATATATATGAATCAAAAGCAATTCTATGTTATATTATATTGTTTCTAATAAGTGTTGGGGCTGGAGCAATAGCACAGCGGTTGGGCGTTCGCCTTTCACGCGGCAGACCCATGTTCGATTCCTCCACCCCTCTTGGAGAGCCCAGCAAGCTACCGAGAGTATCTAGGCCATGCGGCAGAGCCTGGCAAGCTACCCATGTGTATTGGATATGCCAAAAACAGTAACAATAAGTCTCTCAATGAGAGACGTTACTGGTGCCCGCTCGAACAAATCGATGATCAAAGGGATGACAGTGAATAAGTGTTGATCATACACTGAACACCAGAATGGTTGAAAATAATGAATTCATTGAGACTGGTATCTGATTTTCACCTGGAAATAGAGCTAAAAAGAAGTCCTTAATTCTCTCTCAGTCCCCTCTCCTGTTGAGAACTCAGTACCTTGAAAGTGGTTTGGAACCCCATCAGAAAACGCGCCGAAAAAATGAACAGAAACTTTTCCAAGAAAGAGATACGAATAAATAAAAGGTACATGAACAAGTGCTCTACATCACTAATCATCAGGGAGATGCAGATCAAAACTACCATGAGATACCACATCACACCACAGAGAATGGCACACATCCAAAAGAGCAAAAGCAACCACTGTTGGAGAGGATGTGGGGAGAAAGGGACCCTTCTACACTGCTAGTGGGAATGCCGACTGGTCCAGCCCCTTTGGAAAACAATAGGACGATTCTCAAAAAATTAGAAATTGAGCTTCCATTTGATCCAGCAATACCACTGCTGGGAATATATCCTGGAGAAACAAAAAAGTATAGTCGAAATGACATCTGCACTTATATGTTCATCGCAGCACTGTTTACAATAGCCAGAATCTGGATAAAACCCGAGTGCCCAAGAACAGATGACTGGTTAAAGAAACTTTGGTATATCTATACAATGGGATACTATGCAGCTGTTAGAAAAGATGAAGTCATGAACTTTGCATATAATTGGATCAACATGGAAAGTATCATGCTAAGTGAAATGAGCCAGAAAGAGAGGGACAGGCATAGAAAGATTGCACTCATCAGTGGAATATACAATAGCAGAGTAGGAGACTTACATCCAAGAATAGTAGTATATAATGCCAGGAGGTTGGCTCCATAGCTTGGAAGCGGGCCTCACATGTTGGTGGAAAGTTATCCCAGATAGAGAAGGGAACACCAAGTAAAATGTGATTGGCAATCCTGCACGGGGAGGGAGATGTGTGCTGAAAGTAGACTAGAGACTGAACATGATAGCCACTCAATGCCCCTATTGCAAACCACAACACCCAAAAGGAGAGAGACAGAACAACTTGGAATGCCCTGCCACAGATGTGGGGTCGGGTGGGGGAGATGGGATCGGGGGTTGGGAGGGATACTGGGTTCATTGGTGGTGGAGAATGGACACTGTTGGAGGGATGGGCTCTCGAACATTGCATGAGGGAAAAACAAGCACGAAAAGGTGTGAATCTGTAACTGTACTCTCACTGTGTCTCACTAAAATAAAAAATAAAATAAACAAAAATAAAAAATTAAAATCTACATTTCTGAAAAAAAAAAGAAAGTGGTCTGGCCAATTGGCACATGTTACAAACTTTGCTTCCAAGGCTTTCCCAGAAGCATCAGAGAAGATATTTTGTTATCTTTCACTAGAGCTCAAGGAAAAAACACCACTACATGTCACAGGTGTGTTGATCTGATGCTACAGAAAAAGGAGAATGCCATCTCCAGAATATTAAGATGTGAAAAACTAGGTTTTGTGAAGCCATAAGACTGTACCATATTCCCTGTATCACTGCACCTTAACTGCTTCTGAGAGGATTCATCGTGCCAGAAAAGAACAGGGTAGGGTGGTGCTGATGAGAATCAAGAGAGTAAATTCAGTTCAAGTGCATTGATTTAACATTGATATTACTGTTTTTCTGATAGACTCCACCTACCTTACCAAGTCCCTTGTTGGCACTTTTATAAAGAGCAAAGGCCATTTATAAACTGTTAATAGAATCCTAATAAAATAATTCAAGAATTAAATACGAAACAGTGTTTTGATGATTCCTCTTAGAATTTGATTTTGCTGAATGTAAATTCTATGTACAGTCTGAGAAGAGTTCAAAGAAAAGTCACAGGTATAACTTCCTTAACTTTAGTGCATGTAAATTAACAGTATTGAACAGAACAAAAATGATTATCAGAAATTAAGATTAACTGTTTAACAATATGATCACTTGGTGCGAAAATAACTGTATAAATGTTTAAAATATGATCAATTGGTGGGGAAATAACTGTAGTGAACACACAGCCCATTTGTGATGTTCAAAGTGATTTCTCACAAAACACAGCTAGTAGTTATTGAGCACGTACATGTATTTATCATCTTCATCCCTTTGTCTTTGAAAAAAGTGACAATTATGAGCTACTGACATCACTTCTAGACATTTATACAAATAAAAATGTTCATTCAAATTAATGTTTTCACCCTTTATTCATAGTAGCATTCTTTGCAATAACTAAACCTTATATTTCATCTAAATTCCTACTCACAGATGACTGGGCACAGTGGTCTACATACTCAGTGGAAAATTATTCTACGATTAAAGTCTTTTGGGACTTTGAGGTGACTATATTAAGTGAAAATAAGTATGGAAATAAAAGATAATTACAGGATAGTTTCATTCAGATAGTTAATGCAAATTAACCAGCATAACAAAATAATAATTCCAAAACTTGTAAAATCCATCTTGGAGGGATGTAACAGGTAGTACAGTGGGTTAGACGCTTGTTTTCCATGTGCCCTACCCAGATTCAATCCAAAGCACCCCATATGTTACTCAGAGACATGTGATGAGTGTTCCTTCAGTGGAGAGTCAGTAGTAATCCCTGAGCACTGCCAAGTGTGGCCTAAAAATTGAAAGCAAAACAAACAAGACAGAACAAAACAGGTGATTGTCAAATGTAATGGAGAAGTGGTAATGGAAGAAATGAAGGGAGGTGTTTTGGGTGTTGGGAGGGCATTGGAACACTATGATAAAAATCATACATAAACATAGGTTGAAAGCAAACTCCCTCACATTCCATTATATTGTACATGAATAAGAAATCAATGAAATAAAGTGTAACACATAAAATAAAAACATTAGCCAAGATTACTGTTAGACTCTTCTCAGTAATTAGCAGTCTTCTTGAAATCCTGTATATATGCATGAAGTTGGAACAAGACATAGAATGTGTGGCTTAACGGGGCTGGAGCAAGAATACAGTGGACAGGGCCCTTGTTTTGCATGCCAGAAATTAAACCCAGGTTAGCTACATGCAAAACAAGGGCCGATAGTTTCCTGGGCCCTCTGAGAGTGAACTCTGAGAGAAAAGCTTGGAGTAAGCCTTGAGCACTGTAAGGTGTGTGCCAGAAATGAAAGAAGGAAAGAAGAAAGAAAGAAATAAAGAAAAGAAAGAAAGAAAGAAAGAAAGAAAGAAAGAAAGAAAGAAAGAAAGAAAGAAAGAAAGAAAGAAAGAAAGAGAGAGAAAGAGAGAAAGAAAGGAAGAAGAGAGAGAAAGAAGAAAGAAAGAAAGAAAGAAAGAAAGAAAGAAAGAAAGAAAGAAAGAAAGAAAGAAAGAAAGAAAGAAAGAAAGAAAGAAAGAAAGAAAGAAAGAAAGAAAGAAAGAAGGAAAGAGAGAGAAGGAAGGAAAGGAGATAAATAAGGAAAAAGAAAGAATGAAATAAAGAAAGAAAGATGAAAGAGGCAGCAAAGAAGGAAGGAAAAGAAGGAAGGAAAGAAGGAAGGAAAGAAGGAAGGAAGGAAGGAAGGAAGGAAGGAAGGAAGGAAGGAAAAAAGGAAAAAAGGAAGGAAGGAAGGAAGGAAAAAATTAAGTAGAAAGGAAAGATGTGGCTTGAGAGAGGTCTGCCTACACCATTTATTTGATCAAGTGACTAAAGTTCTAAGAATTTTCAATAAGTCATAAAACATCAAGAGGATAACTTCATAGATTGTCATGAGAATGGAAAGAGAGAATGCCATTAAAATGTTGGACAGATGGTAGTATTTGGTAAGTGCTAATTGAACCTTAATAAAATCTACCTCCATTTAAAAAGCCACTGGAAGAGTATCAAGATAAAGATTACCAATGGAATATTTGTTACTAATTAGGTTGTACAACAATTGTGTTTTTCAGAAGCTTAGGGTTATTATAAATAAAACTCACATTTGAGTGTCATAGGGAATTTTTGTTATATTCTATTTGTGAATACAGAGCAGTGTTAGGACACTCAGTTCTTAAATGAAGGGAGCATATCTCATGGTCTATGTGTTTCCATCAATTACTTCATTTCCAAATACAGAATAAATATTGATCACAGACAAAATGTAATGACATGGTATTCACCATGGAATCTGAACTAGATTTCGAGCACACATTGAAGCAGTTGGTACTGTTCCCATATTTTAAAACTGTGTTCCTAGAATCTTATAAAAGCAATAACTTGGGGGGACTAGAGATATACTACAACAGCTAAGCATTTTCCTTGTATGTGACCAACCCAGTTTCAACCAGCAACATTCCAGATGGTCCCCTGACTACCACTAAGAGTGATCTCTGAGTGCAAAGCCAGAAATAAGCCCCGAGCACCACAGGTTGTGGTCAAATAAAGCAATAACTCTAAGTTGGAATTGAGTTCGAGATAACCAGTAAATTTCCTAAAATGCAGAGCCCGATGATCATTTACAAACAAATAACAGTATGTACTTCAATATTAAATGCTTAATATATAATGATCCTGCCCATTATCTCACTCACCTTTCTTAATTACCATATGAAACAGTACTAGTAGCATTTTACTCACTTGACAAATGAAGAAAAGAGATGACTTGGAGAAGGTAAACCATCTCCCAAGGCACATTACTAGAAAGTAATAGAATTAGAATTTGTGTCACAGTCCAGCTAATCTATTCTTTTATGCTACCTTCCATCAATTTGTTCTATTTGAACAGTATCTTCAGTGCTTAAGTGTATGTGTTTATTTTTTACACTGCATTCATAACATTCAACAGTGGTTATGATTCATATACCTAGTATAGATATATAAATTAAAGAATTGTTGAAAACATGCAACTGAAAGATAAGATGAAGGGAAAGGTGGAAGAGAAGGTAAGGGATGAAAGGGGAAGAGTGGGGAGGGGAGGGGAGGGGAGCAGAGAGGAGGGAAGGGAGGGAAGGGAAGGAGAGAGAAGGGAAGTGAAGAGGAAGGGAGGGAAGAGGAGGGGAGGCAAAAAGAGGAGGGGAGGGGAGAGGAGGGGAGTGCAGGGGAGGGGAAGGGCTTCAAATTTTCTTTACATATCTGCTAGTATTTCTTCAGTCACTCATTTTCCTTAAACAATCTCAACATGTCGCAATGCTGGTCCAGCAATTTCCAGAGATAGAGATATCACACAGGGCCAGAGCGATAGCACAGCGGGTAGGGCGTTTGCCTTGCACGTGGCCTACCTGGGTTCGATCCCCAGCATCCCATATGGTCCCCCAAGCACCGCCAGGAGCAATTCCTGAGTGAAAAGCCAGGAGTAACCCCTGAGCATCACTGGGTGTGACCCAAAAAGAAAAAAAAAGAAATATCGCACAAAGTATACTAGGTCTGATAAATGCGGCTATCAAGTCAATGACATAATTTAAATAATATTCTAACTTAATTCAAAGTTTAGACATTATTGGCAGTTAACATTTCCAGTTGTTTTCCCCACTGAATTTTTAAAGACCTTGGAAAACAGTCTGAACTTCAATGTTACTGTAGAATGAAGAAGCAACTACTGCCCTAGATCTATAACGAATGCACATAAAATACATTTAAATGGAAAAGTAAATTTAATTTGCAGGTTTCTGTCTACATGTTCTGCTTCTATTTTATGTGATAAGATGAGAGAACAAAGTTCAGAGGCCTTTTTCAGTTCAAATGTTTTCCCATAATGGCAAATCAATCTGCTCAGGCAAACAGAACATCAAACACCAGCAATGAGAAGCTATCATTGGAAGTTGATCTGACTTACACATAAATAAACTCACTAAAATTTAAATGAAACCTTATAGGTGAACAAGATTGGCTAAAGGATTTTTGAGTCATTTAAAGCAGCTACTACAGTAACAACTGCCGAAATATGCACACATTGTGCCAACTCTAATCAATCTTATGTATTTATTCTGCACTGCTACAAAATACATTTCATAGAAGGCTAGAGCAAGCTCACAGCAGGAAAAACGTGGTAGCTCAAGTCAAGCATAGCTAATTTGCTGTTTGAGGCAGATGTGATCTACAGAATTTATTTATCCCTTCAGATCAGCTCTGATATGGAGGACCAAATCCCAGCATGCATTGCTTTTGTGGTTTTTTTCTAATCTATTAATGACAAATACTAAGAACAACTCTATAATAATAGGTCTCCACCTAATACACTAATACACCTGATTTATTTATCTTAACAGTATTCTAACTGTGCAATTACCTGAGAATAAAATATAAATCAACTTGTTCATTTATTTACAATCAGATCTCACCAGTTAAAATATAAATTCTTTGAAAAAGATGTATCCTGTAGGCAAAAGTATTCTGGCACTTATTAGGTATTCAGTGTATATCTTCAGAATTAATGAAAAAAAGAGGAAAAAACCTGAATTTCTTACCGTGCATGAAATTCCATTTTGCATGCTTATAATTTGCTCTTTCTATACTCTTCCCCATGAACCCCTTCATTCATTTTTTTTTGATAGAAATTTAGTGTCCTAGGATCTTATGATATTATGACTTATGCTCTTAAGGGAGGAATGCCCTGGTAATACATGTGAGATATGATTGCTGCAAAGAGCCTAGTCTTGACAAAAGAGCACCAGTAACCGAGGCATGACCGACAAAGCAGGGGCAGCCAGGAATTATGGGAAGTACCCTGGACAAGCGAAAGTCTCTTTAGGATATGTATCCAATGACAGGAAAGCATATTGACTTCCTTCCTTCTTTACCACAGAGCCCTCAAGCTGTGCAAGGACAAGTCCACCTTACAAGCATCTATAAAAGTATCCCAGGGATGATTCAGAACTTGCATACCCCCGTACGTCATGTCTGAGATACCAGTCAACCAGAATACAGAGTAAATCTTTGTGTTTTATATCCTGTGTGTGGAAAAGGCAGTGCTTGAACTCTTATTAAAATACATGAAATTGAAAATGAGGTCATGGAGGTAATATTGACTGGTTCATTAGCTGGCATACATGAAACACAACGGGGAAGTCGCTTGGAATATGGTTTGACAAAGATAGCTCAAGAAGTGGAGCACATGCATTGCATGTGCAAGACTAAGAGTGAAATCCCTGGCACCACATAGCACCTCAAGCATCGCAGGCAGACATGTAGTTCCCAAGAACTACTATCTTAATATGTGACCTTCTTTATAAAAACCCTTTTTTATTGATTGGTGTTCAGTTTTATAACACTGTTAATGATGGTTTTCCATTTATGTAATTCCAACACCACACCATCACGATTGTACTTTTTCCCTCAACCTTCCTTCCTTTTAAACTCCTACAAATTCAGTTGTGTAGATCATTTTTCCTGTTGTGTTTCCTTTGGCTCTTTGTTGCTACCTTGCCATGTATCTTTAAGTCCCACATCTGAGAGAGCATCCTGTATCAAGCTCTCCTTCTCACTGACTTCACTCAGCATGATATCCTCTAGTTCCATGCACATGGTGGCAAATTGCATGAGTGTTATTTCTTGTAACTGCATAGTATTCCATTGTGCATGAATGCCATAACTTCTTGATCCTGAATGGAAAGTTTCTAACTATAATGGCGTCTCCACTCTGCTGACTTCTGAAAACAGTTCTTATTATAAAAATAAAGACATGGAGAAAAAGGATGACTTTAAAATGGAAAGGAAGAATAAAGTGTGAGTGACAGGAGGAATTTGAAAGGTAAATGTGAGAATAAAACGGGGGAGGAAACACTTTAGTTCTATGTGTCTATGGTGACTATAACTTAAATTCAAGTTTTCAAGTGTGACTACTAAAATCTGACCGCAAAAGTCATTATTTTGTGAACATAGGGCCTAAATATAACTACCTCACTTGTCAATACATAAAATACCTTTGATGGTCTTCAAGAACCCACACAATTCATTTTTTAAAATTAATAGTTTATTTTTAATTAGTGAGTCAACGTGAGGGTACAATTACAGATTTATACATTTTTGTGCTCATGTTTCTCCCTTACAAAGTTTGATAACCCATCCCTTCACCACTGCCCATTCTCCACCACCAGTAAACCCAACATCCCTCACCCCGTCCCCAGTCCCGTCTCCCCCCACCCCACACTGCCACTATGGCAGGGTATTCCCTTTTGTTCTCTCTCTCTGATTAGGTGTTGTGGTTTGCAATAAAGGTGTTGAGTGGCCATTGTGTTCAGTCTCTAGTCTATATTCGGCCCGCATCATCTTTCCCCCACATGACCTCCAACCACATTTTACTTGGTGTTCCCTTCTCTGAGTTGCCCAGAATGAGAGACCAGCCTCCAAGCCATGGAGACAACCTCCTGGTACTTATTTCTACTATTCTTGGGTGTTAGTCTTATAGTCTATTATTCTATATTCCACAGATGAGTGCTATCTTTCTATGTCTGTCTCTCTCTTTCTGACTCATTTCACTTAGCATAATACTTTCCATGCTGATCCACTTATATGCAAACGTCATGACCTAAATCTTTCTAACAGCTGCGTAGTACTCCATTGTATAGATGTACCAAGTTTTTTCAACCAGTCATCTGTTCTAGGGCACTCTGGTTTTTTCCAGATTCTGGCTATTGTAAACAGTGCTGCGATGAACATATAAGTGCAGATGTCATTTCGACTATTCTTTTTGGCTTTTCTGGGATATATTCCCAGCAGTGGTATTGCTGGGTCAAATGGGAGCTCAACCTCTAGTTTTTTGAGAATCGTCTATGTTGTTTTCCAAAAGGACTGAACTAGCCGGCATTCCCACCAGCAGTGTAGAAGAGTCCCTTTCTCCCCACATCCTCTCCAACAGCGGTTGCTTTTGTTCTTTTGGATGTGTGCTAGCCTCTGTGGTGTGATGTGGTATCTCATGGTAGTTTTGATCTGCATCTCTCTGATGATTAGTGATGTAGAGTGCTTTTTCATGTGCCTTTTGGCCATTCGTATCTCTTCCTTGGTAAAGTTTCTGTTCATTTCTTCGCCCCATTTTTTGATGGGGTTGGATGTTTTCTTCTTGTAGAGTTCAACCAGTGCTTTATATACCATTGATATCAACCCCTTATCTGATGGGTATTGTGTAAATATCCTTTCCCATTCTGTAGATAGTCTTTGTATTCTGGTCACTGTATCTTTTGTGGTGCAGAAGCTTTTTAGTTTAATGTAGTCCCATTTGTTGATCTCTGTTTTTACTAGATTGCTTAGTTTTGTCATTTTTGAAGATACCTTTATCTTCAATATCGAAACCCACACAATTCTGATCTCTATACACCCAGTCTCTGCTATCGCCAAGTTGGCTTTGTGAAATGTCTCATTAGAGTCAACAAGTATCAAGGCCAACAACCACAGAATTTGGAGTTTTAATCCCTCAAAACAGGCAGACACTCACTGGCCTTCAAATAACCCCCTGCTATCTTTCCAGAAAGACAAGGGGAAGCTACTGTCTCTGGTAAGATCTCATTTTACAGTTTATTTTATGTAAGGGATAAACAGCAAGACTGTCATTTGTTCCTCAGCCCAGCATTTAATAATCCAATGAAATTCATTACATTTGTCTTTTAATGCTTCTTATTGGCTCTTTATGAGGAATACACTTGAGCATTTGGCTCCAGAACCAAATTCACAGTAACTCTTAATGCAAACGAGACCTCTCCCAATCTCTGCTTCTTGATTTCTTTTGAACTTTCGTAAATCACAACAGTTCTCCTCAGGCATGAATACTCTAATATACATTGAGAATGCATCTAATGTGTCAGGTGAGCACACTTACAGTCCTTCTGGACACCTAGAGAAATAAGGCACAGATTGGCATCCCCAGAGATAGTCAAGCTACACTGGGAAGTTAGAGGTCACAGTCCATGAGCACTGCATCTCATCCTTATCCTTAAATCTCTCCAAGTTGATGTGCATGGAATCTGAATTACTTGTTTTGGAATAGCTTATCATCCCAAGAAGACTTGTGGCATATTAAAAAGAATATTGAACATAAAAGACAAAAGCAAAATTTGGCTCTACAGTTTATGACCCTTTGGACAATTTATATCCTCTCATTGTCTCTATCTGAGCATTCTTGCTTTTCCATTCCTCCAAAACAGAGCTAATAATAGTACTAAAAATAAGATTGAATAAGATATCCTTGTCTAAAGCAACTTACATACTGATGCTATTAAAATAATGTTCCTGGGGAGGGACCCAGAGTGATACATTATATAGGCAGTGTGCTTGTCTTGACTCAACCAATCTAGGTTTGAAACACAGCACCCTTGAGCTCCACCTAAAGTGATTCCTGAGCACACAGTCAGGAGTAAGCCCTGAGCATGTCAAGGTGTGGCAAAAATCATTCAGTCAATAAATAGATAAATAATGATCCTAGCCATGCTGTGGAAAAGAAAAAGAACTACACTGTTCTTTTTCTTTTACTGTATTGCAGTGAAAGTGTTAACTATAATGTGAGCAAGCAATTAAGTTTTGTCAATTTGTATCACTGCAGCAGCAGGAATAGAAGTAGGAACAGAAAAGTTCATATTGTAATATGAGACTGACAACAAAGGACAGTAGAGACAAGAGCCAGGAATATTGCTCCACAGTTTGGAAGCTTGCCTCAGTGTGCTGGGGGAGAAGGCAATTAGGATAGAGAAAGGACCACTAAGTCAATGATGGTTGGAGGGATTACTCAGGACGGGATATGTGTACTGAAAGTAGACAAAGGATGAAACATGAAGGCCTCTCAGTGTCTGTATTGCAAACCATGATGCCCGAAAGTAGAGAGAGACTAAGCAGGAGGTTGCCTGCCACAGAGGCAGGGGTTGAAATAGGGTGGGGTGGCAAGAGGGATACTCAGACATTGGTTATGGAAAATGCGTACTGGTGGAGGGATGTGTGTTTTATCATTGTATGAGTGAAATTCAATCATGAAAGCTTTGTAACTATCTCATGGCGATTCAATGAAAATAAAAAATAAAAAACAACATCAACAAAAAAGTTCATGTTCACCTTTGTGAAGAAGGAAGTAATCATAGGTATAAGCACAAATCTAAGTCCAGACTGCAAGACCATAATTAGAAACCACCTAAATATCCAAAAACAGCTAAATAACTAAAAAGCATCTAAATATCCATATGATATCACTTAACTATGAGCCACCTAAATATCCATAAAAGGAGTCTAGTTGAGGAATTGCAACAACTGACCCTTGAACAACATGATTTGGACTGCTCAAACAAATTTAAACATCTATGTGTTTTCTATTTGCCATCCATGTTCACAGATTCAATCAATCAAAACCACAGTTATTAATTGTTTGTATCAGCAGGTGTGGAGCAGTGTATCTGAATGTCTGAGGGCCAATTTTAAGTTGTGTGGATTGCCAATTGCTTATAGGAGTCAACACCCCAAATCTCCATATTTTTCAAAGGTTACAGTAGCCTACTAAGCAGCAATGAAAATGATGCACCAATGTGCCATGACTGGCAGAAAAATGTGTTCAAACGATACTGTTGAGTGAAGGGGAAATTAGAGAACAGTTGTTCTATTTGAACTTTATAAACCTATTTTGTAAAAATACTGTCAAATATTTTATCTTGGAAATAATGTAATTAAAATGCATACTATATGGATGCACTCTTACAGATATAGATGTTGATTGCAAAGAAAAATTCTCTAAGACTTTACACTAAATGGTGATTCTGTAGTGTAATTTTGGTGATTTTAGGTCATTTTAACTTTGGGGACTTGGATGAACTTTCTCAGGATTTCAAAAAATGGTTTAATTGTAATCTTAGCTCAATGATAAATAGATAAAAGTATGTATATACCTGTACATGTCTATAAAACATGTTTTGTTAAAACAATTTGGGTTTTTTATTTTTTTTTAATTTTTTATTGAGTCACCATGTGGAAAGTTACGAAGTTTTCAGGTTTAAATCTCAGTTATACAATGCTCGAATACCCATCCCTTCACCAATGCTCATATTCCACCACCAAGAATCCCAGTATAGCTCCACCCTGCCCCCCCACACCCCTAACCCCCCCACGCCCCTAGCCTTCCCCGCCTGTGTAACTAATAAATTTCACTTTACTTTCACTTTGATTGCATACAATATTTCAACAAAACTCACTATTATTGTTTGGAGAGTCTCTCCCCTAAAGTCAGACCTGCTGAAAAGGAAGCATTAGATAATTTGTTTTCCATTGCTGAGGATGAAGAGGTATGAGGTCGAGTGACCACACTTCGCGGCCTCTCAGTTTTGGGTTTCTGTAATTTAGTATTTTAGTAACTAAGTCCAGAGAGATATCTGCCAGAAGTTGCATCGTTGCCAACTTGTACTTCTCAGTTACATTATATTCTACATATGAGTGCAATCTTTCTATGTCTGTCTCTTTCTTTCTGACTCATTTCACTCAACATGATACTTTCCATGTTGATCCATTTATATGCAAATTTCATGACTTCATGTTTTCTGACAGCTACATAGTATTCCACTGTGTAGATGTACCAGAGTTTCTTTAACCAGTCATCTGTTTTGGGGCACTCTGGTTTTTTCCAGATTCTGGCTATTGTAAACAGTGCTGCAATGAACATAGAAATACATATGCCATCTCTACTATACCGTTTTGCCTCTCCAGGATATATTCCCAGGAGTGGTATTGCTGGGTCAAATGGAAGCTCAATTTCTAATTTTTTGAGAATCGTCCATATTGTTTTCCAAAAGGGCTGAACCAGTCTGCATTCCCACCAGCAGTGAAGAAGAGTCCCTTTCTCCCCGCATCCATGCCAACACCGGTTGCTTTAAAACAATTTGGTTTTATATGTATGTTACATATGTTTTATATATAAAACAATCTGTGTATGTGTATAAAAAATATACAGATTGAAATTTCCTCAGCTTTAAATAATAAAACATAAATCTTGCCTTTTGCTACATGGACGGACCTGGAGAGGGTCATGCTAAGTGAAATAAGCGGGAAGGAGAAAGGTAGATAATAAATGATCTTACTTGTATGTGGCACAAAAAAATTAAGTAGTGGAAGATACCATGGTCTATTAAAACAAAAATTTTGACTAATCACAGAATTGAAGTGATCAAGGACATGGGGAGTGGGCTGAAAATATACGATCGTTTATGGTGGAGGGGCATTGGTATTTTGATGGTACGTGACAACATTATGCCTCTAGAGCATATAATTTTTACACTCTTGTAAATCAATATTACACTCCAAAATACTAACCAGTTTAAAAACCAAATCACAAAATATTTAATCCAAAATAAATGGAAAGAAAAGTACAATGCACTTCTAGTATTTTGAAGCTATGATCAGTTGATAGCATCTTTAATTATAGTCACTAAGTCTCTAAAAGAAGCAAAAACTTAGTTTCATTGTCTGATATCCTAGTTTCAGAGAACACTGGGCCTCCCAGGAGACAGCAGCAGCCACCTACGTCCTGCTCCCCAAATTTACTCTATTAGAGAGGTAATGGCAGGCTTATTAGCTTATTATTTCCTCCTGCTACAACATCCCAAACACCAATCCACCTCTGAAATCACTTGGAAGGTACATTTTAAAAACTAGGCCATTAGGGAGGGGGAAGAGAAAGTAACTATTTAATGGGTGTGTGGTTTCCTCTTGGTCTGATGAACCTATTTGGGAACTGCATAGATGTTGCACAACACTGAATGTACTGTTGGCTGGCTCATTTTCAAATCGCTAATTCTAAGTTACAGGCATTTCACTTCAGTAAATTAAAAATAACAACTAAACCTTCGATACTGAATGCACATAACTGATTAGCAGTGAAAATTTTGCTTTGGTGTTTCAAAACATATACTCTGCACACCCAGGTCAATTTTTTAAAAGAAACCTTTCATTATATTTCCAGGACATGTATATTACTAAGTTTTAGTTTCCATTGTGTCACCCACATATCCTTGGGAGTTAGAGCAGAACTGTAGTTCAAACAGTCTGTTTTACAAAAATAGGATAATTGATAATAAGCACACAAACAATTGGCTAAATCAATTTAGAATTTAAGAGTTCTTTAGAAGTGTTCTTTCCACAATAATCCACTACTAAACTTTTCGTTGTAAAATTTTCTAGGCCATTAAAATTATTTTAAATATATTTACTGTTTAAACAATTTTTTTCTGCCTCATGCTATTTTCCAGAATACACACTGTACACCCAAAAATCCTTTGGATAACTGTATACTAGTAATGAACGTCGATAATAGTACTGAAAAAATGCATCCTACATAACCATGGTCATTTCAGATGTGAGAATTTACAGGTTATATATTAAATCAGTAATTCTTGAATTCTTCTGGCTTTATTACTTTATCTCTGGGAAATTTTAATATCCAGTTTTCTTCAGGGTCTGCAAACCTGCCATTAACACAGCAGATTTCACACTGCCTACTCTGTAATCCAGTTGGATTGCCGATTTTAGGGACTAAAATTTCTTTCCAACCACAGCAAAGATACTATAAATTACTTGCATTTTGTGTGGATTAATTTCTGAGAAGACCATTGTCAAATGGCTGTGAAATGTGTCTTCTTTTAGTTGGACTGCACCCATTGTCAGAGCGTGCTATTTGGAATGTAAGGAGTATGGACAGGTAGAGACAGAAAAAAATCTTCTGGGCATGGTTTTAGTTTGCATGGTATCAATTTAAATTTTTTGTGATTGTGCTCAGGAATTACTTATGTCTCTGTGCTCAGGGATCACTCCTGGCAGTGCTCAGGGGCCATAAGTAGTACCGGGGATCAAATCCGATTTGGATACACACAAAAAAGCACCTTATGTGTTGTATTATATCTCCAACCTCAATTTGAAATTTTGAGATACATATATGTAGTCATTTGGCATTTTCAAGAGCATGACCATTACTACAAAACTTTCTGTTCAGGTCTGACAGTCTGAGGAATTTCAATATATTTGGGGAGATTATCTTAACTGTGTCTAAACTCCCAATTACAGAAACTTACCTACTTCCCATTACACTATATTATCTCTTAGTGAATAAACAATATAAATGAGTGTTGTGATTCAATATTATCCTTAAGACACAGCAGAAAAAGGATCTCAACTTATTTCCTGTGCATTCAGAGTCAATGATGACATATTAAGTGGTAATTTGAGCAGGAAGAAAAGGGGAAAGGAAACTTATTTGATTAATATAATGCATATAATAAATTTGGATCGAGAAATGGCTTTAAAGTTTCTTTGCCATGAGGAATCAATCTACAGAGTTCTTTCCAACATATTCAACAAAGCCATAACAAGTTGTATCCATTCTGCACTACTTGAAAGAAAAAAAAAACACAAAATCAAGTAATTCTCAATACTACATTTAACCACTATTTGCACTGTAGCCCAAAATTCAAAAAATGTAGTCACTTAATATGTCCCTTTTCAATTTTATTCAGTGATAACAGAAAGTCTCCGTTCCTAGCTGGGCGTTTTGCTGCATCAGTACTGGAATAACAAAGACAAGTGCCCTCAACTTTATGTGGTGAGGAGCACAGCTAACAGGAAAAAGAAAAAAATCTCAGCAATTAGATCTGTCTATTCAAATGTCAATATTTATCACGTAAAATTCTGCAAAGTTATTGGGAGGCACAGAGCAGCGGAAAATCCACAGTTAACTTCTCCATCATGTTTTAATTTCTGTTTTTTTTTTCTTTTTGGGTCACACCTAGCAATGCTCACGGGCTAGTCCTGGCTCTACACTCAGGAATTACTCCTGTTAGTGCTTGGAGGGACCATGTGGGATATCAGAGATCAAATCTAGGTTGGCTGCATGCAAGACAAATGCCCTCCTGGCTGTACTCTCACTCCTGCCCTCCATCATGTTTTTAGACAGCCTAATAAACCCCCAAGCCCTAGAAAAGGCACTAATCCTCAGAACTGCATGCTTATTTTGACTTCCTCAAAGCCATTCACACCATTGTCCCACATTCCAGTGAAGCAATCTGCTGGAAATTAATTAGGTGGGCTTGGTTTCATGTCCCCTATGAATAAGGCAATAATGATCTTAGGATAAGATAATAATACATAATAAAGCCTTGCCAATACTGATAGAATACATCCCACATCTTCCTATCGAAAAATATCGGTTTAACAGCTCTCACTAAGACTAAAAATGGAGGAGAAACAAACAAGCAAGATAGCTTGGAGTGATCTGCCGGGACAAGAATAATAAAGTCTTTCAGAATGAGCACAGGGGCACACTGCAAACACCTGAGGAGTGCTATTTACCAAGACCAATTGCTAACAATGGAAGCCCCATGAAAAACATGTAAAATTAATGGACCAATCAGTATTTACAACATCCCAGGTAGAAAGATCTGGATCTAGTGGACTGGGAATAGTTGTCAAAATCACACCCCAGCTTACACACTTGTAATTTCTTGCCTTCTAGATCTTCCTGCTAATTCTAACTTATTGTCCTGCATATACTTTACAACTTTCAGACAGTTCCTCCTTGACATCTGCCTTTGGAGATGCATATATCTATTTTTAACCATCTGCTATTGCATGGGAAGCCAAAGGACACTGAAGAAGCAACTGGCAGCAGGAAATATTGAAAGAAAAAAAGTAAGTCCTTATCCCTATCAAAGAAATGGAAGACTTTAAAAGATATTGAAGGGAGTTTTGGACTTACTACAATGCTTGATCTGTTATTAATTGGCATGCTACAGGAAGGTGTGATCGCAGAATCCATACAAAGAAATAGAATTAGCTTTACTCTCTGCTCTTCTAGGGGAAATCAATTAATTCCCTCCAACAATATAGGTGCTAGTATCTTTAGTTTTCTGAATTTCCATAGAATCAAGAGGCACAGATTGGGTATAATTTAGGAGACTGGGCTTAAGGGACATGGGAACAAGCAAAACAGTCACAGCTCTAATGGCACTTCATATAACTGAATTTTATTATTCTTAATTTTCCATGACACTGCAAAATCACACTTCTGCTACTCAAGACTGTGTGAACCATGTCTTAAATATCATGTCATTTGATTGAAGAGACATTTTAGGAAAGATGAAATGACTTGGACAAAGTCATTTCATTTCATTTTAGGAAAGATGAAATGACTTGGACAAAATCACCTCAGCCTAATATATAAAAGGTAATGAGGAAATACATTGCAAATATAATACACCACTGATAAATCTAAAAATAGTAAACTACAAACTTTCCCAAATGTACCTATTTCCCTAAGCATCATGGTATCTGGTTGTCATCTGAGCATTTTCCTGAGGACACACTTGTTCACATATTTCTTAGAAATAATCGTCTCTCTCCTGTTAATCAAGGAAGGTCTTGTGTCCAAGTCACATTTTGTGAGATCAGATTGCAAAAATAATTTATATTGTACCTAGGGTGGGAATGACAATATAAAGCAGACTTTTGTTCCCAAAGTAGATATAAACCTTTAGGCAATAAAAAAAACCCCTTTCATGGACCAGAGAGAGAGACATGAAAGAGAGTGTAGGAATAAGAAGTAGCCTAACCAGTTACTTATTCCATTTCAGTCCCAGCAACTTCCAAGATCAGTCAGCAAACAGGAGACCACTTTTGATTACTAAACTATACAAAACAGTCATCTCAGGATAAACTGTAATGCAGAGGAAACTTGCAAAAGAAGTGCTCAATAAACAGTTGAGCTTTGAGATGAGATCATAAAGAGGAGATACAGTGATAAATAAAAGAATTAAGTCCACCAGGCTTTGTTTTGAATCTCAGCTCTGCCATTTGCTAATTGATTTACCTTAGTTAAATTATTTAACATACTTCCCAGAATCACAGTTTCTTCCTCTACAAAACTGAATTTGATAATTTTACCTGCCTCTTTGATTTATAATGAAGATTACATGCAAATTAGCATGATAATTATATGATAAGTATAACATATTCTACAATATAAAACAATGTTCAAAAGTCAAAATATGAGTGTATCTATCCATCACTTCTGTATTCTTGCTCCTCCTAAGGAAGTTTCCTGGTTCATTTCCCATCAATACATATGCCAGACTCAGGAAAGAATCTGAAAAATCTACTCATTTGATGAGGAACAAAATAAATTGTGAAGGTATGGTATGTTAATTCATAAGGTTTTTCTGCTTCCTTAGAAAAGGCAGCATTTCAAGCAAAGGGAAATGCATTAAGCAAATGAATGAACCTCAAATGGAGTGCTTTCAAGCTTTAGCAAGTTGATAAAGGGGCATTTTTTAAGGATAAGCATCTCCTCACATTGCCCTGCATCACATCATGTGAACTACAATTTTCTTTTGCAAAGTTATACTTTTCCATGATTGAATGTCTGCTTACTAAGTTTACTTCAGTTCAATTTAATTGAACATATTATGAATTAAACCATGTTTGATAATAGTACAGGCAAGATTTTGAAGGTGTCCAATCTTTAAGAGTTCTCAAAATCTATGTAGGACGTTGCAAACATGTAAGAAATTCATAAAAGAAGAGTACATGGGGCTTTCTACAGATAATTTGTGGGGGGAGTTGAAGGTATATAATGGGAATACAGGAAAAGGAGCTAGCTATTTTGTTTATAGGGATTTGGTGGAAAGTGGAATTTGAGATCATCCTTGAGAAACATGAGCTCTTCAAAGAATGAAGATGTGGGAAATTATCATAGGAATGGTGGAAAGATTATACAAAACAAACCCATGGGCCAGCCTCCAACAAGCCTGGTGAATCCTGCAGCATCTGTGACCTTGTTCTGGGTCCTGCAGACAGAAGTCTCTCTCATACACCTCTGGAACCCAGGGCATGACCCTAAGGACCCAGAAATCAGGCTGGCATCTTTCATCATTCAGGTGCGTCAAGGGCGCCAGACCCCACCCCACCTCATGAATCATTCAAAATACTGACTAAAAAAACTTCCAACTTAGAGTCTACTACCCTGCAAAACTATCATTTAGAGTTGAGGGAGGGATAAGAAACTTTTCAGACAAACAAGAGCTGGTAGGATTTGCAAAAACTAAACCAATCCTGCAAGAATTACTGAAAGGATACTTATACAAAAGATAGTCTTGCAAAAAACAACTGAATCCCACAAATATACACAAATGGCAAAAGGCCCTTTATGTCAATAATTTCTTTGAATGTCAAACTCTCCTATAAAAAGGCGTATAATAGCTGGATGGACCAAGAAAAAAATTCATCTATTTGCTGCCTACAGGAAACACACCTAAAGTCTCAGGATAAACACAAACTTAGAGTGAAAGGATGGAAAACAATCATAAATGCCAATGAATACAAGAAAAGGCGGGACAGTCATATTTATATCAGAACAAATTCAATTAAACATAAAGAAAGTAATTAGGGAGAATGATGGACACTACTGATTTTTCAATAAATCAATAGATCAAGAAATAATGTCATCAATATTTATGCACCAAATGAAATCTCAGCAAAGTTCATAAAGTTTCTGCTCACAAACATAAAGAAACACTTGGATGGAAGCACAATAGTAGTGGGGAACTTCAAAACACCACTTTTCCCACTAGACAGATAAACTAGAGAGAATATCAGAAAAGGGATAAGAGCCCTAAATGAGGAGCTGAAAGAATTGGATTGTTATATAGGGTTCTACATCTGAAAACAAGACTACATATTCTTCTCTACTGCACAGGGAACTTTCTCCAGGATAGACTCCATGTTATAGCACATCTAAAACATGCATATACTTACAAAGACAGAAATTATGTATGGACTATCTTCTCAGACCACAATCAGAATCTAAGAGATAGCAAAAGCTGTGTTAAATTGGATGCTCATAGCAATGCTGGCTTACATTAAGAAAGAAGAAAAACTCAAATACACAACCTAAATATACATCTCAAAAATCTGGACTAGGAATAACAAACATCAAAAAAGTAGAGGGAAATTATATAAACTAGAGCAGAAATCAACTACATAGAAACCAAGAAAAGCGATTCAAAGAATCAAAGAAACCAGGAGCTGCTTTCTCAAAAAATTAACAAGATAGATAAGCATTTAGCTACACTCATGAAGAAAAAGAGAAAATGTTTAGATAAATTGAATCAGGGATGAAACAGGAGAAATTACAATGGATTCTTCAGAAATTCAAAATATGAGTTTATTATGAACAACAATTTTTCTCTTAAGCTATAGGATCTAGAAGAAATGCATAGATTCTTAGAATCATATTATTTCACAATGCTGAATAAAGAGGAAGCTGAATGCCTAAACAGCCCAAATTACAAGTAAGAAAATTAGAACGGTAATTAAGAATCCTCACAAGAACAAAAGTTACAGTCCAGATTGGTTCACTGGTGAGTTTTATAAAAACCTTCAAAAAAGATTTAATGCCTATACTCCTTAAGCTCTTCCAAAATATCAGACACACGAATCCTTTCTAACATCTTTTATGAAGTTAATATTACAACAATACAGCAGACAGAGACAATTTCAGAAAAGAAAATTTCAGATCAATGACCCTGATGAATATCAATGCAAAAATTCTCATCAAAATCTTAGCTAACTGATTCCTATAACATATAAAAAATCATAAACTCTGATCCAGTGGGATTCATCTCAGGGATTGTAGGATGGTTCAATATATGCAAATCAATGAACATAAGAGACCACATCAATAAAAGGAAAAATAAAATTATATGATAATATCAACTGATGCAGAGAAAGCCTTTGACAAGATTCAACATCCATTCATAATAAAAATCCTCAACAAAATAGGGGTGGAAGTAATCATCTTCAAGATATTAGTGGACATCTTTAACAAGTCCACAGCCAGTATCTTACTTAATGGTGAAAAGCTGAAAGAATTCCCTCTGAGACCAGGTACAGGACATGGATATCCACTCCCTCCACTTTTATTCAACATAGCATTTTAAGTTCTGGATACAGCAATCAGGCAAGAAAAACATATCAAAGGGATATAAATTGAGAAAAGACCCTCAAATTATCACTACATGTAGATGACATAATGCAATAAAAATAGGCCTCTGATCAATACAGAATGATGAACCCCATATAAATGGACAGATAATTTTCTATAAAGGAGCTGAAAACATGAAAATGAGTAAATATAGCCTCTTCAACAAATGGTGCTTGGAAAACTGGATAACTACTATAATAAACTAAAGCAGGATCCATATTTTACACAGCACACAAAAGTCAATTCATAGTGAATCAAAAATCTTGAAATACGACCAGAAACTATATAGTACATCGAGGAAAATGTAGGTAAAACACTTCAAGACTTGGACTCCAAAGGTAATTTCAATGATTGGATACCACAAGCAATTGAAATCTAATCAAAAATATGCAAGTGAAATTACATAGAATTAAAGAGCTTCTGCATGGCAAAGGAAACATGGACTAAGACTAAAAGACAGAGAACTGAATTGGAAAACATATTTTCATTCAACATATCAGATAATGTTTGATATCCGGAATATATAAAATATTCAGAAGGATCAACAAAATATCCCTATCAAAAATGGGGATAAAATGAATAGATGTGTCTTAGGGGAAGACAGGTGGATGGCCAGTAGACACAAAAAATGCTCAAATGAAGAAAATGAGTTACGATCTCACACCAGTGAGTGAACACTTGTACTTTGGTGGTAGGTGAATTGCAGCAACATAGTTTAAAGAGGGAGGAAGTTATATCATTAAAACCCATATAGCCATATAAATCATCAACCTGAATATATTTTAATGCTTTGAAGGGCATTAAACACATTAAACACGTTAAAATGAAAACACTAGCTAATGGAATTTAATAACATGACTAGATAAAAACAGATATCCAATATAACTGAAATGCAAATAACTGATTATGAAAATAATTTTAAAATGAAAAGTAAGGTGACAAAGCAATTTGATAGTGGGTATGGTGTTTGCTTTGCATGCAGCTAACGGGTTCAATACCCAGAACCCCATACGACCCCTCAAGAGCCACCAGAGAAGAGCAGAGATGAGAGCTAGGAGTAAGCTCTGAGCACTCCCAGGTGTGGTCCAACCCCAGACCCTCACCAAAAGTAAAAGTCAGCTGGAACTAGATTATTGAAAATTCTTTCATGAGTCTTAAATGTGGAAGATAATTATATGATTACTATCATGCTTTAATAATACTTCTTTGGTGATTATGTAGACTTCAAAATAAAGGAAATAGTCCTGGTAGTAAAGGAGTAAAGAAACATTAGAAAGAATTAAATAGCTTAGAGTTGTAGATCTATCAAAAATAGTGAAAAATATCAGATTATTTTATGAGCAATTTTACACCCATAAATTTTAAAAGTTCAATGAAATATCTAAAAGATGTAGAAAATGTAAAAGTTAAATTCACTCAATAAACGACAATATAGACATTAAAATTTAATAAAACTCTATAAAAATATTGGTACTAGTGGGGACTTTTGCAGGCAAGTTTTTACTTCAAGAACATATAATTTCAACTTCATACAAAACCTTCCAGAGATCAGAAATAAGAACTATTTTCCAGGTCATTTTATTAGACTATTTTGAGCTTACCACAAAAAATCAATAAGTATAATAGAAAAAGAAAAAATACATACTATTCTAAATTGTGAACATAAATATAAAAATGATAAACAAAAGAGTAGCAAATAAAATCCAGCAGTGTATAAGAAAAAACATAAATCATAACCAAGTTGGGTTAATTCCAAGAATCTAAGTTTGCTTCACACTAAAAACTGCATTACTTTCACTGATTAGAGGAAGGAAAAATGTTATATGATCATCTCAAAAGACAGAAACTGAAACATGATAAAAATCAGCCCTATTCACAATGAAATATATCAGCTAACTGTAGGATGTAATTTCTACATCCTACAGTTAATTTTGTAAGCATTATTAGTTACTGGAAAAACACTGTATATATTCTATTTAAAATCATAACAAAAAAGAAAATGTTCCCTGCTACTATTTCAATGGTACTGTTTCAATGCAACACTTAACTACCGGTCTCGACCAATGCAGTAAGGGAAAACAATGAAAATTGCCAGCAGATTATCTGGAAAGAAAGAATTAAAAACTGTCTTATTTGCAGATAATATGATTGATTACATAGAATGGAAACTCATAAATTATCAAAATTTTAGTAACGTTGTCAGATATGGGTTTCTAATATATAAGTAGTGGTCTATGTGCAAGGGTATCTTGTAGAAACATAAGGTTTATCATATTTTTATTATAATTTTATTAATTTACCATTGATTTACTCAATGCTATATAAATTTGGAAGTACAGCTTTACACTTTAATATTTGTATAAATTTTACCAGACCTCAGTGAAGTTCATTTTATTTTTAATTATAATTACTTTTTCTTCTCTTGGGTCTCCCAAGAGATGCTCAGGGCACCTGGGAACTACTTTTGGCAATATGCAGCTAACCAAGCTACAGTTCAATGCTAGAGTCTGACCATGTAGCAATAACCAAGCAGAATTCAGGGTTAATTATAACTAATTTAATAATAATTCATCTATTGCATCTTTTCTTCTGCATATACATTTAACAATAAATATTTTAAAGTTAAGAGGTAGCAAATGACAAGAACTGGGTGCTTAAAGCATGTAAAGTGATATACATGATAAACTTATATTAACAGTATTGAAAACAACAGTGAATGCAAGCATAAAAGGAAAGAGAGAGAAACAGAGACACACAGAGAGATAGAGACAGAGAGAAAGTTTTTGCCATATAGGCAGGCTGCGGGGGGTGGGTGGGAGCAAAACTGGGGACATTGGTGGTAGGATATATTCACTGGTAAATGGATGGGTGTTGGAATATTGTAGGACTGAAACCCAATCATGAACAAATTTGTAACTGTGTATTTATTTCATGGTGATTCAATTTTTTAAAAGATGTTCTGAAGTCTGAAAAAAAGGTAGCAAGATTAGACTTTACCTTTTGATATCCCCAAGGATAGAAAGGAGGCCTTGAATCAGGACAGGAACAGAAAGCTATTACTGGGATTCCACTACACTATCCTAAGAGTTTGGAGAGTGTTAGATGGTAGAGTCTGAACAGAGCACAGAGCCATCCCCAAACGTCTATGAGGCTTCCCATCTGAAGAAATCCTTGCCCCAGACCTCTCTCCTGAACTCTCCTGATCTAGTGTTCTCTTTCTTTCTACACATGTGCACACATGTGCACAAGCATGCAAACACACACAAACACACACACTGGATACAACTAGTGCTCTCATTTTAGATATGTGCCTTGATTCTTTTGAAAGCTGTGGGCCAGTGGGTGGAAGTCATCTTAGACTTGGTCCTAGAACAAAAGAATGAAACCACAAAATAATTAAAATAAGTATAAGAAGTATTCATTTCTAGGTCTTGCTTCCCAACCCTGTCTTACTATAACAAAAGTTGGTAATAACAATTCCATAATGCTCTCAAAACAAATCATCCTTAATTGTTCTATATCAAGGGCATGGTGACCTGTTAAGCCGTTTTTATCCATATCTAGAGCTGTTTGGGGCTTTGTTCTTCAGGGAACAGTGATGGAAAGGATCTCTATATAGAGCAAAGATTCTACATCCTAAGTCCAAAAGCTGTCCAGACAGATGTCAGAGTATTGAGACAAATGTAGAATCAAGTGTTGCCTTTTTGGTTCATACCAGACTAATTGCTGGACTCCTACTCAAAGGATTCTTCCATTTTCCATACTTGCAGCTATGTTTTGGCTTACCCTGTTAATTACTGTCTCTGTATCTCACCTACGAGCTGAAAGGGAAAGGAATTAGCCCAAAGTCTGACCCCAAAAGTCACAGCACAAGCCTTACAGACTCCTTCCATTGGCTTCAGGGGTGGGGAAGAAGAATTGGCAGCCCTGAATTACAAAACCATATTTTGAGCATAACAGCTACACTTTCACTTCTTTGATATATTTGACTTTGTAGAAAACTTGACAGGATTTTTCACAACCCCTACTAAAAGAGGTTAGTAACTAAAAATTATTAAAACTGCTAATATTAAAAAAAACTCTAGTAACTAGTATGACTGCTTCTTAGATTTAAAAGTTCAAAACATTTGGGACCATACCTAAAACACTGGCAGCAATTGAGGCACAATTTTTAGTTGCGAGAGAATGCCCAGTCATACCATCAAAATAATGCAGTAGTTGTGTGAGTGTACACCTTATGCTTTAATAGGTAAGGTGCATGTAAACACACACACAAACACAAGCAACAATCACGAGGAAGACAAAACAACTTATTTCCAGAAGAATCTATCACTCTATGGCATATAGAGTGAGTGCACAGAATATTGAACAGTATCAGTTGCACCCTGGAACACAGTTATACTGTATTAAATATACCTGATACTGTATTAAATATACCTGCTAGATGCCAATACCAGATAAGCAGAACATTAAAAAATTGGAGAAATGGGCTAGAGAGATAGTAGAAAGGTTGAGGTGCTTGCCTTGCATGCAAAACCCCTGGTTCCATCCATAATACTACAGTGCCCCAAGCACTGTTAGGCATATCATTTGAGCACTTGAGTACCATCAAATGTACTCAGTACTATCATTCCACCCCCAACAAAAGAAGGTGAAAATGCTACCAAATAGGTACCTAAGTCAGATACAGTATCAATGATTGGTGAGAGGAACAGCAAGACGGTAGAAGAGGGTGTGCCAGAAGAAAGGAAGGAGACAAGGAAGTATGGAAAGGGAAGAAAATATGCAGTCAGAACAAGAATGGGAGATCTTGATCAAGGTCAACATTAAATCACAAGTTGAACTTAGTCCAAAGTTCAAACCGAAAAGGTGATACTTAGTGGCCCTAGTTGAGGTGTGTCTGTCCTCAAGTGAGAGGAAGGGGGTATTTTTTCCAGTTGAAAAACATAAACATCTGTAAACAGTCGGATTCATCTGCTACCCAAGAAAGACAAACTTGGGTAAGAAAGTCTAATGCTTGCCACTTTCTTAAGTAGTAAAAGATCAGAGGCTAAGCATTCAAGAATGTGTCACAATTTTGCTAAGGTATCAGCTCAAGAATGTGATCTCTCTAATGTCAAAGGGAAACAGGGATCCCTAATTTTCTATGTGAGTTATCTATCTTTATCCAAGTGTAAACACCAGATACATTATCATCCATTACCTGTTATTGTCCCAGCTATGAGTGAAGAAATGTTGTAGTGTTTTCAAAAGATAACCTGGGAAAACAGAAAGAATCCTTTGTAGGATATAGATACTCTTGGTTTGTCCAGGCCTCCCAGATGTCTCAGAATGCTTCAACTGAGCAAGAGCAGTAAGACTGGGGACACTTTGTTGCTAAATCATGAATTTACAGACCCAACTTGCACTCTGCTGAGAAAGCAATATTAATACCAAAGACTTTATTTTCCTCAAAGCCATTTTAAAAAGAAGCCAATACTCCACTTTTACTTGATAGATTATTAATATTTGGTTTGGTTATAAATCAATAACTACTTTATAATCATCATTGAAGCCAAAATTTTAGAACAATTCTCTGAAAATGCCTAAATTCCATTGAAATTTATTTTGCTGTTACTCCTACTACGTTTGCTCTTTAACACATTCTATTAATTGTAATTTTTTTGTTTTTAGGCCACACCCAGCAAAGCTCAGGGATTATTCCTGGCTCTGCACTCAGGAATAACTGCTGATGGGTTTGAGGAACCATATGTGGTACCAGTAATCAAACTCAGGTGAACCACCTGTAAGGCAAGAATCTTACTCACTGTATTATCTCACTGGCCCTGTGATTTTTAAAAATCAGATGTGATAGCAGATGACTGGTTTTGGTTTAGGGCTACACCTGGCTTGCTCCTCAGGGGTAACTCCTGGTGAGACTCAGGGGAACGTATAGGATGCCAGAAATTGAACTTGGGTCACATGCATGGTAAGTGCTTCTCTACTATCTCTGTGCTATGTCTCCATACCCACAACATCATATTTTAAGTGAGAAAGAGGTTTACAATTTTTAAATAAAATTCAATGGAGCTATTACAACTGCCTTTCAAGAGAACTAAGAGAGTTACTATAGTTAGAGCAAAATAGAAATTGAGGAAGTATAAACTCTTTAGAAGAAATATATAAAAATATATTGGAAGTGAAAAAGAAAGAAATTAAAGTTCTATTCTATTTTAAAACTACAGAAAATGAAATTAAGCAAAAATATTTTGGTAATTAGCTGATTATTTAAGCAGAGCAATAAACATACTTCCTGAAGGAACTACACTAAACTCTGCTATGGAACAGCTTCAGAAGATTAGGGGCAAACAGTAATCTGGGAATATAGGACAAGAATGTAAAACTGAAAATATTCTACATAATTTCAAGTAGAGTTTACATACAATTAGATAGTTCTAAGGATAGAGAACAGCTTTTAGGGAACAAGTTAGACTAAAAAGCAATGGTAGGCTTCTGACCTAACCTAGAACTCCTCACCACCCGCCTCCATTGTTAGAGGTTCAAGCATCTAATAATGATCTGCTTTTCTCCTACTGGGCTCTAGGGAGACTTCCTAGGGAAGCAGTCAATGCGTTCTATAAGACTCTACTTTCTTAACACCCCAGCTTATTCTCAACATGGATTGATAGTTCAGCTTTGTACTGCCTGCTTCCTTATCTAACAACCAAAAGAAACCTTTATGGGCCACATCCTTTGTTTAAGGCTAATGTCATAGAGAAAAATGCTGATTCGGTTTTGGCCAGAGCATGTTATAACTATGTCTGGGCTTGATTCATACTTTAATGCATACATAGTTGCTTTGGGGAATTCTTCCACAAATTATAGTCACTGCAAATGGTGTTGTTATATTTACCAAAGCAAATTTATTTAAAAATAGTACTTAAAGTACTTCTGATAGAAATTATTCAAATTTATCATTCCTTTACATATTCTTTTAAAAAATACAAACACATATATTTGAGTAATACAAACTCACATGTCCATTTCCATATTATACCACTCCTCATTTTCTTTCTAACTGCTGCTCCAATAGTGGTGAGATCGTGTCATTAGAGAATTTAGGTAATTAGAAGAACTGGGCTGACAAAGCAGCCCACATAAAGATTTCAGTTTCTCCTCTCTCTCTCCCTTTGCCTTTCTTTTCGCTAATTGTTAAACTTGTCCATCCTTCCAAGTTTAGTATCAGTATTCTCTCATCTATAAAGCTGCCATAACTTCTCCATTCTAATATTTCTAGGGTATTTTTAATCATCACCACAATACAATGTAACTTCAGTTGTTTATATATGTGAATATTCTCCCCACAATTTTATGACATGATAATTATCATAACTGAGCAGCTCATTGTGGTCCCATTATACACTAATGCCATAGAATGATCAGAAAGTACTTAGGGAGAGATGGTCTAATTTTAAAGTCCCTGCCTCGTCACTTACTAAGAATGTAACCCTAAAGATGACTCTTAATTTGTCTGAAATTTCACATTCTCATCTGAAAAGTTGGAGTTATAATAGATGGTGATTAAAGAGAAAGAGAAAAACAAGCCATTGTTAGCATGGTATTGCAAAACTCTGAACTCAGAGTCAGGTGGACCTGGTTTCTATCTCTTACCAAATGAGTCACCATACACAAGTTACATGGGCTCTCAGAAACGGTTTTATTTTCTTTGATATTTATATAATAGTTGTTAATGAGTCTTGATAGCTAGTTATTTAATGAATTCAACAACTTTGTAGAGGGCATAACACATAATAATGCCTCAAATGATGATAGCTATTATTATGAAACCTATGGTCATAGTTATGAGTCATACTGTATTATGGACCTCCAAAGATTCCCAGTGGAATAAACAAAATTAGATAGAGGCACAGCTCATTCTGGGAGTTGAATGCAAAAGACATATTGCACAGTACAAGCACTTCAGTAAAAACCCTGGGTGATGAAATAGAAGGGAGGACTTACAGAAGGTCTTATGGGAAGGCATCATGCCCAAGCAGGATTTGAAAGGGCCTGATTTAATCAGCCAGAAAGCAAAATGACATTGTACTCATGAGGAAGTGGGTAAGGGCAAGAACACGGGAAAATATATGAAGAATCTCACCAAAATCCATGTAACCCACGGAAAGTTTTTCTGAGTATCAAGGGAGATATTCAGGAAAAAATATAGCATATTTCATATGTATTCAAGAATTTAGGTAATGTGGAGAACTGGGCTGACAGAACAGCTCCACAAGAAGATTTGGTGTTTCTCCTCTCCATCTCTTTGTTTTTCTCTTCTCTGCTTGCTAAACTTTATTATTATAAATTTTAATAATATGTAAATGAGGTGAAAACAGTATTCTGGGAATATAAGACTAGAATGTAAAACTGAAAATACTGAATGTAAAACTGAAAATAAAATGTAAAACTGAAAATAGTCTACATAATTTTAAGTAGAGTTACATAAAAGTAGATGGTTTACATATAAGTAATGGTTTACATACAAGTAATGGTTTTCCCACCTGAGGGGGCTGGGAGATAGGACTGTGGTAGAAGGAAGATCAGTTGAGAGGAGAAGGTGGTGCTGAAAGGTTGTAAAGTGTTATGTATGAAAACCTATTGTCAATAGTACAATAAGCCAAAATAAAACATTTAAACATATTTATAACAATATGTATAATAAATATATATTTTATATTGTATAGATACATTATATCTGGACTGGAGCGATAGCACAGCAGGTAGAGCGCTTGCCTTGCACATGGCCGACCCGGGTTCGATTCCTCCATCCCTCTCGGAGAGCCCAGCAAGCTACCGAGAATATCCTTCTCTCACGGCAGAACCTGGCAAGCAACCTGTGGTGTATTCCATATGCCAAAAACACTAACAACAAGTCTCCCAATGGAGATGTTACTGGTGCTCATTTAAGCAAATCAATGAACAATAGGATGGCAGTGCAGTGCAGTGCTGTTATATCTATACTGAGCTCAGTAATGCACAGTTCTCTTTATCATTCCTTCCATGTCATGAATGCTTGCCACTTGACAGGCAATTCCCATTATGAAACTCAAGCTCAAGAGTTCAAAAAATGTCCTAGTCCTAGATGAAATGGAAAATAAGTGTTGACTTTTAAATAAATGAGTGACGTTAAAGAGATTTGTACTCCAGAATACTTCTCCTGAGAGTGCTATGCTGCAGCCATATAAGACTAGTTTACAAAATGTGTAAATAATATAATTTTTAATGAACGAAAGATAAATATGGTCTATCTGTAACTACAATGTTATAAAAGGATTGAAGTCCAAAAAATGGTAGATAATAGATGAGTATGACTTTTGAATACATTATGCTGAAGAAAAAATAGGGACTCAAAAAATGCTATGTTGCATCAGCCCATTCTTAGGAAAGTAGAATAACAAAATCTCTAGAGATAAACTAGTGGGTGGTAAGAGAGGATTGTGTCATAATAGCTAACGGGTTTGAGGCTTCTTTTATGGGAGATAAGAATATTCATAATATTTACCAAAAATTACTTGTAAGGTATGAGAATTATCTTTCAAATGATCTGTTATTCAATAAAGACCAAAGAGAAGTTACTTCTTAGTTCAGTTTGAAGTATGTAGGTGTAAGACTGAGAATCTAAGGGAACATGGAGAAAGAAGACGTGAGAAAACTCTCTCAGACTCAGGTTAAAATGATAGATAATATTACTAGTATGAAATTAAAACTCCTTATGTCCTCAAGAACTTGACAGAGATAGAAGTGTAGGAAAGAAGCAATATAGAATCTAGACTTAATCATGACCTGGCCTGAGCTTACTTGCTTCAATTTTGGTCACATCTGAAAGTGCTCAAGGTATATTCCTGATTCTGTGCTCAGAGATCACTTCTGGAGTTATACAGGGAATCATACGGGGTGCCAGGGATTGAACTCAGATCAAGCATGTGCAAAGCAAGTGCCCTACTTGCAGTACCTTTGCTCTGACCTGTACTTGCGTTTTATCCTTGATCATATCTCAGAACTTCTTGGAGCTTCAGTTTTCTTATCTTCAAAAATAATGAGTTGTGGGGTTTCAGAGGTGAAATACATGATTTAGATAAATTTCTGACACATTGGAGATAGATCTTAAGTAAATATTAACCAACATGATCATCATTATCATTATTGAAAAGTACTTCTGACTGAAGGAAAACAATAAAAGAGAGACTGTAATTTCATAAGTGGATGTTTTAGGGTCTGGTATTTGATGAAGTCAAGACTAGAACTTCTTGTCATTCCCATTTGAGATACATGTGAGCTGATGTAACTTCACTACTCAAAATATCTCTTAGGCTGGGTTTCAAAAAAAGGACAGTGACACCTAATAGTCCATCAGTAAGGAATACCCCCAGATAAATGTGGCATTTGGCACACCTGAGGATAACAAGGGACCTTGAGCAACACTGGATTCTCAATCCTAACTTGGGTTTTTTTCATTTCCTTTCTGCATGACAAAAGAAGACATATCCCAATGTACTTAAAACCACAGCTCACTGTCCTTGCTATAGGAACAGAACTGGTTAAAATACAGTAATAAAAACTATGGCTCATAATCAAAACTCAGTCTGTTACCAATTTAAAAATACATACTATCTATTATTTTCCCATATTATAATAGCAGATTTTCAGAGTTATAACAGAGACCTCATGAGTCTTCTGGTCCTTTATAGAAAACATTTGCCCAACCCTGGTTTAAAGTATATTGATCTTGCTATTATATCTTGTAAGATTTTTTTTCCCAGCTTTTTTCTGTTTTAGGATTTTTTGAGGGGGGAACTTACACAGCTGTGTTCCAGTCTTACTTTTTATTCAGGATTCAGTACTTCATTTCTGTGAGACCATAAAGAATGCCAGTGATTAAACCTGGGCCAGCTGCATGTAAGGTAAGCACCCTGCCTGCTGTAATATTGCTTTGTCCTCATCATTTTTCCATTTAAGACTACCTTCTTCTAAAGCTTAGTTTACCAAGACTATTACCAACAGCATTGTTTTTTGGGAGAATTTTCTGTCTGGCTAATTCCAACCAGAGTAAGTAGGCTTCACATACAAAAGGGAGTGAAATTCAGATCTCTTAGGCACTTTGAAAAGTAAAGCCTATGTACTATAGTATTTTTATCCAGTCATCTATTCTTGGACACTTGGGCTGATTCCAGATTTTGGCTACTGTTGACAATGCTGCAAGGAACATATGGGTGCAAATAGATTTTGTTTGGGGGCCCGTGGGGGTATAGTCTTAGAAGTGGGGTTGCTAAGTCAAATCTAAGCTCAAAGCTTAAATTTTTACATGTCCACAATGGAATATTACTTGGCCATAAGAAAATATAAAGTTATGCAGTTTGCTGCTACATGGAGGGACCTGGAAATTATCATGCTGAGTGAATTTAGTTAGAGGGAGAGAGAACTACACAGAATGATCTATTATGTGGAGTATAAGGAAATTTAACGGGAGTTAATGAGTTCCCCAACACAATGGATACAAAGAACATAAGAACTGGTAATTAGTAGGAAATATTCCACATGAGGGGGCTGGGTGATAGGGCAGGAAGGGCGCAATGTCTATGGTGGAGGGAAGATCAACTGAGAGAAGGAGGTGGTGCTAAAAGGCTGCAAAGTTTTATGTATGAAACCCTATTGGCAACAGTACAGTAAACAAGAATATGCAAAAACAATATGCAAAAACATATTTTTAAAAATTTTTATTAGTATATCACTGTGGGGTACAGTTACAAACTTATGAACTTTCATGTTTGTGTTTGGTTTACATCCCTCCACCAGTGCAAAAACATATTTTTTATTAAATCACCATGAGATAAAGTTACAAAGTTTTCATATTTGTGTTTCAGTCATACAATGATGGAACACCTATCCCTCTACCAGTGCACATTTTCCACCACCAATGTCCCTAGTATCCACCCCCCCATCCCACCCCTCACCATGCCAAATTCTCCCATACTCTCTCTACTTTGGGGCATTAGAAAAAACATATGTTTAAACAATTCTCTTTGTAGAGACAGACTGCTGGATGGAAGGCAAATGGGGGAGGGGAGAATTGGTGGAAGGACATGGGCATTGGTGAACGGATTGTTGTGGAAACTATTATGCCTGAAAACCAATCATGAGTAATTTTGTAATTTCAAGGGTAACTAATACAATTAAAAAACTTAAGTTGTAAATGATCACTCTGATCAAAAACTGAGTGTTGAAAGGAAGTAAAGTGATATACATAATACCTGTTCAGTAACAGTATTGCAAAGTACAATACCAAAAAGAGAAAGAAAGACAGAGAGAAAGAGAAAGAAGGAGGGAGAGAGGGAGGAATAGGAAGAGAGACAGGGGGAAAGAGAAATAGAAGTCTCTGCCATAAAGGCAGGCTGTGGGGGTGTGGGGTGAGGGAGAGAAACTTCGAACATTGGTGTCAGGAAATGTGCACTGGTGAAGCGATGGGCACTGTAATATTGTATGACTGAAAATCAATCATGAACAACTTTGTATATCATGATGACTCAATAATTTTTTAAAAAATAAAGCATGTTCTTATGTTGAAAGGATATTAAAGCAGTAATTGTTAAAAAGAATTTGCATGCTTTTGTTTATAGAAGCATTATTCACAATAGATGAAACATGGAATCAACTTAAATGCCCATCAAGAAATGACTTGCGAAAAGAATCTCTATTCTGTATACTCAATGGAGCATTACTTTGCCTTTTAAAATAAGAAATTGTGCCTTTGGGAACTATATGGATGTATCTTGAAGTGAATATGCTGAGTGAAGTAAATCAGAAAGTCTGAGAGAATTACAAAATATTTTCGCTACTACAGTGAATTTGACCAACTAAAGCAAGCAAAATATGAAAAGATCAACAAAACTAAGTATAACCCAAACTAAGTGAAAATATGGTCATAAACAGACAAACGTGTGGAAAGAATGAATATTAAGTTCTTTTTTGTGGTGGGATGACATGGAAAAATTTGGTGATAGTAGCATATATATATATGCATATATTTGGATGTGCAAAGCTATACTCCTGGTATTCTATATTGTTGAAAAATCTCTCATGGTAAAGCCTGGAAAGCTACCTGTGGCAAATTCCATATGCCAAAAACATTAACAATAATGGGCCTCATTCCCCTGATCCTGAATGCGACAATTGAAGGAAGGGATGAATGAAGACATTACCGGCTCCTGCTCGAGCAAACGGATGAGCTACAGGATGACAGTGATACAGTGATTCTATATTGTTGACAGATTAAGTATTAATTCAAAAACAAATTAAAAATATTAAGCATGCATTCGTTCTCCCACAATCACTGTGATCTTTTATGTTGATCACAAGGTGCTCTCTGCAGTAACAACAGGATGGTGGAGATGCAGGTACTAGGCTGGGATCCAAGATGCCTTCATTTGAATCCCAATGTGTCCACTAACTTGCTGAATGACTCAAAGGAAAGTGCTTTCAGTTTCTGGACCTTAGAGTCCTCTTCTGAATATGACACCCTCTTTGTTCCATTCTGGCTCCATGAGTCAAGCTCTGAGTTATATAGATTAACTTACTCAACGTTTTTGATATCTACCTAAGAGGATCCAAATTATGGAGCATATAAAGCAGTTAGTTGAGTATGGGAACATGTGAAACAGTCAATATATAGGAACAATTGTCATCACAATTTCTAAATATTTGCCTTTCATTACTAAATACTAAATCACATAATTTCATGAAATGTGTGAGTGTGTAATGTACATTATTTTAAATTATAATATTTAGAGTATATAACAGACTGGTGCAACTAAGATAATGATATAGTCAATTATTCCCCTCTCATAGAATATTTTCCCAGAACCTGCAGTGTCTCTCTGAAATCACAGAGTGCCATACTCTCTCTATGCTGTGTTTTTCTTATACACATATGTCTATGAGTTCCATTTGTTTATTGAGAACAAAAGACTATTAAAACATATAATAATAAAATATAGTAAATGCAAATATATACTGCAACAAAAGTGATGCAAATGTGTAGCCTCTCACATACATTCTTAAAATACCTTACTGTACAAAAAAGCTTTTAGACAACAGGTGACACAGACAAGGGAAAGCATAAAAATTGAAATAGCATGTAAAGCGTAGACTATTATAAAAAATTGATCTATATCCCCTATAGACAGACAGACAGATTGAAGGATGAGTACTTCTATTACAAAACTACATTTTCCTTTACAAAATTATCACAGATGTCTTACAAAAAGTCAGCTTCCCTCAAGTAAATATGCATTGCAGTATGACTATGATTCTCATTCAATTCTTCAAGCTCATTCCCATTGTGTAAACAAAATATAGTGTGCTTGGTACGCAGCCTGGGGAGTCACTGTCAGCTTCTGTTGACAACATCAGAGTTACAGATGCAATTTGAGTGACACTGGATAAGAATGCTAATCCAGTATGTTCGCAAACTGGCACTAAAGCTAACATACACCTCTAATGCAAGATCAGGGACAGAGCAGACATCCTAAAACTAATCCCTGTGGGGCACGTGGCAGTGTCTTCCAAGTTGCGGAACAGAATTCTACACACAAGTGCCCTTAAGCTGCCCTGGTGACTTCATGGAGGCACTAAAGACTGATTACCCTCATTTATCACATGACTCCACAGAGCTGAGAGCATTTGGGTGACTTTCTTGAGGCCATCCAGCTTTCTGCCATCTAGTTAGTATTCAAAGCCCAGTACTACTTCTCACGAGACCTTCAACTTGAATTTGCTCGATTTCAGTGTCGTAACCCTAGAAATAAGGTTGAACTTCACTTGTGGTAGCCCATAGGTTTTCATGGTTATGTTGGTGTTATGCTCATTCCCCTGACCATGAAAGAGCCTTCCAATGAAGCACCGTTGTGAAGGATGAATAAAGAGAGTTTCTAAAATCTCAGGGCTAGGACGAATGGAGACATTACTGAGACTGCTCGAGAAAATCAATGATCAATGGGATGATGATGATGATGATGATGATGATGATGATGATGATGATGATGATGATGATGATGATGATGATGATGATGGGGTTATATGAACATTGCATTCATATATTTCAGTGCTGGGATGAAAAACTAACTTTCAAAAATTAGATGGGGTATGGATAATATTTAGCCTCATTATTGTGTTAGGGAGCTGATTTAAATATTTGAGTCATTTTACTGGACCCAGAGTATGAGAATATGTGAAAACAGGAGGTACCTTCTAAGGTCTAGTTAGGACTCCAGGTTTACTCATATTCTTGGAGTCTGAGTCCGGTAAAGAAAATAAGTAAGGCCGTGGGGTGGAATTCAAACAGATCTTTGATATTCTTTATGAACAGATTTCAAACTCTTCATTGTCAAGTGCAAAGGACATTGAATTTGAAAGCATGGCCCTAAAGGACAGCAAGAGATTAAGAAGACTCTATGAAGCACCTATGGAGAGGCAAGCAAGAGAATGCCAGCAGTAACTGAGTATAATCACAAGTGCATCTGCTGAACTGATGAGTTACTTCAGCCTCAGATTACATCCACAGGGCTCTGGAATGTTGTATGTTATCATCTGTACAAATGCCATGTTATTTTCATTGTTATTCTACTTAATATATATCACACCCTAGGGGTTATAAAACTGACTGAGATGCAATCTTATCCTAAAGAGGATATCCTAAAAATCCACAATCTGGATCTACAAAGAGTGGAGAAAAAGGGAGGATGTGGACAAATAAAATGGTAAGTTCAACAAAGTAAAACCAGTACAGGAACATTTTGGGTCCATCAGAGAGGTACATTATCCTTTGTGACAGTGTATATAGGTACTATTTTATCAAATCTAAAATTATGGGGAAATCATACTGCAACTTGGACCTATAAAATGGATTTCCTTGCAACAAAAGCAATTGGCTATTTATTGTGAATACAGAAAACCTCTAAATAAAAGTCAAGGCAAAAATAAATAAGCAAAGTAGGCCCCACAGATGTAAGGTAATCAGAAAGCCTTATGTCATCAATTAAAAAATGCTGATCATGAAATATTTATCCCCCACTGCTGAAAAGACATCATAATTCCAAAATCTAGCCTCTCAGGCCATCTGCCATGGCTTAGGCTGAATCTCCAGTGAATCTTGTGAAAGTTAAAAATAAATATTTACAAAATTAACTAAAGAATGAGAGAAATATAATGGGGGTGGGAAGAAAAGAAAAGAAAGGATATGCAAAGGTGTGATTTTTTGCCTTTAATATTATCAGTCCTCTTCATGGACATGAGGGCTCACTCACAAGGTTTAATTCATGACCATATTATTCATCCTTTCTTAATATCAAAGATAAACCACAATAAACATAATGCAATGAGAAGGATTAGAGAGAAGAGGAAAAAGGTGATAAGATAGAGTAGCAAAATATATGAAAAGTTATGAGGATAGAGGAGACGGCAAGGAGGAAGAGGAAGAGAGAAGTAAAAGAAGTGGAGGAAGAAAAGGAGAATTAATTGAAAGAGGAAGAAGAGGAAGAGAAGATGAAAATACAAGGAAGAGGGAAAAGAAGAGAAAGATGTGGGTAAGTGAAGTAGGAAGAAGAAAGGGAGGAAAAAGTGGAATTGGTGGGAGAGGCAGTAGAGGGAAAAGAAGAAAAGGAGGCATAAAAGTAGAGTAAAGAAGAAAAATGAGAAAGAAGAAAAAAGAAGGATGAAGGGAAGAGAAGAATGAGGAAAAGGGCTGAGGAAAGAATGGGAAGAGTAAAGGAGAAAAAGCAGGAAGGCAGATAAGAGGATGGACTATACTAAAGACATGAGAATTTAGAGAGAAATAAATGTGAATTCCATTCTTGCTCTGCCAGTCTGGCCTTCAGTTTGCTCATGTGAAATGAAATAGCAATCCCTATCTAACCATCCAAAACACTAAGAAGATCACAGAAAATGTTGGAAGGGAATCAGCCAATAAACTCTCAAGTACTATACAATGTCATTGTTTTTTATTTCATTTCCTATGAAAGAACACTGACCTTGACATAAAACGATGCACTCTTTTTCTCAAGTCTCCTGTAAGTTACAGATTTGAATGGGGTACAATTGTGTAGTTTTCATATCAAACAAGGCACATGGATGAAGGTAGACTCGAGGGTCAAAAATGTTAACACATGCAGAATCCTGGTCACTGTAGTCCTAGTTTAGGGACAGTATGTTAAGTGCTCTATTCAGCCTAGTGGCTCGTCACTGCAGTGATCTAACTTCTGATTTAGAGACAAAAGCACAGAGGAAAGATACAGGACACACTCAGCTTTAAGAACACACCAATTCAGACCCACTTTAGTGTTTTGTTTTTCTCCTACTCCACCAAAGTCATGCAAAGTCTTTATGAAAAATGGCATGTTAGAAAACGGAAGCAACCCCAAAACACCTATTTATACAACCTATATATAACCATGGTTAATATGTTTTATTATACATTTTCATATCTCATTTTAACCATATAAACATAGTTTTAATTTCTACTTTTATTTACTTTCCTCTTCACTTCCCTTTGTTTCTATCATTAGTCTGATTAGTGGGGTTTACACACATTTGGTGATAGTACTCTCTGAGCATCACATATTTTAGGTAGTATACTTGCACTTACGTTACCCAGGGTCACATTCATTGCTGTAGTTGTGCTCCTGCATATTCTGTTTTTTAGTGCTCTGAGGGCAACTCTCCTGTGCTTCCGTGCTCACACAGCTTTAGTTGCAGTGCTCACACATGATCGGTCATGTTCCAGAGATCTCACATTCTGTTGCAGCCCTGATGGTCCCAGATATTGAGTTAGCAGGCATTAATCCATTCAAGATGTTTATAATGGAACCGTCATCCTGTTTTCCTAAGTGTATTTAATAGATTTAAACCTAATATCAAGGTCTTTGATAAATTTTGAATTAAATTTGCATTTCATTGCTCTGCATGTCTGTCTTTATTTCTGCATCGCACAGTTCTGATTACTATAGTTTTATGGTATAATTTAAAACCAGAAAATGAGTTTCCTCCCATTTTTTTCTCATGATTGCTTTGTATATTTATATAATTTTATTACTAGATGCATTCTTCTTTGAGGAAATGAGCTCTTTTAGTGATTAAGAACCTATTTACCAGAACAGGGATCACACAGGGATCAATTCTATTTTCTGAGCACTCATTTCCTCATATGTGAAAAAAAGAATGGCTAATGACCGTAACTTCCTAAGGGATTGTTGAGAAGCATAATGAAACAATACGTGATGAGTGCTTGGAAAGGAACCTAATGCACAGAGAATTATAATGTTAGTTCTTAAGTTACCATCCCTGTAACTCAAATTATGGGGCCCTCAAGTATATAAGCTGAGGGGAACATAGACAACTAGATAAGACCTTCTGTTTCTCCAGGGAGAAAACCAGGAGGAAAGAGATAAAATAATTTATTAATGACACACATTTATCTTCAACGACTTCAATAAACATCTGTAAAATATATGAGCAAATGCTGTTTGAGAAGTGCCTGGGATGGAGAGAAGATAATAAAATGTTTCCTATGGGATAAAGGTGCTTACAATCTGTGAATGTTACTCAATCCCTTTGTGCCTTAGTTTTCTCATCTATAATATGGGAGCAGTCATTGTAACTACTTCATGGTGTAGGTGAATGGGATGCATAAATGATCACTGTATGAGTGAAATGCAAACACAAAAGTTCATAAGTTTGTAACTGTACATCACAGTGATTCCCTAATATTTTTTTAAAAAAAGAGTTGAGATAACTGCCTACAACATATCACTGTATCACTGTCATCCTGTTGCTCATCGATTTGCTTGAGTGGGCACCAGTAACGTCTCCATTGTGAGACTTGTTGTTACTGTTTTTGGCATATCAAATATGCCATGGGTAGCTTGCCAGGCTCTGCCCGTGAAGGTAAGACACTCTTAGTAGCTCGCCGGGCTCTCCGAGAGGGACGAAGGAATTGAAACCGGGACAGCTGCATGCAAGGCAAACACCCTACCCACTGTGCTATCACTCCAGGCCACCTACAACATAAAACACCACATATGCTTTTTATATCAATACACAAAATACATTTTTAAATATTTCTTTTTTTTCTATACATAGAATATATGTGTGCATGGACTCATGTGTACATGTATTTGTTTAATTTTATATACACTTACACATGAGAGAGGTAATGGCCATATTCTTACACCTTTCTATGTGTAAGAACTCATGACTACAGTTGTAGTTCTGAGTCCTGAGTGAAGCCCTATCTATCCTTGGGTTCCGCCCTGTCACTGACTGTACACCTTAATGGACATGAGAGAAATAGTGGCTTTCTATGACAAGCCAGTTGAGTAGCAGTGCCCTGGAGATCAATCCCGGAAGCCCCATCCCCTCATTCCAGTGATTATGTAAATTCATATTACTGGCAGGTTTGAAAAGACAAGAAGAGCTTTTACGGGGGGGGGCGGAGCGATAGCACAGCGGGTAGGGCGTTTGCCTTGCATGCGGCTGACCTAGGTTCGATCCCCGGCATCCCATATGGTCTCCCAAGCACCGCGAGGAGTAATTCCTGAGTGCAAAGCCAGGAGTACCCCCTGAACATCGCTGGGTGTGACCCAAAAAGCAAAAAAAAAAAAAGAGCTTTTAGCGCCTATAGAAAAAGGTTGACTGCTACAAATAAATAATATTTCAAAAGAGAAAGATAGAGTGGCGAGTAAACAGTAGAACTAGTGGCTGCATCCTCTTCAAAAGAGCAGCACTGAATAGGGAGCAAGTTGAGAAACCCAGAGTATATAAGCATAGCTAGTTTGGAAAAGGTTTGCTGTGGACACTGATGCCCTCAAGTGAACCCTGATCACATTCAGACAATACAGATAACTGGAAATACGTGTATACCACGTTTGGAAGCAAGACTGGAAACTGCCTCTGTATCATTTCAATTCTCAAGAGGAACTCATGGACTATAAGATCAATTAGTATTTCTCAGAAGACAAAGGAGAAGGAAAGTAAATAAATCAGGGCAAAGGGATGTCTGGTGAAGGACAGAAGTGATCTTTTGGAGTGAACTGACTGTAGAATAACCACATATTATATGTCAATGATTTATGCCTAAAACTCATGATATAATGCACTGCTACTTCACTAAAAGTTTTCTTTTTCTTTTTTTGGGGGGCGGGCACAATTTATAATTTCAGGGTTTACTCCTGGCACTGCTTAGGGTACCATACAGGATGCTGGGGATTAAACTTGGGTCAGCCACATGGAAGGCAAATACCTAGTTAGATGTATTATTGCTCTGCCTCCTAAAATTTTTCTTTGTAAATAAAATAAGGACAGGGAACGTGGCTCAGAGGGAGAGTACTTTCGTTACATATGAAAAGCCCTAGCACTACAAAGCAATACACACAAAAATATGTTTTAAGAAAAAGAGTTCTTTGATGAAATTTCTAAAGATCATCAGAGACTACTTTGAAAGTCTCTATGCCATGAAAAAAAAGAACCTAAAAGAAATGGATAAATTCCTTGATTTCTACAATCTCCCAAGACTGAACCAAGAAGACTTGGAATACTTGAATAGACCCATTAATACCAAGGAAATTGAAACTATAATCAAAAGTCTTCCCCAAAACAAAAGCCCAGGTCCAGGTGAATTCATTAGCGAATACTTCCAAACATTTAAAGGGGACCTGTTTCCACTTCTTCTCAAGGTTTTCTATTAAATTGCAGAAACAGGAAATCTCCCAAACAGTTTCTGTGAGGCACACATCTCCCTAAAACCAAAAGCAAACAAAGACACTACTAACAAAGACCAATATCCCTGATGAACTCTGATGCGAATCCAACAACTCATCATAAAGATCATACACCATGACCAAGTGGGATTCATTCCGGGAATGCAAGGAAAATTTAACATTCATAAATCAATCAACATAATTAATCATATCAACAAAAGTAAAGATAAGAACCATATGATCATATCAATAGATGCAGAGAAAGCATTTGACAAGATCCAACACCAATTTATGATGAAAAATCTCAGTAAAATGTGTTTTGAAGGAACTTTTCTCAAGATAGTCAAAGCCATCTACCACAAACGCATGGCAAGCATTATCCTCAATGGGGAAAAACTAAGGATCTTTCCTCTAAGATAAGGGACAAGACAAGGATGCCCACTCTCACCGCTTCTGTTCAATATAGTACTGGAACTACTTGCAGTGGTGGTTAGGCAAGGAAAAGATATCAAGGGCATCCAGAGATGAAAGGAAGAAATCAAACTCTCACTATTTGCAGATGATATGATACTATATCTAAAGAATCCTAAAGCCTCTACCAAGAAACTCTTAGAAACAATAGACTTGTACAGTAAAGTTGTGGACTATAAAATCAATACCTAAAGTCCCATGGCCTTCCTATATGCAAATAATGAGACAAAAGAAAACGACATGAAAAAAGCAATTCTGTTCCCAATTGTGCCCCAGAAAGTCAATTACCTCGGAATCAGCTCAATTAAGGAGGTAAAGGACCTCTACAAAGGAAACTATAACATACTACTCCATGTAATAAAAGAGGACATGAGGAAATGGAAACATATCCCCTGCTCGTGAATATGGAGAATCAACATTGTAAAAATGGTAATACTCCCCAAAGCATTATACAGATTCAATATGATCCCTATAAGGATATCCATGAAATTCTTCAAATAAATGGATCAAGCAGTCCTGAAATGCATATGGAACAAAAATCGCTCATGAATAGCTAAAACAATTCCTGGGAAAAAGATGATGAGGGGCATCACCCTCCCCAACCTTAAACTCTACTACAAAGCGGCAACAATTAAAACAGCATGGTACTGGAACAAAGGCAGAGCTGTAGACCGATGGAACAGGGTGGAATATCCCTACACACAACGCCAAATGTATGATCAACTAATCTTTGATAAGGGAGCAAGAAATGTGAAGTGGAGCAAAGAAAGCCTCTTTAACAAACGGTGCAGCATAACTGGACCACCACATGCAAAAGAAATGGTTTAGAACTAGACCTAAAACAATGCACAAAAGTCAGATCAAAATGGATTAATAGACCTCAACATCAGATCACAATCCATAAGATACATTGAAGACAAGGTCGGCAAAACCCTCCACAATATTGAGGCTAAAGGTATCCTCAAAGATGGCAGGCAATTGATCAACCAAGTGGAAACAGAGATAAACAAATGGGACTATATTAAACTAAGAAGCTTCTGCACCACAAAATATACAGTGACCAGAAAACAAAGACAATCTACAGAATGGGAAAAGATATTCACCCAATACCCATTTGATAAGGGGTTTATATCAAGGATATATAAGGCACTGGTTGAACTCTATAAGTAGAAAACATCCAACCCCATCAGAAAATGGAGTGAAGAAATGAGCAGAAAATTTTTCTCAAGGAAGAAAAATGAATGGCCAAAAGGCACATGAAAAAATGCTCTGCATCACTAATCACCAGGGAGATGCAGATCAAAACAACTAGGAGATACCACCTCACACCACAGAGACTGGCACATATCCAAAAGAACAAAAGCAACCAGTTTTGGCGTGGATGTGAGGTGAAAGGAACCTTTCTACACTGCTGGTGGGAATGCCAACTGGTTTAGCCCTTTTGGAAAACAGTATGGACTCTTCTCAAAAAATCAGAAATTGAGCTCCCATTTGATCCAGCAATACCACTCTTTGGAATATACCCCAGAGAGGCAAAAAAGTATAGTCGAAATGACATATGCACGTGTATGTTCATTGCAGCACTGTTTACTATAGCCAGTATCTGGAAAAAACCCGAGTGCCTGAGAATAGATGAGTGGTTAAAGAAAATTTGGTACATCTACACAATGGAACACTATGAAGCTGTTAGAAAAGATGAAGTCATGAACTTTGCATATAAATGGATCAATGGGGAAAATATCATGCTAAGTGAAATGATTCAGAAAGAGAGACAAACATAGAAAGATTGCACTCATCTGTGGAATATAAAGTAACAGAATGGGCGAGAAACACCCAAGAATAGTAGAGATAAGTATGAGGAGGTTTGCTCCACAACTTGGAAGCCAGACTCACATGCTGGGGGAAAAGACAGCTCAAATAGAGAAGGGACCACCAAGTAAAGTGTGGCTGGAGGACCCGCTCAGTATGGGAGATGCGTGCTGAAAGTAGACTATAGATTTGACATGGTGGCCACTCAATACCTCTATTGCAAACCACAACAGCCAAACGGAGTGAGAGAACAAAAGAGAATGCCCTGCCACAGAGGTGGGATGGAGTGGGGAGTAATGGAGTTGGGGGTGTGTGGGAGGGATACTGGTATTATCAGTGGTGGAGAATGGGCTCTGGTGGAGGGATGGGTACTCGAGCATTTTATGACTGAAACAAAAGCACAAAAATATGTAAATCTGTAACTGTACCCTCACGGTGATTCACTAATAAAAGATATTCAAAACTAAAAAAACGAAAGAGTTCTTTGTTTTTAATATGTCAGTTCTGGACTGGAGCAATAGCATAGCAGGTAGGGTATTTGCCTTGCACGCAGCCTACCCGAGTTCGATTCCTCCATCCCCCTCGAAGAGCCTGGAAAGCTACCAAGAATATCCTGCCTGCAGGGCAGAGCCTGGCATGCTATCCATGGCGTATTCTATATGCCATAAACAGTAACAACAATTGTCACAATGGAGACATTACGGTGCCCGCTCGAGTAAGGCAATAAACAATGGGAGGACAGAGTTACAGAGTTATGACAGTTCATAGGAACTGAATATTAGCTAACAGGTGTGGGGCAGGACTTGATGTACGTGAAAGTATAGAAACTCCAAGGCATACAAATTTATTGGGATGAGCTAATGCACAGCACCACTACTGAAGTTCATGATACAGTACTTTATACGTCAAAGAGGATGAGAGGAGATCTGAAGCATTTTTAGCACAAATACACTCATGAAAATGAATTATTTGAGATGATGAATATGTTCATTATCTTGATCTTGGCAATTATTCTATGATGTATACGTAGAACAAATCATTATATTGTACGCTTTATATATAAATGTTTATCAATTATTCCTAAATAAAGTGTTTTATGCTTTTCCCATGTCTATGTGGTGTAGGTATTCTTGGCAGGGTTCTGGAGGCAAGGCCACTCTTGGCAACAACATGCTGCTTGAAGCCAGTAGTACTAGGGGTCAACAGGTCCACTCTGGAAGATCTCAGAGTCTTCCAGGGCTATACTCAGGGTTGATCTGGAGAGTTTGCCATGAAAGGGATCAAACCCAGGCCTCTCTGTATCCGAGACTTGTGTTCCTTATCCCTAAGCTATCATCCTAACCCAGCAATTAAATTTTGTCAACATTTCTTTTTCAAATGAGTACAAGAAAATGTGCTGGTGTAGTTGTGGTATCATACTCCAAAAATGAAAGATGTTTTTAGCAGGAAGGATAAAGATAGAAACAATGTTGCTTAACAATGAATGACTTCATTGCTTCTAAGCAAAAATTTTTTATTAAAGTATATCAATATTAACTCTATTTTATAGGATTCTAGTATTTCTGCCAAGACAATTCTGTCGAACTGCCACAGAAAATTTCCCCAATGAAACTGTTTCCGTTTATGAGTGCTATCTATTTCTGGAATAAAAAACACACACTGATATGTGTCATAAGTGGGAAAGTTTACATAAGAGAAACAAAACAGAACACCCAAAATGAACAGTACATTTAAATTGAAATGCCTCAGTACTGCCAAAAATGAACACAAGGAATGGCTAATACATTTCCAACATTCTAAATTCCTTAGACATAAAGAATTCTTCAAGCTGCAGCTTATCCCTAGCTTTTAAAATTTGAATATTAAATTTATTTAATAATAACCCTTTTTCCTACATGCAAGCTGCTTCTCCATGGACAAATAATATACATGAGTAGGACTGGCAGATAGCAGCATAATTTATTCAGCAACCATTTAGTGGTAGAAATAATTATAAATTCTAAGGCCAATAACAGAATCTCACACAGCAGAGCCTGACAAGCTACCCGTGGTGTATTCAATATACCAAAAACAGTAACGATAATGGCATCATTCCCCTGACCCTGAACTTAACAGGGACAAATGGAGATGTTACTGGTGCCCGCTCAAACAAATCAATGAGCAAGGGGATGACAGTGATACAGTGATACATTGAAGGTCAATAACAATCAAGGTTACAGTTTTGATAAAAATATAACCAAACTGTACCTTGTTTTAGGCAGATAGCAAAGCATATGCTTGAGCCAAAATCATACGGGATTTATTCCTGGCTCCAGTACTCATGAGCTGCACTATCGGACACAAGTGTCTGATACTTTTAGAACCCTAGTTTCCATTTCTATAGAACTGGAATTATGGAATACATATTTGACATTGTTATGATAAAATTATCTGTGTAAAACTAATAATTTAGTGAAAAATCTACAGGAAATTTTCAATTGTTTTTAACCAAATTCATCTCTTTTAAGAATTACCTTTGTCATATAAAGCACATAGCATACAATTAACCACATTTAAGTGTGTGATTCAATGAGTATATATTAATTCAAAAATTCGGTTATGTTTTTAAGAAAGTTTTCTTGTGCCTCTGAAAGAAATATCTCACCCACCCATTAGCAGTCACTACACTATTTATAATCACCATAAAAAATTGCTAACAACTTGGACTCTGGAGTTGGTCATAACTAGGTTCAAGTTCTGAATGTACTACTTGCTTCATACAACTACTTGATAATTGCATGGTCTCCAGAACGCTGTTTTGTTGTACTGACTTCCATTTCTTCATTGTGAGAGGGAGGAGATAATTGCGCCTACTCTACAGTCCAGGTGTGAGGATTTGGTGAGATAATCTACATATAAAACCTTCCAATGGCTAGCTCACAGTTAATCCCAGCAAATAACAGTTATAACCACAAAATTCTCTTCCTCATTATTTATTCTGCATACTTTCTTCCTTCCCATTTATTGTCGGTGGCCATACTCACCTGTGCTCATGGCTTACACCTGGCTTTGTGCTAAGGGGTCAATCCTGATGGAGATCAGGGGACTGTATGTGGTTTTGGGGACTGAATCATACCTGCAGCACTCTCTCCAGTTTTCTCTTTCACCTTTTTATCTAACTTCTAGTCTACTTCCATTGAAACACATACTGAGGGACCAGGAGGCAGGACTCAATGATAGAACACCTTTCTTGTACTTGTGAGGCCGCAAGTTTAATCCCTTACACTATCCTATATCATCAAGAGAACCCCCAGTAATGCTGGCATGACCCACAGCACCAAAAAGAAAAGGATTTAATCATTGCAACTTTAACCAAGTGTGTGAGCTCTGAACAACTTAACAACACAGAAGTGGAATTTTTTAAAATATTTTATTTGATTAAATAACTATGTTCAACAAAGCTATTGCTAGTTGAGTTTGAGGACTATAGTATTTCTAAAGCAATCCCACCACCACCAGTGTCATCTTCCTTCCAACAGTGTTTTCATACTCCATTCACCTAGCATGCCCCCATACCCCATCTACCACCTGCCACCTTGACAGGCATATTACAAAGTTTGGTGGTTGCAGCTTAGATCTCATGTATTCAGAGTTGTTAAATATGTGTCTGGATATACAGATATCCCACTCTTCCACATCATCTGTGTAACTGGAGTCCCAAGCCCTGTTCCTACATTACTTGCCTTTCTCATAGAAATGGGAAAATTTAAAATCAAGATACACATTTAAGGTCTTGTATAGTGCATTGTACATATTAATCACCCTAAAATTTATGGATTTATTACTTAATTATGCATGCAATCACACACATAAAAGTCCTTTTTTCATTTTGGCAAGACATTTTTCCAAGAATATGAAGGGGCTTCTTACATAGCAGTAAAATACTATGAAAGCAAAAGGAAATGTTCTTATCTAACAATAATAGGAGGCCAGTTTTTCCAATAGTTGTGTATAATGAATCCTGCTCCTAACAACAATCATCACTATCTAAACGGGCTAGGATTCAGTCACAATAATGAGCTTTATATCAAGCTATAGTTTTCCTCACAAACACAAGAATGTCTTACAGCTTCAAGCGTATGAATCTACACCTGCCCAGTTCTCCTACATCTCTGAGTTCTTACCAATTAAGAACGAGCATGCAACCTCTGGCAGAAATTTCTCTGGATTTAGTTAATAAAATACTAAAATACAGAAATCCAAAACCTCACGGCCGCTATTGTGGCCACAGGACCTCATATCTTTTCATTCTCAGCAACGGAAAACAAATTATCAAAAGCTTCCTTTCCAGTACGTCTGACTTTGGGGGAGGGAGGGAAACTCCAAACAATAATAGTGAGTCTTTTGATGAAATATTTAGTGTAATCAAAGTAAAGAGAAATTAAAGTGAAATTTATCAGCTACACAGGCGGGGTGTGGGTGTGGGGAGGTTTACTGTGGTTCTTGGTGGTGGAATATGTGCACTGGTGAAGGGATGGGTTTTTGAGCATTGTGTAACTGAGACTTAAGCCTGAAAGCTTTGCAACTTTCCACATGGTGATTCAACTAAAAAATATAATAAAAAATAAAATAAATAAATAAAAATGAACTAGCTCATAAAGTTACTGGAACTGAAACTATAATTTAAGGATAGGTCACCTAAGGATGTCAATATGACTAAAGTGGTAGACTGTGTGCCTTGCATTTGGGAATCCCTGAGTTCACTCTCAGCACCTTATACCCCCCAGCACCACTGTTGTGCCAATTCCCCTCCAATGAAAAGCTAAGCCCCCTGACTCCAAAACCTATGCTCTCTGGCTACATCACAAGGTTGTAGCTATGTAAGAATCATTAGCCTTATTGAATTATTCATTCTTTAAAAGAAATATCACGATCACGATCACAAAATCCTGTTGATCGTTGATTTCTCCAGCGGGCTCAGTAACCTCTCCATTCATCCTATCCCTCAGATTTTAGAAGCCTTTCTCCACTTGGCCTTCCCAACAATGCCCATTGGAGGCTCTTTCAGGGCTAGGGGAATGAGATCCAGATTGTTACTGGCTTTAGCATATGAATACACCATGGGAAGCTTGCAAGGCTGTCCCATCTGGGCAGGAAACTCTCAGTAGCTTGCTAGTTTCTCCCAGAGGGAGAAGTTAGGTTATAAGTGGTCGCGCGCTTCTGGAAGCTTGCTTTTAAATCTCTGGATGTTGGCCGTTGATGGGATTACACACATCTGGGTCCTTCTGCCTGTACCTTCATGCTTGAGGCTTGTCTGAACTTGTGGAGAGGGGCCTTGAGCATGGCTGTGGCTAGGTTCCGGTGGTCTTCGATCGCCGGGAGCTCTGCTTGGGGCGGGGAGGGAAGCTGGAGCCCATACCCTCTGAGGGGCCCCAGGGAAGACAGCCAGGTATGCGGCAAGAAACTCAATATATTAAAGAAATATATTGAGAAAAATAATACTTCACCAAACATGCTACATGGTGACAGGCAGATAGCATGGGAGAAAATCACTGCTTTTAAGAATGACATTCAATAACAGATATTATTCTTCAGACCAAACTTTGGGTGACTCTATTGGGCGATTACTTAAAACACATGTGAAATTTTAACAAATCATCTCTTATGCTAAGTAAGAGTTCATTCACAATTCCTTACACTCAAAAGAGTCTAAAGTGCTGCATAAGTGGCAGCATGATAGAGTAGAAAATTCAGTGGAATGGGAATTGGACATTGAAGCAATTAATTTCTATCCTTGGCCAAATGTGTTTGCTGCACTGAATTGCTAATTCCACTTCCTGGAAAATAAAGGAGTCTGAGTCAGGGCTGACCAGGGGCCTCCCAACTCATGGATTCTCCAATGTCTCCAGGCAAAGCAAAACTAACTTTGGATTCCTTTAACACCCACTTAATTTAAATATTTAATGTCTTCACAGCCCTGGATGGCAAGTCATCAAGTGACTTAATCAGGAATTCATCAGAGAACTCAGGTCTTCTTTCAAGGCCTCGGGGTCTTGATAACAAATCTGGCTTACTAAAGAGGAGGAGAGAAAACTCATGGACAGAGAAAGGGTGCCCTTTGTATACAATGATTTGTCTTGGAGCAAAATCCATTAAGCAAAAAAAAAAATTAATAATTGGATCTGTTTTAGAAAAAATAGGTAAAATTCAGATATGCAAAATAGATTGGGGGTGAAGGGATATAGGTAGCAAGTATTCATCACATAAAAGAACATAGACCTATAGTCTCACACAGACCTGGATGGAATCAAATCCTGACTTTGACAATGAAATACTAGGTATGTGAACTGAGCCATTTCTTTTTAACAATTGCACATTATTGAGTACTTCCATGTACTTATGCCCTGTCCTTTGTCAGTGGATAAAATTATCAAACTCAATAGGATCAGTCCCTACCCTTGAATATCTCATTGTTTCATTAGAGAGAGAGAGCTCAAGAGGAAGCTTTTTTAGGAGGGGAGAACCCCCAGCAGTGCTTAGGGCTTACTCCTGGCTCTGTGCTCAGGGATAAGTTCTGAAGGTACTTTGCAGGGTAGGGACAAATGTGGTGGATGTATTCCCATCCATAGTACACACACAACTTTGTAAAAGTTGTGATTCTCATGGGGTTGCACCCTTTAGTTGCAGTGCTTGCACATACCTAGTAGTAGAGTGGTGGGAATCACTTGTGGTGTTGGGGATCTCAGACAGAAGAGCTGCCAAGACTGAAATACCTTCCACAATGGAGATTGAATACATAGCCTCACACTCGCAAGGTAGGTGTTTTTAGCCACTGAGTCCACGCTCCCAGCACTCAGTGCACTCCCACACTATATTTCTTACTTAATGAAATCCTCATTTCATATGACCCATTCGTTTTTTGTAACTGACATGTGTTGATATTTGTTGGGTATCACTTCCAAAATTGTTCTTTAAAGGGACTGATTTAGGTCAGGAGCAAGTCTTTAGATGACTACATACCTGACTCACAAGGCAAGCATCCAATCTGGACCATGAATGGACCTAAAGAACAAAATCCGCATTCTAAATTTATAGAAGTTAACTTCATTTTTCCTAACAGCTTTGTAGTGTTCCACTGTGTAGATGTACCATAGTTTCTTTATCCACTCAACTGTTTTCGAGCACTTGGGTTGTTTCCAGATTCTGGATACTATGAACAGTACTACACTGAACATGGGTATGCAGATGGATTTTTTGCATTGTGTTTTGGGCCACTAGGGTATATTCCCAGGAGTGGTATTGTTGGGTCCTATGGAAGTTCAATTTCTAGTTTTTTGAGGAATGTCCATATCATTTTCCAGAAAGGCTGGATAAATTACTGTCATTCCCACCAGCAGTAAATGAGTATCTTTTTTTCTCTGCATCCATGCCAGCACTGATTGTTCTTTTTGATGTGCACCAGTCTTTGTGGCATGAGATGATATGTCATTGTTGTGCTGATTTGTATCTACCTGACAAGTAGTGATGTAGAGCACTTTTACATGTGCCTCTTGGCCATTTGTACTTCTTATTTGAGGACATTTCTTTTCATCTGTTCTCCCCATTTTTTCATGGGGTTCATGGCAGTTTGCTTATACATGAATGAACATAGAGAGCATCATGCTGACTGAAATCAGTCAGAGGGAGGGAGACAAATATAGCATGATTATACTCATTTGCAGGATATATAAAAATATCATAGTATTTGAATAATACCCAAAGACAGTAGAAACAAGTTAAAGGTCAGGAAGACTGCTACATGGTATGAAGCTTGCCATAAAGGGGTAAGGGGAGTGCAGTTAGGAGAGAGAAAGGACCACTATGATAATGACAGTTGGATAAGATCACTCTGGACAAAAACTGAGTGCTGAAAGGAAATAAAGTGGTATGCATGATACGTTTTCAGTAACAGTCTTGCAAACCACAGTGTCTAAAAGGAAGATGAGAGAGAGAGAGGTCTGCGTCTGCTATCAAGGCAGGCTGTGGGGGCAGAAGGGGCAGTTGGGAAGAAAGTTGGGGACATTGGTTGCAGCTAAAATGCGCTGGTAAAGGGATGGGTGTTGGAACATTGTATGACTTAAACTCAATCATAAACAACTTTTAAACTGTATATCTCACAGTAATTATATTTAAAATTTTTAATAATATAAAATAAATCCGGAGTACTGGAAAAAGCAGAAACAAGAAGGTACCTGTGTCTAGATGACATCATGACATCACTATTATTTCTTTTATGTGAGAAAACATATTTAAGCTTTTGTTAGTGTATCTGTTATTTGGATTTGTTTTCTCTTACAGTCCAATTCAAATTCCAGATAACCCTATTTATAACATCTCTAATTATTTTGGTTAGAATTGCTTGTATTTCACTTTTGATCAATTCACTTTGATTTTGTTATTGACTTATGAGAAAAGTGCAACAACAAAAAACAGTTTACAGTTACCAGGATTTTGGAACAGTGGAAATTAAGAGCCAATTAAAGTTTGTATTTAAGGAGCTGTAATTATAGTTATTATAATAAATAGCTAAACTTTTTTGACAACAAATTATTAATATGATGAACTCACATTGTGAAAATATTTTGAATTCCAAAGATGCTATTCCTGCTTTAAGTGAAGTTTTCCTTAAGTAATATACCCAACTAGCCTTAGAACAGGGAACATGTCAAATATGGTAGTTTTCTACATTATTTAACACAAAGATAGGTAAATATGACTTTTGATTCTTTTAATTTGTGTTTGTACTATAAATATACACAATATTTATTTATCAATTATACCTCGATCCATCTGGAAAAGTAAAAATTTGTAATTCTAGGTTTGCTCAATAACAATGATTTGTTTTCTCTTTAATTTTTTAAAATTTATTTATTTATTTATTTTTGCTTTTTGGGTCATACCCTGTGATGCAGAGGGGTCACTCCTGGCTCTACACTCAGGAATTACCCCTAGCGGTGCTCAGGGGACCATATGGGATGCTGGGAATCAAACCCAGGTCAACTGTGTGCAAGGCAAACATCCTACCCACTATGCTATCGCTCCAGCCCCTCTTAATTTTTTTAAAATAGCACTCATTACTCTCTACTAGAACCTGTCCACTCATCCTTCCCTTGTTCCTATATCCCATGCTTGGCATCTCTGGTAAACTCAGTTTGGTTACCAATGTCCATGGTCTATTTTTGTTTTAGTTTACCCATTTATCTTATATTGCATACATAGATGAAATCATTCAGCACTTGTCTTTCTACTTCTAACATACTTCATTTTGCATAAATCCTTCAAGTCCTTTCCATTTTTCTGTGAATGTCAAAAACTTTTTTAGCTTTTTGGGTCACACCCGGCGATGCTTAAGGGTTATTCCTGGAACTGCACTCAGGAATCACTTCAGGTGGTGCTCGGGGGACCATACAGGATGCTGGTAATTGAACCCGGACCAGCCGCGTGCAAGTCAAATACCCTACCCGCTGTACTATCACTCCAGCCCCTGCAAATGTCAAAATTTCATCTTATTTACCACTCAATATCTTTGTACTGTGATTATGTATACTACATCATCACTACCTACTCCGTGTATTGATGGGAATATAGGTTGCTTCCATAGTGCTTGAATCAAGAAACTGTTATCTCTTACTAATGATATTTTAATATGACCTTAGCTCAAATATATAATTGTTCCTGTAATAGAATTTTTAAATCAGTTTTAAATTTCTTATGTCTTTATGTTTCTGATGTTGAAAATCTTCCTTCTGAACTAGAATATCAACTTTTATGACTATAGAGACTCTTACGGTCTTTATAGCCTTTAACGACTTTCCATATCCTGGCATATAATAGGATCTTAAAGGATATTTTTTGAGAAAGCTCTTAGTTATTGCCAGCTTACTTTTAAGGATATTTTTCAAATAAATTATATGAGGAGTTTGTATTTGGTCTGATACACAGTGAGTGAACCTGTGTTCTACTTCCACTTTTAAAATATCATGAGAGCTGGGGCTAGAGTGATAGTACAGTGGGCAGGGAATTTATCCTGCACACAGCCAATTCGTGTTCAATCTGTAGCATCTCATACCGTCCCCGGAGTCCACCAGGAGTGATCTCTGAGCTCAAAGCCAGCAGTAATTCTTGAGCACTGCAAGGTATGGCCCATAAACCAAAAAAAAAAAAAATCATGAAGGCTGTCTAAATTCACAAATATCCAAAATGACTTTAACTAATACAATTCAACACACAATTATTGAGCACTCTGGTTGCAGACTTATGCCAGTGACCAAAGCAAAGTCCCCAAATGTTAATTTCATGGCACTACACACAAAAAAATCTCTATTTCAATAGCAAATTAACAAAAGCCTCCAGACTTTAATCATATGCTACTTTGAAATCTTAACAAAGCAAGTGTGATGATGAACCATTGCTAATTTTCATTAAAAATGCCCAAGCTCCTCAGTGATTCGGATACAAAGGTGGTGTTAAGGAATAATAGACCCAAATACTCAAACCAGAGTCAGCAACACTGAAACCAAGAGACCCAAACTAGGGGCCGGAGAGATACCACAGCAGGAAGGGTGTTTGCCTCGCACATGGCCGACCCAGGTTTGATTCCCAGCATCCCATATGGTCCCCCCGAGCACTGCCTGGAGTAATCACTGTGTGCATGAACCAGGAGTAACCCCTGTGCATCGCCAGGTGTTACCCAAAAAGTAAAAAAAGAGAGACCCAAACTTCAACAACGGAATTTAGGAATGTGCTTGCCAAGAGGACAGGCTGGGGGGGTGGATATAGCAGGGAACCTGGGAGCATTGGTAAAGGGAAGGGTGGTGGGATCACTGCTGCAATATTGTATGTCTAAAACTCAACTATGAATAACTTTGTAAATTGCAGTGCTTTAAATTTTTCTTTTAAAAATAGAAAAAATATACAAGTGTCAAAATAGTGGAATGCATGTATATGGCATTTAAGATTAATATCCTTAATTTATTTTGCCCATTTCTAACATATTCCCCCTTAGTACTTTTTCTGCTAGAATTAAGAAAATAAGGACATAACATTTCTAATTGTTCCAAAAGACCAACTTGTTCTGGTCAATTAATATGTGACAGACTAAAATAATTATATTGTAAATTTTTCAGTTCAAGTAGTTCAAATCTTATTTTTTCCTTTTGATGTTTAGGTCACACCTGGTGGTGCTCAGGTCCTAATTCTGCCTCTAGGCTCAGGATTAAGCCCTAAATTGAGTCCTAACAGAGCTCTGGAGACCATAGGGAATGCCAGGAATTGAACCCCGGTTGGCTACATACAAGGAAAGCACCCTATCTGCTACACAATAGCTTGTGCTCAGTAACTGAATTCTTTTTTTAAATTTAATTTTTATTTATTTATTGTTTGCTTTTTGGGTCATACCAAGTGATGCAAGGGATCATTTCTGACAGGGCTTGAGTGTGTGGTGTGGGGTTGGAAACCGTATATGGTGTGGGGTTGGAAACCTGGTAAGGTATGTGAAATGCAATTGCCCTACATGCTGTACTGTTCTTAAGACGTTTATAATCTTAACAAATAATATGAATTTAAAGTGGCCTTCTTGTGTGCTTAAATATTGATTTTTGTAGTCTTTCAATAGGATAAAGCTAGTGTAATAACTAAAGTTGTCTGTAGCTTCCAACTTGTGTCTAGTTCCTAAAGGAAGGAAAAGGGATGTTGGGCAGGGAACTCCATTTTGTGCTGAACAAAGCTAACCAGAAGAAAGAAGAGAACACAAGCGGGGGAAGTATTAGTAAGAAACTAAAAGCCAAATTGAAGAGAATACAGCAGGAGAGAGAAGGTACAGAATTCTAGTCACCACCATGGCAAACACCAGACCATTAATCGTCAGAGTTCCCTTCAGACTGCTACTGAGAAAGCAAAGTACACCATTTTGTTGCCCAAATTGAGATATGCAACCAACTGGACATCAAAAATACCAGACACAGTGTGAGAGGGGGAATAGCCAAGGGATAATAACTACTAAATAGAGGCATATTACACTAATGACAGCTTCCCTAAATGAAGATTTCAGATGAGCTCACACTGTGCTAAGAATTTCCCAGGAGTTAATACTCTTTTTCAGATTAGACACCAATACCAGTGGGTCTCAACTGGGGAAAATGTTGTTTGACCCGTAGGTACATGTGGCATTGTATATCATTGATTTTTCACAACAAGTAAGGAGGGGATATTACTGTCATCTAGTGAGTAGAGGTCTGGGATGAAAGGAAACAGTTCACAGTATACAACACAGTCACCCGCAGCAAAAATTTATCTAGCCAAGATGCTAATTGTTGAGAAACACAAATTAACCTCTGTCTTCTATAGTAAATAGTAGATTAATGTTAAGAATTAGTGTGTATCTATCTATCCATCTATCTAGCATCTATCTATCTATCTATCTATCTATCTATCTATCTATCTATCTATCTATCTATCTATCACTCCATCTACCTTCCTATTTATCTAGACAGAAATACAACCTTCAGAACTCATTTTTCTTACCATCATTATTTTTCAGATGAGAAGCACAGCCAGAAGGGAAACAGCCACCCCTCCCCATCCCACAGATGCCTGAGGTGATCACTCCCTGCTGTTCAGGATCCAGACAATAAATCCCCTGCCCTCCCTCAATCATTGCACACTCACCTGCTCAACAAAGCATTCTTTATCCTGTTTTTCCATCATCCAATCATCTGAAGATCATTTCCTGACTACAGGACACTAAACTGAAGCTGGGAGTGGGAAAACCAAAGAAGTTTGGGGTTGAGGGATAAATCAAGTATGATCCAGCTAGTCATTCTACAGACACCCCAGGCTGGTAACAAAAGGGAAAAAGGGATGATTTTCTTCCAGAAAAGCTAGGGTTAAAATTCTCACCAGCTACACAGTGCCTGGAGGGACATATGTGATAAAGAAGTATAGACAGTCTAGGGGAAGTTGGGAAAATCAGATGCTACTTCTTGGACGAGGTAGTCTGTGTCTTTTACAGCCAGAGACAAGTAGTATAGTTTCCCTTTGCTCGGGGTACACCATGGGAAATGAGTGAACAGTTAAAGGGAATAGAAAAAAGCAGTCTCAGGCCCACTCAAGCTTTAGAGATTTTGATGCTTATATATTATAATATATTGGCAAAATATATTCCACATCAGAATATTTAGAAACCCTATAGATCACCTAGCCAATGATCTATAGTCTCTATTTACAGCAAAATAGATCCCAGCTTCCTGACCATATGATGCCATTCATTCTTTAGTTGACTCACACATCCCACTTCAGGCAGCTGCTAAGGGTATCCAAACTGCTTGTCACCACCAGAGCTTGCTGGGTAAATCACTCTCCTCAGAAGCTTTCCAGAATCTAACCTCTTCCTCTCACTGGGGCAGCTTACCATGTGCCTGATTGTTTAAGAGTTACACTTGGCGCAGCAAATGGAGCTCAGGTGGTAGAGCAATGCATCATGGATGAGGTTCCCGGTTATATCCTAAACACTGTATATACTCACCAGCACAGCTCAGTGTGGATTCATAACCACATACTTAGTCCTCATATATAGGAGGATGAGCAGTAAGAAGCTACCGACATCTTTGACTGATACTAGCAACAGGCCAGGCACTTTACATGCATTATATAATTTGATCATTCCTATTTTTCTGTCAGTAAAACTGAGGTACAGAGTAGACTGGAGTTTCCCCAGGTATCCTGGCAAGGAGGTTACTAAGAATATGGATAAAAACCCACTTATGGGAGTTAGGGAGGTATCTCAAAAGGTTGGAGTGCATTTGTTGTATGCCAGACACCCTGAGTTTGATCCCTAGAAAGGTATGTCTCCCCAGCATGATATGACTTTTGACACCCATTAGCACCACTATGTGTGGACCTAGACATTCCCAATTACTACTGGGATACCCCTGCTGGCCTGCAGCACTTCTAAGGTTGAGAAGTACTGCATCAATGGCTAAGCATTGAACCATCTGGTTCGATTGATTGGATATCACTAATAGCAGTCACTGAGATCTTTGAATAGTTCTTTGGAGTACCTCCAAAACCAACTACTCTTCTCTACCAACATATGCAGTGTCCCTATGCACCCCTTGGTGAGACCTTCCTTGAGCACCAGCTGTCAGGGTAACCCTTTACCTCTAAACCCAGAATCCCACAGGATTATGGAGATAAATTAGTCTTAGTAATAAAAACTGACATTTGACTGGGACTTCCTTGTGGCAGGTACCCTGTCCATTACTTAAAACAGGCCCTGATTTTTATAAGCCCCATTTCAACAATGAGGCAAGCTAAGCATAAAGAGCAAGCTGAGACACTTGTCAAAGGCCCTGTAATATATGACTGACTGAGCTAGGATATAAACTAACCCAGTCTTACTCTTATGTCGTCATCCCAAGCACTTTATGATACTGCCATTCATACATTTACTCATATCATCTGTACATCAGTCCTCTGAGGCCAGTCATCCATATCTTTATAGATGAGGCAAATGAGGTTCAAAGATATTAAGTAACTTAACTGAGGTCACACCGTCAACTAGAAGAGGTACTGAATTTGGAATGAAATCTGACTCCAGAGTCCATGTCATTCTCTAAAGAAAAACTGGGCTTGTGGGTGATTTACCAGTGGTGCTCAAGGCTGTTCCTGATTCTGTGGTCCCTGGATAGTGAGTGACCCCTGGAGATGCTCAGGACCATATGTGGTGTAGGGGATCCTAATCAGGGGCACAGCTGCTCCAGCTGTATCCAAGGCAACTACTTTTTCTTCTGTGCTATCTTTCCACATTAGTTTTTGTTAAGAACCTCCACACTGTAGCCCCGACCGAGTAAGAGCTCTCTCCCGTCTTTGATCAGAACTCAAGAGCAAGTTTCAAGTGAAGCCAAGGCATTTCTGGTTTCTAGACTATGCTTCTTTTTCTTTTTTTTTTGTTTTACTCAGTTTAGGGGCCATACCTGATTGTGCCCAGGGTTTACTCCTGGCTCTACATTCAGGGATCACTCCTGGTAAGCTCAGGGGACCATATGTGATGCTAGGGATCAAACTGGGTTTGCTGCATGCAAATCAAGTGCCTTATCTGCTGTACTATTTCTCCAGCTCCTCTAATCTACATTTCTATAGCTCCACCCACCCCATTGGTGATTTCTACCCAGGATGTCCAGTAAGGGGTTCAAGAGATGGTACAGGGCTTAAGGCTCTTGCTTTGCATACTACTGACCCAAATTTGATCCCTAAAACTATATAGAGTCCTAGAACTTCTAGCAGTGATTTCTCAGCACATAGCCAGGAGTAGACACTGAGCACTGCCTAGTGTGGCCCAAAAAGAATGTCCTCTCATGCCCGACCCTGGGTTATTCTGGAATGCAGAGCCGCAGAACCTGGGCCTCCCAGCCTCCCAAGTCCTGTGGCTCTGGGTCATCCAGAGCACCTGAGCCCCTGCCTCTCCAGCAACAGAATGGAGTCAGACCCAAACTGACAACTAGGTTCACTACTGAAATACAGGTGACTAATGAAGGCAGAGGAGGCAGGGAAAATTGACAAGCGCATTACTCATTTTTAAGTCACAAATGTACAATTATAACCTTCCTCACTAATAATTTCAGGTGGCACTCTCCTGACAAGTAAATAAAACTCTCAGCATGCAATAGTACCACATAGTAGCATGTACTGTGGGGAAAATCTTATAATCATTTATTGTTGTTTTTATTTCCCCTAAGGGCTTCTGATGTTATAATACTGACATCACTGTAATTTATTACATTTACTTTTAGTCCTCATACACAAAGCCTATCACATAATCAGTTGCCAATTTTCATCCTGCACAAAAGGATCACACAGAATTTTAAATGTTTCAGGGTTTTTCCTTGAGACCAACAATGTTGCACCATTTGTAAAATAAGCCTTTGTACAAAGTAAAAGAAAGAGCATCTGTCAAGGGACCAGCTGTGCCATCATGAGCAAAGAAGTTATGACTAAAGGCCTGTTTATAATGGAAGCCGTGGTTTGCAGCAATCAAGCATGCTAAGACATGCAGACACAGATGTGACCGTTAGGAAGAAAGAAGCTCCAAAGATTACATAAAATATCCTAGAATAAGGAGGCATACCTTGAAGTACCAGGACAGGTTGAGCCAAGAGGGAGGAAATAGGTGAGCAACAATCTTCATAGGACTTTCCTTGGGAAGCAGGTTTAGAAATGACTAATTATAATCTTTGCAGAAGGTTCTATAGAATAAATCCTGCCTCTACTTTTCTGAAAGCTGACCCTAGAGTAACCAAAGTAAGCATATAGTGGTTCAGTATATAAGAGCCTCAAAAATGAGGTGCTGGGAATTGGGCTCTGGTTTGATTGGTTTCCATATGCAATGCACATAGAAGAAAATCTGTTTACTATATCTATGAATAGCTGACCCAGATTGGGGAATTTTCTCCAGGGTCAGCTAAGATCCAAGGTGCCAAGAAAATAGAATACAGAGGAATGTAAGGCCTGGTTAAGGCAAGGCCTTAGTTATCTTGTGCAGGATAGGATTCACAAGGGTTGTGGAGTGGTTTTGAAGATCAAGTATCATCTGTTAGTGCAAGTTCCTTCCATGACCTTTGAAAGCTACAAAGTAGACTTTTCTACCCAGAAGCAGAGTTACTGGGCATAAATCCTAAGGAGTAGAATTGTGATTCCAAAATTGACTCTAACAATTTTTTTCATTCCTACCACTCTAGTGGCATCAAGCTTGTCCTGATCACCCATGATGTCCATGCAACCCAGTCCAAATCTGGAAACTCAATGGCACTAGATACATTATTATGACTAGTACCCTCTTGATTGCCATTCTCTTTCACTACTTTCTCTCAGCTTCCTCTAAATATATTTAGAGAAATTACAGGCTTGTCAAAAAAAATCACACTCAATTGGATTTTTATTATTTCCACCTTTCTTGCCCCAGGCATAATCATCTCAGTAAAGGAAATGACCATTCACTTACTCCCCCAGACCAAAAATTCAATTCTTTACTTTTCATTATGAAAATAGTAGCAGCTGGTAGGTCACTTGCCTCACTTGTGGCCAGCCCAGGTTCAACCCCTGGTACTCGATATGGTGCCCTGAGCCCAGTAAGGAATGATTCTTGACCTTAGAGCCAGAAGAAAGCTGTGAGCATAGCTGGGTGTGGCTCAAAAACTAAAAAAACATCTGGAATCAACCCAAATTTTCAATGGCAGATGAATGAACAAAGAAGCTGTGGTATTTGTAAATGATGGAATACAACTCAGTTATAAAAATACATGAAGTTTTGCCCTTTGTTACAACTTGGATACAACTGAAAGCTGTGATGTAAGTGAAACCCATCAGAGAGTTTATAACCTACTTCACATATGGTGTATAAAGAAACAATGCTAGGGAATGGATGGTATCTAGTTAGTTATAAGAACTCCTTGAATGGACTTTGACTACAAACTGAGACTACCAAGCAGTGAAAGGAAGGGACTGGGGAATGCAGAATGAAGAAGTAGTTAGAAATGATGTAAAGAGAGTGGTGGAGGGTCTTCAGCACTTTGGTGATAATGACAGTGCAGTAATTTTGTGAATCAAAATCACAAACCTTAACGGTGTTATAAACATATTACTTCAACTATTATATTTTGTTAGTCCTGACTCTTTGTCCCTCATATGCCCATTTCCAATCAAGTAGCATTTATTGTCAGCTTATCTTCAAAAATATATCTCTAGAGCAAGTATGTAAACGGTTGATGTTTTGAGTAACTGTCATGCTTTGTTATGGGTGCTGCTCAGTGCTCTATAGAACTTTTAGCAGCAGCCCTGGTCTCTGCTCACTACAAGTTAGTAGCTGGCCTCTTTTAAAGCAGTGGCAACAGAAAAAAATTGCTTATACTTATACCTAACACCATGCACAAAAGTCAGATCAAAATGGATTAAAGACCTCAACATTAGACCAGATTCCATAAGGTACATTGAAGACAAGGTCGGCAAAACCCTCCATGACATTGAAGCTACAGGTATCTTCAAAGAGGACTCGCCACTGACCAAGCAAGCGGAAACAGAGATAAACAAATGGGACTATCTTAAACTGAGAAGCTTTTGTACCTTAAAAAATATAGCAACCAGAAAACAAAGACAGTCTACAGAATGGGAAAGGATATTCACCCAATACCCATCAGATAAGGGGTTGATATCAAGGATTTACAAGGCACTGGTTAAACTTCACAAGAAGAAAACATCCAACCCCATCAGAAACTTTCTCAAGGAAGAAATCCAAATGGCTAAAAGACACATGAAAAAATGCTCCTCATCACTAATCATCAGGGAGATGCAGATCAAAACAACAATGAGATACCATCTCACACCAGAGAGCCTGGCCCACATCCAAAAGAACAAAAGTGACCAGTGTTGGCACAGATGTGGGGAGAAAGGGACTCTCCTTCACTGCTGGTGGGAATGCCGACTGGTTCAGCCCTTTTGGAAAACAGTATGGACGCTTCTCAAAAAATTAGAAATTGAGGTCCCATTTGACCCAGCAATACCACTTCTGGGCATATATTGCAGAGATGCAAAAAATATAGCAAAAGTGACATCTGCACCTATATGTTCATTGCAGAACTGTTCACAATAGCCAGAATCTGGAAAAAAGCCCGAGTGCCAGAGAACAGATGACTGGCTAAAGAAACTTTGGTACATCTACACAATGGAATACTATGCAGCTATTAGAAAAGATGAAGTCAAGAATTTTGCATATAGGTGCATCAACTTGGAAAGTATCATGTTAAGTGAAGTGAGTCAGAAAGAGAGGGACAGTCATAGAAAGATTGCACTCACCTGTGGAATATAAAGTAACAGAATGGGAGACTAACACCCAAGAATAGTAGAGATAAGTATCAAGATGAGTACTCCACAGCTTGGTAGCTGACCTCACATGCTAGGTGAAGAAGCAGCTCTGATAGAGAAGGGATCACCAAGCAAAGGGTGCTAGGCGGGCCCAATAGGGATGGGAGATACAGGCTGAAAATAGACGATAGATGAACAAGATGCCTACTTAATACCTCTGTAGAAAACAACAACACCCAAAAAGAGAGAGTGAGCAAATGGGAATGCCCTGCCACAGAGGCAGGATGGGGTGAAGGGGACAGGGTGAGGGTGATGGGAGGGACGCTGGGACCATTGGTGGTGAAAAATGGGCACTGGTGGAGGGATGGACACTCGATCATTGTATGACTGAAATGTAAGCATGAAAACCTGTAAGTCTGCAACTTTGTCTCACGGTGATTCACTAATAAAATAAAATTAAAATAAAAATAAAGCAGTGGCAACAAAAAAATTCAAGGCATTATTAAGTATTTCCTGGGTTTCAAAATTCCCACAAATGAATGCCAATCTCTAAATGCACTACTTATTACCATGTCTACCCAATTTAAGTCATCAGTACTTGGCAATAGTTCTGTATCCAAAAAATTATTTTTATAAAAACAGCCATGACTATTGCAAAAGCAACTCAAAACATTTCAATTTTCCCTGATAAAAACTTTCTTAAAACGTCCAATGCTTCAAAAGACCCCACAGTACTAAATATATATGTACATATACAGATGCAAATGAACTATCAAAATATTTAATCTTAGACACAAGATTAGAACTAAGACACAATCTGTTAATAGACACAAGAAAATGTTGACAGCCGCACAATAATAGTAGGAGCTTTAACACTTCTGTATTATCGCTGGACAGATCAACTAGGCAAAAACATAACAAGGGAATACTGGCCTTAAAGGAAAAATGCAAAAGATGGGCCTAACAAACATATCTAGGGTCCTTCATCTCCCAAAACTTGAGTATAAATACTTCTCCAGTGCACATGGGACATTATCTCTAAGTTAGACCAGAATCTGGATCACAAAAATATTCTTTCATTAAATCAAGAAGATAGAAATTGCATCACCAATCCTCTGAGACCATGATACTTCGAAAATAGAAATTAATCACAATCTGAAATTGGGAAAATCCTCAAATATGTGGAAATGAAGCATAAATAAATTAATAAGTTGGGAAAAATATTCCTATGGCATCTTCTGAAAACCTTAATGTCCCTTATCCTGGTACCCAAGTTCTCATATGATTTGAAGCCTGACTGATACTACAGCTTATTGCTGGCCATTCTCTACCTTACTGTTCCCATGGTGCCCCATCCCTTGATGCTGGTCTTGAGCATTGCTGCTTTGTATAGGACTTTTCTCACTCTCCAAGTTGTTCAGATTGTTCACTCATAATTTGGGGGTTCCAATCAAAGCTTTTACTACCTAAAATAACAAAATAGCAACAATTACCTCCTTTTTCCCCCTCCAGAGTAATTTTCACCAGTTCCTATGACATATTTATCAACTGTTCATCTTCTCTATTAGAATGTCAGCCCTGGGCCACAGCTATTACTCAGTTGCACAGTTCATGTCCTGCATGTGTGAGGCCTTGGGTTAGATCTTTTGGTGGGAGTCAACAATGTCTAAATAAACAGGTGTGATCATTATAACATAAAAATTTCTATTTTAACAAGGGCCACACCCAATTGTGGACAGGAAGTAGTGACCAGCACCATTCCAGGTGATGCTTGGTTCAGCCACAGTTCGATGATTGGCCAGGTGCTACAGAGCAGCTCGAGTTGCTTTGGGTCTACCAGAGCACTGTCAGTGGTTCTAGGGAAAGAGCTCTGTGCACGAGGTGTTGAGGACAGAACTCAGAGTTACACATACATAGGGGATGTGCTTTATCACTTCAGCAATCTTTCTGAAAAGGAAATTTTTAATTTAAAAAGTGGACTGTTGGCTCCATGAGAGCAGGCACCCCCACTTTTCGCCAGACCCCAGCAGTCATGTTACTCAGCACAGAATGGGTGTGAAAAAATACACTGAACAGAATGTGCTTTATATTAGGGCCCCTAATTGTGTATTGCATTGCTTTATTCCACAGTAAACTGGTTGGACTTGACACTCCCTCTTCATACCGTGACATATACTAGGACACCAGCATGACCAGACCATACATGACCTGCAGGGTAAGTCCTACACCTGAGGATGGAAATTATTTCCTTCTAGAAATGGTCTGACCACTGAAGTATATTATCATAGGATGTAGAGATTGACACTTCTGGGGTCCAATAAGCTGCTGTTTCCAATTATCCATGCTAGTTCCCCTTACCTCTTGGAGTCTTGGTTTCCTCATCTAGAGAATGAGAATAACTGCATGGCTATTGTACAATATATTAACAAGAGGCTCATTCAAGTATGTAATGGTATAGAGCCTAGTCCAGAGTTGGTACTCTTTTGCACTTGCTATTATTAGCGTGATCAAGTCAGACAAGGCAAATGGTTTACAACAGTGAACCAAGGCTGGGGGTGGAGGGCGGACGGAGTGTGGGCTGGTGATGGCTTCCAAATGGAACTCTCTTACCCACTTCCTCTGGGAAAAGAGTATTGCTGTCAAGTTTAAGCCCAGCTGCATGGACAGTGAACATATTCTGAGGCTTCCAAACAAGAATCTAGACTGATAGCACATAGTATACATTTTATGTTTCTTATCTATGAGATAGAAAAATACCCTTTGAATATTTTTTGCATAATTATGAGGGTAAAATAGTCATTTTTTCTATGACATAATCAGGTATGATTCATTGTGGAGTGAAGGGTAGACAAGGGAAACACCACAGAAAAATAAATTGCTACACATTTGATATCACAAGGCATTTTAAGTCTCCTTAGGAACTGCTTTCCTATAGTAATACTAATGTATAGGACTGGTTCTTTCATTAATCTCTTCAATTTTATTCATAAAAAACAGTTGTCACTAACTACAGAAATATGTTTTTGGCCTAGATAAGATGTTCAATTCATTTTGGGGCTTGCAATTTCTTCATGGATTTTGTGTGCTTCACCTGCCATTCATTTAAAATGAAATTAATAATGAAAACTATTCTTCCCTTTAGAGAAACTCTATTTTAATCCAGTGTATGTTTATAGTGAGGTTCCATACAGTTGATTCTCTTAGATTTTTCTGAATAGTAAGTTACATCAATTCAAACAAATAGAACAAGCAAACAAAATTTTATTCTGCTTCTATTATAAATAGTGCTTTCAATGACACATATCCCTAAAATAAATCCTAGTTAATTCAATTAAGCAAACATGTGCTGGACATTTACTATGAGGTATGTGTGTGTGTGCAAATTAGGGATTGGAGTAGTGAGTTGAAAGAAGATGCTAGAAGGACTTTGGAAAATGAATAGCCCGGTTGTTATAAAGAACAATGACAGAAGTTAAGAATAGGTCTGGGTGCTTGGTCCAGTTTGAGTCTACCTCCTCAAGTTCACCCATTTACCTTATCCCCTAGAAGGTCTTACTGGACCTGGATCCTCTTGTATCTGGGACATACTTTGTCACTGGCAGGATTTGAGCAAGACTCACTCTTCCAAGGAGCCTCCATTTCCTCCCTCATTAAATGGGGAAAATAAGTATATTTGTATCTTATATATTAGGAAACATCAGGAAATAGATCATGATGGGTCACAATAAGTGGATTCATTTACATACAACCTATGGTAGCATTTTATTTGGGAGGTTTTGCTGCACCTGGCTATACTAACAGATTACTCCTGGCACAATTCTGACATACAAGGCCATTGTACCAAATCTTCATCCCTATTTATACCATGAATACTTGGGCCAGTACACAAAGATAATTTGAGCTTTACCATTACATGCACCTCACCTCCACTCTGCATGCAAGTAAAGAATTAATCTCACTTTATTGGAATGATCTGTCTGGAATCCAAGACAGTGAGTGATTTCTCTGAAACCAGGGTCTGAGACTCATTCACCAATAGATCCTGAGTATCCAGAATGCAGAGTTGGGTGAATATGAAGATGTTACAAATAAATTCTTTTAAAATTAATAGGCTTGGCTGGACTGTTATTATAATGTCACATAAAGCTATATCCTATTCAATAATTTCTGTAGCAGTTTTTGACATTAATCAGGGTGTGTCCGTAAAAATACTTACTTCTGGAGAGAGCTGCTTTCCAGGAGACAGGTGAAGACAACAGGAAAGTTCAAATTAATGCTGTTGCTTCAAGGACAGTAGAGTCAATAGGCCTAGAGCCCTAAAAGCTATGTTTATTTCTGAGCACAACTTACCCAGGGGTCTGGTGGCTGAGATATACCCTAGGGTATTGAGTCCTCTTACCTCTCCAAGTGCTTACCACCTCATTTCCAGCTCACTATGCCCAGGTTCCATCAATCTCCACCCGTTACATCACACCTCCATATCTTGAGTACCACTTTAGATAGTACATTCACTGATGTAATTACCTATCTTTCCATTTTACTTTTAAGGCACTACTTTTAAATTCAGAGATGGTGAACAGTGCCACAGAATAAAGCACTGGACTTGGAGTCAGAAGACCCACATGTTATCACTGCTTCTCTGCTTTCTAACCATGAGAAACATGAACACGCTCAGGCCGCAGTGAGCTAGGCTATTATTTGCAAATAACAATGTTACCTGATGATATGAAGCAAGGAGATATTAGGAGTGAAAATGCTCATCTTTATAAGAGGTAGAGATTGATTCTCAATGGATCAGAACGTGACCTCTTCCTTAGGAAGACATTTTAGAGTCATCTGTGAGGATTTCGTGAACCATTTCCAGTGCTGAAAAGACTCAGAACACGGTCGTCCCCTGTTGAGATCAAACATCTTGAAAGGCAATCTTACTTTATTAGTGTGAAAGTATCTTTCCAGGGCCCAGAACAAAAAGAGGTTGAATCACACTACTCTTATGCTCTAAGATTTTCATCTTAGAGTCAACATGATTATGAGTACTGAAGAAAATGTAAGCAATAAGGGGGTGAGAATTATGTTTCTCCATATTTTTTATGCCACAACACTTATTCAGAACATCAGTTGTACATGATAAATTGGGAGAAAGAACTGAGGCTGCTAGCTACCACAGACAACCCAGGGTATGCCCTTCAAGCAGTCATGAAAAGTCAGGACAATATGCCAAACGTATGTTCACTCACTTTTCCAGCACATTCCTAGAAGGTCTGCTCAGGCAAGAGTTGATAACTTCAAGCAAAATGATCACCTTCAAAAATCAAATCAGTTGGGAGCAAATAGTCACTTTGCCAACCTGAATTTGTAGTGTCCCTGTAATCATTTCCCCCAACCCTTAGAATATAGTGAGTAAAACCTATAGTAGTATTGTAGCACTGTAGCACTGCCATCCCATTGTTCATGGATTTGCTTGAGTGGCAGCCAGTAACGTCTCTATTGTGAGACTTGTTGTTATTGTTTTTTGTCATATTGAATATGCCACAGGTACCTTGCCAGGCTCTGCCATGGGGGCGGGATACTCTCGGTAGCTTGCCGAGCTCTCTGAGATGGTTGAAGAAATCGAACCCGGTAGGCCACGTGGAAGGCAAACGCTCTACCCGCTGTGCTATCAAACCATCTTATAATGGTCCTATTTTCAACTTTGGTCTTAGGGAGAACTCATCCTGCTTTAAAGACACTTCTTGGCTCTCTTGCCCCACTCTGTAACTCTTCTCCTCTGAAATTTGTCAGTATTGATGCACACGCATTGCTTGCCTTAATCTATTTAACCTATTTTCAGTTGAAGAGCATAATTCATTCTGAACAGAAGCTTAAGAGTCTCAGTATACACACAAAATCACCCTTAATAACCAGCAGGTTGATAGCCATGCTTCTATTCTCATTACATGATTTATACTTCATTCCTCATAAATTGCCTTACTCCCTAAATCCAATAATTTGCCTCTATCTTGTTCCTTTGTCATAGGTATAGTCTTTCCCAACTCTTCAAGACCTGGATTCTACCTTATTTTCCCATCTTTGAGGGCCTAGAATGTGTATTCTCATTCCTGGAGAAGACCAAATCAGTATCCACTACCAAAACTTCCTGTCACCAATCCTTATGCCCATCTGAGGGACTCCATTTGTTCATTCAATAGTTTCATGCATTTCAGACACTGGAAGATACAAAGATGTTCCACCTCCTGATGTAACATCCAGAACATAGAAAATGCTCTATAATTGTTGGTTATAATAATAAAAAGAACAAAATATTATTGTTTACATGGTAAATGTATATTAGATATTGTGTAAAGTATTCTAGGGTCTATATCACACATATGGCATAGAAACAATATATAATCACTCAGAATATTGTAACTCATATAATCCCTTTGTTAAATAAATACAAGTTGGAACTTCTTGAAGACACTGCTCAATGCTATGCAGCCATTCTTCCTAAACCTGCTTCTTCAGTATAATGAACCTGGGAACAAATACATAAGACACACATATATATTATAACCCATTATACACTGTGTTTTTAATCTAGCCAACCTGAATCACCAAGTTTAGAGATATTGCTCATATTTGAAGCTCTTATGGACAATCCCCCAGCTTAGTAACTGAAAGCATGGAGAAAAAGAACACTTAATACCCCCTCTAGGAATCTGGGGCATGGGGGTAGAGGGAGGCATTCCTTACAAAAATCAACACAACTCAAATGACCAAAAGGCATATGAAAAATTCTCTACAACCCTAATCATCAGATATATACAAATCAAAACAACAATGAGATACCATCTTAGATGACAGAGACACTCACAAATAAAAAATAAACAAGAACAACAGTGCTCATTTGGATGCAGGGAGAAAGGGACTCTCATTTGTTGCTGGTGGGAATGTCAAATGGTCATACATTTTTGGAAAAAAAGTATGGGAATTCCCCATAAAAGCCATAGAAGCTGAACTTCCAAATGACTGAGGAATTCAACTTCTGGAAATATACCCTGGGGGCCCAAAGTCAAACAGCAGAAATGCCACCAATGCTTCTATGTTCATTGAAGCACTATTAACAATAGCTAGAATCTGAAAACAACCTAGGTGCCTGAGAACAGATGACTAGATAAAGAAACCATAGTACATCTACACATTGGAATACTATGCAGCTATGTTAGGAAAAATGAAGTCATGAAATTTGCTTATAAATAAATGGACGGACATGGAGAGTTTTATGCTGAGTGAAGTGAGTCAGAAAGAGGGGAACAGATATAGTAAGATTGCACTCATTTGTGGGATATAAAAACATAATACAAGACTAGTACCCAAGGACAGTAGAAACAAGGACTAGGAGGATTTATCCACAGTTAGAAGCCTTCCTCAAGTGCTGAGAGAAGGCAGTTGGGATAGTGAAGGGACCACTATGACAAAGATAGTTGAAAATGATCACTCTGTATAACATCTGATCTGCCTGCTTAAAGTAGGTAAAGGAACAAGCAGGATGCCTTCTCAGTGCCTGTATTACAAACTATAAGTCCCAAAATAAAAGAGAGAGAGAGCATGCATGTACAACCAGAAGGGCGAACAACATAGAAGAAAAGTACTTACTGTAGAGATAGGCTGGGGGTGGGGTGAAGGGACAAAAACTGGGGACATTGATGATGGGAAATGTAAACTGATGAAGGAATGGGTCTTGAAACATTACATGACTGAAATCCAATCATGGACAACTGTTTACCTATGTATCTCACTGTGATCCAATAATTTTCTTTTAAAATCATCACGATTTTCTTTAGATTTTTCATGGAATATGTTAACACCTTGAGAAGTGTGGAGAGGGCAAAAGCATTTTTGCTAGGCAAATCTAAGGAAGATCTCACAAGACTAAATAATTGAAGAAGGATGTTTAGGAGATGACTTAGTGGCAAAATGCCTGAATTGTAAGTATGATGCCACAACTTCAATCAGACACTGGGTAAGTTCCCAGCAGTTCCACTGTTTGGGATCCCTGGAGCCACAACAGAGTGTATGGTCTCCGACACACTTCTGCTCAATGTGTGTAAGCAACACACCTAAAAGTTTTTTTTGATTACTTTTGCTTTACGTGTGATCTCTGATATGCATATGTTTGGGTACCACAAGGACCACCCAAGGAGCAAACACAAGAACCAGAATGTGAGCAAGCACCATAGCTAATGAGTGCAATCCTTAGCAAGCTCTTGTGGAAACACTGCAATGAAGTGCGTGACCATATGCTCATCATTGTAACAACCGAATGGAAAGGGAAAACATGTTTGAATGTTTGAATTGATTCAAAAATTAAGAATTTATTACCTCTGAACACTGGAGGGGCCATATCCAAAGTAGCATCAGAAAGCAATGTGATCCCAAGTGGTACTCATGTTCAAGCCGCTCATACTTTCTTATGAAGATGGGAATTAATCAGTGACAACTGCTGAATATCTGAACCCTTGCCTGAGACGGATAATAAGCCCAGGAACAATGCTGGAAGCAAATTCTGATTCTACCTGAAAACGCCAGCTGCTAGACTACACAATCATGGAACATTCTCCTCTTTTCCGTTATCAGTTCAGTTCTGGTTGCTTAAAGTTGAGGCCAACATCCCTATAATTTCTTACCATCACTTGATACTTTGAACAAAATCCTTAGTGAGGCCCTAGCTTGTTTACATGGTCCTACAATAAGGATACCCTCCTTCTTTTTTCAACTAATATTTACGAAAAACATTTATTGATTCACACTCAGTTCTAGTAACTGGGTGAAAACAAAAAATGGCCACCTCAATATTGAATATATGTTTATATAGAACAGATTATGTAACATATAATTATTTATTTTAAAATTCTGTAGTATCCTGTTTATTTTTCAAATGAGTTTTAGCAACAATTTGTCATATCTCATAAAGTGCCTCCCCATGTCTTTGATTGTTACATACTGAAGCACCATATTAACTCAGGGAAAACGTTAATCTTTCCAATACCATGTCTTTACAACTGGAACAAGACATCTCTCCCTTTATATATTTCATGCTTTTGTTTGTCCATTGACTATTTTTCTGTCTCTTTGGGTCACACCTGGCCATGCCCAAGGGTTACTCCTGCAATCAGGAATTACACCTAGAGAAGTTGCTCATGGGACCATATAGGATACCAGGGAACAAACCCAGGTTAGCTGCGTTTGAGGCAGTCTCCCTACCCGGTGCACTATTGCTCCAGCCCTGATAAGTGCTTAAAGTAAACAAGCACCATCTAGTCAATTAAATTAATTCCCAATTATTTAATGTATATTATGACATAGGTTGCAAATGAAATGTCATATTCTTCAGTTGTTTGCAACTAGGAATATGACTATTTATGTCCATTTTTCTTGAATTTCAAGATTATGTTGTTAACATCATTTGTCAATTAGTATGTGACAACTGTGAGTCATATTTATATCATATTCTGGGTTGCACAGTCTTTAGGATATCTAGCTCCCAGTAACTATCATAATGCTTCACATACAGTAAGGATGGGTTGAAGAAAGGCAGGGTTTTCATTGCCTATGGTATTCATATCATTTCTATTTCTTTGCTAATAAATTCTAGCACAATGTTTCTCATCTCTAGTACAATGTTAAAAATTGCTTTTGCTAGAACTCATGGCAGAGCCTGGCAAGCTACTCATGGTGTGTTCGATATGCCAAAAACAGTTACAAGTCGCACAATGGAGACGTTACTGGTGCCTGCTCGAGCAAATCGGTGAGCAACGGGATAACAGTGACTGAGTTTACATGGAGGGGTGGTTTGGGAGGGGTCCTTGAGGCCCAGTAGAAGGAAATGTGCTCTCGGTTGATGGATGCGGTATTGGAATGATGTTTACCATGAAGGTATTAACAATACTTTAAATCCCATTACCTCTATAAAATAGTTTTTTAAAACATGTTAGAGCTAAGTTTTACCTTTGTCATTTTTAAATTTTCTTATTTTAATGAAAACTCTCTTCTCTATGCAAGTGTTAGATCATATAGTTAAATATATAAGAATGAAATTCTTTACAGGATGCCAAATACATTGTTCAAACATATTTGTTCCTTTTATCGTATGCCTTCCAACATGTATGAAAATAGATGTCTTTAATAGGTTTCATATTAAAATGAATTTTCACAATTATTTCCATTTTATCTTCATATCCTGTGCCTATAGATTAAATCATAGTTATAAATAAGTTTTATGAGAAATTACTTTCTGCTTATAATTTTTAATAACTAGAATCAATAAGTAAAACTAGACTACAAGTTTCTTCTCACTTTCTCCTAAATTGGGGATTGAAACAGTTCCTCAAGAAGGACACTGGGGTGTAGACTAGAGATACACAGTTGATAAGGCATGCATCTGACCTAGGTTTAATTCTCAGCACCCCAGATGGTTCCCTGAGCACTGCCAGGAGTGATTCCTGAGTTCAGAGCCAAAAGGAACCCCTGAAAACCACCGGGTGTTGCCCAAATCCCGAAAAAAACTGTAAATTTGAAATTATGATAGGGTGGCATCAATTCAATATTTAAAAATTATTTAGGGTAGCAAGAATTTGATGCTTGTAGAAATTATAGTACAGAGGATTATAAATATTATAGTCAAATAGATCTGAGTTTAAATCCAAGTTCTGCCACATATTTGCTATGCCACTCAGGAAAGTAATTTAATTCTTCAGTCTGTTATATAAGCTAAAATTTAGTATTACTAATAGATCCTCCGTGCAATTTTTATAAATATTGGAGTTTATAGATAAGAGATATGTGTGTATATGTATGCATGCATGTAGATGTTCCAGTTCACCAGGAAGTCTTAAGAACAAAGTGACTTTCAAAGTTTGGATGCTTTCTATTGAAGTATGCATTGGCTCTAACAGTCCATGACTCATATTGGTTTCATGACAAGACTGCATTGAATTCTTGTTTCTCTCCTATAATCGGTCTAGTCATATTTCTTAATTAATCTAGCATGAGTTGTCTATTTTATAATTTTGCAAGGAGTTATTCATTTCTACTTTAATACATCTGATTTATCAGCATACAGTTTGAGGGTACAATATTTTAAATTTCTAAATCTTTTATATTTGTTGTTGGAGCTCCTATTCCATTCATAATTTTTTTTTGCTTTTTGGATCACACCCGGGGATGCACAGGGGTTACTCCTGGCTCTGCCCTCAAGAATTACCCCTGGCAGTGCTCAGGGGACCATATGGGATGCTGGGAATCGAACCCTGGTTGGCCGCGTGCAAAGCAAATGCCCTACCCACTCTGCCATTTCATTCATAATTTAAAGAATTTATGTTTTCTCTTTTTTATACAGGCAAACAGCTGTTCATCCTTCCCACCCCCAATCAGCCATAGGTTTTATCAGTTTTATTGCTGGCTTATTTCTGCTTTTAGGTTTATTAATTCATTTTTGCCCACTCTTTCTGACTTCTGTCATCAATCCCACTTGAAATGATGTAGGTGCAAGTTTAATTTATTATGTTTGTCTTTGCTTTCTTAGCAGCATAAACACCTAGAGCACTGAATATTCCTCTAAGCACCACTTCGGAAAAAATCCTTCATTACTTAGATTTGCTCATATTTATCTTTGTTTTGCTTATGTAAAATATGGGTTATTTGGTTTGGCACTTCCATCTGAATTGAGGAGTTATTTAGGAGGGCATGTTGCTAATTTCCCTATTTACATATCATTTCATTATGATTTCATAAAGTGATTTTCAGTCGTCTTGACTTTTTATATTTACAACGTATGTATCTAAGTTCAGGTATTTCACTATTTTTATGAATGATTGCATGCACTTGAAATGAAATATGAAACTTCCATAAGAGTAAATGAAATGATTACCTTCAAATTTATGCAGAAATTTTTAATTAAAATAAGAGCAAGAGAATTTTGCGAAAGTATGTAATTTTTCTCAGATTCTAATCTTAGTTATGGGAATTCTTACAAAGGAAAATGAACTACTAGTTGATATACTAATGTTATCACTTAACTTAAGCACAGCAATTAAAACAAAATATTTTAATGTGCTCACTCTATCCAAATGTAGTAATTCATGCTATCTAAACTTGGGAACACAGTGAAATCTCATTTTAGTAGAATCAAATATAGCAGTGTTAGATACACAACTCTTTTAGATAAATGGTCACTGGTCAAGGAAAATTGCTTCCTTTCTGACAAATTGCCAGCACTTTCCAATTTATAAACAATGGCTCCTGATAATGACTAAGTAAGGAAAAGCTTCTGTGATCAAATACTCTGAAAGATTTAAACTTACACAAAGTTTTTCTTATGGTAAAATATCTTAGAATCTCTGTGTGCTAATGAAGATTACTAATATCTTTTTAAACCATGGGACTCTTCATTGCTACACAAATAAAAGCTATCTTTTTTTGGCTTTTTTTCCAGTTCATTTTATTTTTAATTTTTGAAAATTATTTAATCAACCATGATTTACAAAATTGATAGTTGAGTTTTGACATATAGTGTTCTAGCACTAATCCCACCACCAGTGTCAACTTCCCTCTACCAGAATTCCTAAATCCACTCACCCCTACCCCCAACCCCACCCCCATCTGCCACCTAGACGGACACAGTTTAAAGTTTCGTGGTTGTAGTTTGGACCCCATGTTTTCAGTGTTGTTGAGTTTGTGGTTTGAATGTAGTTGTGCTACTCCCACATTTACGAATATACTAAAGATCCCTGACCCCTGCTCTCCAGTTACTTTCCTTTCTCATCTTTCTCTTCCCTCTCAATTTCTTTCCTCTTCTGTCCTTTTCCTCCTATACTCTGGGATCAAAGGTGATCTAGGCAAACCCTTAGTACATTAAACTCCCTCATTTAGTTATTCTATACACCACAGATAAGTGAGTTCATCCTGTGAAGCACTATCATTTTCATGAAATATAATTTGAGAACTATTAGTAAATGACAAAACCTGCTCTCCAAAACAAAAACCAGTTTTCTCAGGCAAGCACAAAAATATCCCAGCAGGAGGCTCAATGGTCAAGCTGGGGACCGTTCCTGTAAAAGATTAGGAATTTTTCTCACCGGGAAGCTGGGGCAAAGCAAATGCACATTATACTGGACAGATAATGAGAAGAATGAACTTGAGACTATTCTAAATATTACAAACGGTTACAATCCTTATGAAGTTCAAAGAAGTGGTTGGTAACTGCATATTATAAGAAAAAGTTCCATGTGAAGTTCACAACCATGCAATTATAGTATCCTATTCTTCTCATACCTCATGCTTCAGGTCTCCAGAACATTTTTTTCATATCCATAGGGGCTCACCTCTAGCATGACTTCCCACCACAAATCCACATTCAGTCTTTATGACTGCAATGAACGTGTGGATCATGTAACTCACCTCTAGCCTATAACTTCCTTGCTCTTCTCCTCATCAAGTATCTCCCCCCACATAGTTATCTTAGCCTCTAGAAATATCAGGCTTTCCCCTTTAGAAATATCACTTGACAAAAACTACTTATCTTTTTTAAGGACTTAGTACTCCCCCTTTTTAAGTTCAAAGACTACAAGATGAACTTTCATTTATAATTTTCAGATTTAAATTTTTTCAGAGTCATTGATTTTATTTCTGTGGGTTTATTTCTCTACCATGAACTTTTTGGGAAATAAATTACCCAGAACCTACCTAGAAATTTACCTTCTTTAAGAAATCAAACAGAAAGGGCCCCTTAATGCACTCAAGACTGCCCTGTTCCTTGGATTATTGCAGGACCCCCAGGGGAGAGTGTAATCTACTTTTATAAAGAATGTTTTAATGAATGAATATTGCTCTAATGAATGCATTAGCCATAATAGATATATAACTGAATTAACACCAGAACTACTATAACATGAAGAACACTTAATTATCTTATACGTCTGTTATAAATTTCAAAACAAGCATTTGGCTCTAGTAGGATAATGATCTGGATACGGGACAAAATTACCATCTAAAAAATGAGAAAATAGGAGTCAGGTAAAGGTATTTTTTAAGCACGTTTTCCCTGAATCTCTGAGTTAAATTTACCATGCTTATATAAAACTAAGCAGTGATATTTGAGTCCATATATCATACCAAAATATCTATACTAGACCTTCGGGGAATGAAGCACAACATATAATTTGAAAACATCTCATTTATTGATAAGAATAACAAAATTTAAATCAATATTTAAAATATAATGTAATCATTCAAACAGTTAAACTCTGATATTTTTAAGTTAGGCACAGTTCTCTCAGCTTACTATTCTCACTTGTTTAGTATAAAGTAGAGAAATAGAAGATTATCAAGGTTCCAGAGGTCTACAGATCACTACTGTCTTCCACCTAAGATAACATAATCCCTGACTGCAATCATCCTTTGCATTCCATGCCTCCTTTTGCCCTCCTGGAAAATCACCAGCTCAAGATCAAAATGGTAGAACATCTGTCATGGAACACATGTTACTACACATTTGTGTCATCCAACTCTTTTGGAGTTTTCATTCTGCTCAACAACTATTCCCTGTGCCTTATTCCAGAGTTTTTTCCATTTCTCAGAACAGCTCATTTAAGTTTTTCATTGTTCTTCTCAAGCTTAACTTTACAACCTGTCAAGCTAGGGTTCTTGCCTACCTCACTTTCATCTACTATTTTCCAGATTTGCTGTAACTACTTACTGTTTTCAGAAAAAAAATCACACCATTTTTGTGGTGTGCTTTACATCTCGCAAAGTCTTTCATTGTGTCTTTGTGCTTGTTGCATCGTCTTTAATATCTTCATCTTCCAGGTGAAGTTTCCCTATCCTCCTTAGATGCTCATCTCATGGAATTCTTCATCAAGCTATCACTCCATGCTTGCTTAAATATTATTATATGTATCATCTTGAATTATGATCTTTTCAAAACCTAGTTGGCTCGGGGCCGGAGCCATAGCACAGCGGGTAGGGCGTTTGCCTTGCACGCGGCCGACCCGGGTTCGATCCTCGGCGTCCCATATGGTCCCCCAAGCACCGCCAGGAGTAATTCCTGAGTGCAAAGCCAGGAATAACCCCTGAGCATAGCTGGGTGTGACCCAAAAAGCAAAAAAAAAAAAAAAAAAAAACCTAGTTGGCTCAAACCATCAACTTTCAGATGTGCATAAAAGCAGGGATCATTTCTGTTCTTCTTTGAGTTCTAATATATAGTATAGAGTACTGTAGCAAGTTAGTCCTTAAACCTTCTTTGATGAATGAGTGAGCATAAAACCATTAAAATTCTATAAAAGAGTGACTTGAATGCAAATGACTTAGAAGCGCATGTTAGAATTAAAGAAATATTATGTCCTATCATTCCATTTCATATAGTTCCAGTTCATATAGTTAACTTATAATCATGTTTATAGATTCAACTCAAGAATGAGAACTCTTCCAGAGAGTTGTTCCACTTCCTTAGGGCTAGGGTCAAAACCCTGCTTACTTCAGTTTCACCCTAGCTCTTGCACTAATACTACTCTCTAAAATTACATTTACTTACATGTAGCTTTCTATTAGATGTATGAGCTTTTAAGGGTCAGAACTATATTACAGCAGGTATGGTGTTTATTTTGCACGTGTTCAATTCCTGACATCCCAAATATTCCCCGAAGCACTGTCAAAATTAATTCTTGAGTGCAAAGCCAGGAGTGACCCTTGAGCATTGCAGGGTGTGGCCCAAAAAACACAAAAGAAGTATGATCTCTCTGAGGGCAAATGATATATCTTATGTTTATATTGATATCCGATTTGACGACCCTAAGACCTGCAAGTTCCTGTTTCAGTGATATTTTAGGAGGACTCACAGAAAATTTCTACATTCAGAAACATACTTCATTATCAGAAAATGATAGATGTAAAGCAGCCTCAACAAAACAAAAGAACACACAGGGTCAAATCTGAGGTAAACTAGCTACAAGCATCCAAGAGCCCTTACTCAGTCAAGTAACACAAAAGAAAATTTCCACAGAAATGATTTGCGACAACATGTATGTAATATTTCCTATGAAGAAAGCGCATTAATGTTCAGTGTTTTCCTTAGACTCTTGTCATATAAAGGAGGCTCTTCCAAGCATTCATAAAAATTCTAGACACCACAAAGGAAAGCAGGTGTTGAGCACAAAAACCACAACATTTGTGCAATTTAGGTGCATTGAGATATTTTGTCATTTAGGGAATACTGGGAATCCTGCAATCCAAATTCCCAGATGCCAGCCAAGGATCAACCCTGTAAGCAGGCCTTTAAAAGGACAGATGGTAGGCCTTCTATGTTAGCTCTTTTCTGCATAATTTATATAACACCAACTTCTGAGCCTAGCTTAGAGTGGCATTAAGTAAATGATTTAAGAATGAATGAATGGATGCCAGACATCTTGATAGTCAATTTACCAAGGAATTTCCATGCTTTTTGACAAGAATTCTGTGATTTAAGCTCTATTCCAATTGTCTACAGAGAGAAACAGGCTCAGGGATGTAGAACAACATGTTTAGGATCTTCATCAGTAGATTAGCAAGGCCAGGATCCAATCATAAGGCCTTCTGATCTAGACTTCACTCCTTTTAGAGTTTTGCACAATGGCCTACTTATGGGATATTATTCAATAGAAAACAAAGAGACCAGAAGACCAAGAGAGAAACTACAGAGATAGACAAACAGACATAGAAAATATTCTGCTGAACATGCAGGACACATACCAAACAAGTTTCTGGATGCTCTCAATGTGTTTTCATGTGTTACCTAAAGTAAAGGTTGCTGGATACTCCTCTTCTGATTCACAGACTCCCTCCAGAGATTACTACACATTAGGCTGACTCCTAAGTTATAGATCAAACCAACCTTTAGAACAGGTCAGATGCACAGTTATTCTAAGTAGAGTTGAACAGGCAGATTTCACAAAATGATTTCTCCTGGGACCAAAACCAAGGATGAGGGCCTTGGAAACACGCAAAGAACACCAGAGTCATCAGGCTATATTTTAGGACTTTTTCCCTTTGCCAATCTTTCCTCACAGAAACACTCTTCTGATGCCAACTCTAGGCATTGTTGTTGGAGCTGCGTGAGCAAGCCAAATCTCATTTGCTGACTCTTCTCAAAGATTGGGTGTTAAGTGTGTGTTTAGGGGAAAAAAAACCTTCAAATCATTATAGAGCAAACTTTAGCTATCCTGTTCGATTACAAGTTATTTGCCTTGGATTTAGAGCCTGCTTTGGTCAAAAGAGTAGCCTGGACCCAAAGGATACAGATATTAATAGGGTCTTATTACTGCAGCTGAAGATGTGTTATAAAATACAGCTTTTAAAGAGAATACTCCCGAATCATCAGGGATATGCAACTCAAAACAACAATGAGATATTACCTCACACCACAGAGACTGACACACATCAAAAAGAATAAGAGCAACAGTGCTGGGTTGGATATGGGGACAAAGAGACTCTGGTTTTTGACAACAATTTTGGAAAACAATGTGTTATAAAAATGTGTTTATATAACACATTTTTATAACAATGTGTTTTTAAAAAAAACAATGTAGTCCTCAAAAAGCTAGAAATAGGGCCTTCATATGACCCAGGAATACCATTTGTGGGAATATAAGCCAGAGGCCCCAAAATGTCATCTACATTTCTATGTTCATTTCAACAATAGCCAGAATCTGGAAACAACTCAAGTGCCTGAGAACAGACTAAGGTTAAAGAAACTATGGTACATCTACACAATGGAATATTGCACAGCTGTTAGGACAAAAATGAAATCATGAAATTTGTTTATGAATGGATGGACATGAAGAGTATCATGCTGTGTGAAATAAGTCATAAGGAGCAAGATATAAATAGAATGATTGGACTTATTTGTTGGATATTAAAAAACATTATATGAGACTAATACCCAATGATAGTAGAAACAAGGGTCAGGGGGATTTATCCATGGTTGGAAGTCTTCCTCAAGGGTTGTGGGAGAAGGCAACACAATGAGAAAGATAGTTGGACATGATCACTCTGGATAAGAACTGTGTGTTTAAAGTAGGTAAAGGAATAAATAGGATAACCTCTCAATACCTGTATTGCAAACCATAATTCCCAAAAGGAGAGAGAGAAAGTGAGAGAGAAGGAAAGTTCTTACCATAGAGATAGGTAGGGGGAATGGTGGGAGGAAAATTGGGGATATTGGTGGTGGAAATTGTACACTGGTGGAGGGATGGTTGTTGGAATGTTGTATGACTGAAACCCAATCATTAACAGCTTTGTAACTGTGTATTACATGATGATTCAATAAACAAGAGGACGCTACCATAATCGTCTCTTCTAAGAATGACTAGGGTATATACTGTACTAATGGAATACTTAGAAGACTCACTGGAATCAATAATAAAAATAATGACAGCAGCAGCTGCCTTCTATTAAATGCATTCAATGATTCAACAGGCACTATGCTGCAAAGATAACACATCATTTAATTTATTCATCAAAATATCTGTGATAAGTAGTTAAGTCTTATTAGCCCCACATTACAGATGGGCACACTGAGGTTTAGAGGGATTAAATAATTTCTCACCAGATAAGCAGTAGGGCTGGGGTTACATCCAATTATATTTGGATAAAATCACAGGTTCTAGCTAGTGTGGATGTAGAAAAGACCAGATGAAGAAACCAGTCAGGAATATTGACCACTCTATATCTCTCTCCGAATCCAGTGTTTCTTTCTATGCTAAGGACAAAGAAAGTCTAATCAGAGAAGGCCCATACTGGATTTTTAAAAATTCTGTAACTCAAAGCCCATCATCCATTTCACAAGAACAAATTCCTCAATAAATATCCAAGTGTCTAAGGGTTAGAGGCAGATACCAAAACTCAGCATGCTGACACCTAACAAACACTGCTACACTGAAGAGGAAACAACATCATAAAATGGGCAAGGCTCATGTTTTGTGAGACTTCAGAATGTTATGAATTTTATTTTAACAACCAGTTTCTTTTCCAGGGGTAAATTATTTCCAGTTTCTAAAGAATGCTCAGACGTATGACCCCTCATATGATTTTCCCAGTTACCTTTGAAAGAGTTGTGATTCTCTCACTTCTGCTTAGAGGAAACTGAGTTTCAAGGATACCAAGTAGGTTGGTTATCACAGTTTGTGTAAGACAGAGGGCGGGCTCTATTCAGGTCTTCATTCCAAACCTTGAATTTGGCCATTACAAATTGCTTTTGCTACTCATTAATATAACTCTGTCATTATATTACCAAGAAAGTTAGACAATGATTTATTGAGCACTTTACCAACTAAAAGAACTATAGAAAAACTCCAGGAATGCACAGAAATTGGCAGGAGCTATGTGTCCTCATTTGCATAAAGAAACACTTGCTTGAGATTTGTCGGATCACTCAAAATACAACAGAATGTTAGCATACTTTAAAAAAGAGCTTATTAAACAACGTGCTAAATTTCTTACAGTCTTAAAAAGTACACTAAACAAAGGAAGAATCCAATTAAAGGTACTGAAAAGAATGTTCAGACTTCCAGAATTGTACAGCGTTGATTGAAAGGAAAGAAAAGTTGCTTTTTCCACTTATCTTGAAATTATTTGCATCTTAGAAAACAGCAAACATAATGTGTTAAGAGTTTCCATTAAAAAAAGTTGCCATTATAGTGAGTATATTATATATTCTTTCATTCATTTATTGGATAAATACTAGATTTCAGTTACTATATTAGTTGGTAGACATTAAGGCAAAATCAGCCTCAATGCAATAGGAATATACAAAAGAGTGAGAAATTAAGTGTAAATACTAAGGACAGTGTGGAAAAAGATAGTCAGACAAGGTTATATGGCTATTTCTGTTGACTTATGCACCACTCCATCCTTTCTGAAATACTCTATACTTGGCTTTTGTAAGTAACATCTTCCTTTTTTCCTCTAACTCCCTTGAATATTCAGTTTCTATGTGCTAATACTAATCCCACTTTTTAAAAACTCTAAAAGTGCTATCCCTTCATGTGGGGCATGTCCTTCTCTTTTTACACTCTACTCTTCAACATCCATAATCCTTCTCCTCACTTTTAACTGAACAATTATAATCTAAACTTTCACTTTGTATTCAGATCTTCCTCCTGGACAATCCCCAAGTATACATCCAGCTTGGGTCACCCATCTAAAACCCAGATTTAATTGTCCAATGATCCCCTTCCTTTGTTTCTTCCTTTTCTTTTTTTAATATAATTTTATTTTTATAAAGTAGTTCACAATATTTGATTACATGTAATATTTGAACACCAATACCCCCCCATATTTCGAATGTTTCCATATCAAACTCCAACGCCTGCCCCAAAGCAGAACCAAAATAATTTATTTTGTATTGTGTGGAGTGGAGCGAGAGCACAGTGGGTAGTGTGTTTGCCTTGCATGTGGCCAATGCGGATTCGATTCTTCCATCCTTCTTGGAGATCCTGGAAAGCTACTGAGAGTATCCTGCCCAAACGGCAGAGCCTGACAAGCTACCTATGGTGTATTTGATATGTGAAAAAAAAAACAGTATCAACAACTCTCACAATGGAGACATTACTGGTGCCCGCTTGAGCAAATTGATGAACAATAGGATGACAGTGCTACAGTGCTTATTATGAATAAATCGCTGAAATGCTTATTATGAATAAGTCACTGAAAATGCCCCAAAAAGGTTTCCTTAGAGGAAAGTTTGTGAAGATTGTCATATTTCATGCAGGGGTCAATAAGACCTTCTATAAGAAATCACTAACATGTTATTAAAAGTTGAGCCTCTTGTGCTTTCATATATGTGTGTGTGTCTGTGTGTGTGTAAAAATATATATCCCTCTAAGATTGGTTTCCTTATACTTTAAACCACATCAACTGTGGTGCGCTGCTCTTTTAATATGAGTGGTGTGAGGTATGAGATGTTGCATGGTCCAGGAATAGGTTCAGTCATGGGTGAGGTGAGGCTCAAGCATGTGGAGAGTGGCCATGAGCATGGTGGTGGATCAATTCTGAACATTGTCGGCTGCCAGGGCTGGGTCCCTTGGGGAGGGGAGGGGCCTCATCTGACTTCCTCCAGGGTGCCCCTTATGAAACATCTTGGCATGAGGTCTGGCAGTATGGCTATGGAGAGTCTTTTATGCTTCTGAGAGAATTATGAGTCTCTGGATCATGGTTGTTAATGAGATTATCTGGCACCATCCAGAGGTCTTTTGTGGGTGTGACTGCCAAATTGCCAGAAATGAGGGCGGGGGGAGGTCATCCACTCTCTTTTCTGTTGAACCTGGAGTTTTCAGTAACTAGTTTCATATACCTGGGTTTTCTCCGAATTCACTTATGGGTGAGGCTCGGCCCGAACATATGGAGAGTGGCCGTAAGTATGGCGGTGGTTGAGTTCCGGAGGTTTTTGGTTACTGGGACTGGGTTCCTTGGGGGTGGGGAAGGGCCTCACATGACCCCCTCTGAGGTGCCCTGAATGAAACATGTTTCTTTATTTTCAAATAAAACAGGAATTTTCAACTTAATCCCAATTCACATCGGAATAATTTGCCTACCTCACTCATTCCTCTGCGTCTAGTGTTACCAGTAAATTATATGACCCAGTTGCTTCAATCATAAATCAAAAATTTGAGATGTTTCAGTAGAAAAAGACAACCAAAATCATACATTTCCCACATCCCATTAATAAGCAAGATCAATTGCATATGATATTTTTTAGATCCGCCCACATCTACACCTCTTTAAGTTACCAATCTTGAAGTTAGTCCAGAAAACTGACAATTTCCTACCGGTCTCATAAGAGGTCTAATATAGTATTTGATAAGCTGTGTCACTGATTCTATTCTATTCCTTAAATACATTAGGTATTAAGTCATTATAATCTTAACACCTACATACATCCCATTGGTCCAAGATATTATCTCCTTGTTTTAATATTTATCCCTTATAATTTACTTAAACAGAGACACCAGGGAATCAGGAGTGGCAGCAAGCAATCTGATCCTGTCAACATGTCATAGATATTACTGTTCATCCAGTTGCTTCTGATTTCACTCAACCTAAAAGTTAAAACTCTTATGTTCGCTAATAAGGCATCCCATGTGGGGAGAAAGGAACTCCCATTCATTTATGGTGGGAATGCTGACTGATCCAGCCTTTTTGGAAAACAATATGGATTCTCATTTGACTCAGCACCGCCACTTCTGGGAATATATCCTTCAATTATATATATATATATATATATATATATATATATATAAAACAGCAGAAAAAGAATCTGCACTTCTATGTTCATTGCAGCACAATTCACAAAAGCCAGAGTATGGAAACAACCCAAGTGCCCAAGAACCGAGAACAGATGACTGGATAAAGAAACTATGGTACATCTACACAATGGAAAACCACACAGCTGCTAGGGAAAAGAATGAAGCTGTGAAATTTGCTTTTAAATGGACAGACAAAGAGTATCATGCTCAGTGAAGTGAGTCAGAGGGGAGTCAGAGGGAGAGGGAACGATTATACAGAATGATTGTACTCATTTGTGGGATATAAAAATAGTATAAGATTAATAGTCAAGGCCAGAAAAATCAGGGGCCAGGGGAGAAAGAGAAGAAAAGTGCTTGCTATAGAGACAGGTAAGGTGGTTGGCGGATGAGAGAGAAACTGGGGACATCATGGTGAGAAATGTGCACTGGTGAATAGACGGGTGTTGGAACACTATATTGACTTGTTATTTATTTAGTACTGAATCACTGTGAGATATACTCATACAAAGCTGTTCATGATTAGGTTTCAGTCATACAATGCTCCAACACCCATCCTTCTACCATTTTACATCACTGTATCACTGTTGTCCCATGGTTCATTGATTTGCTTGAGTGGGCACCAGTAACATCTCCACTCATACCTGTCATGTTCCAGGTCAGGGGAATGAAGCCCATTATTGTTACTGTTTTTGGCATATTGAATATGACATGGGGGGGCGGTTTGTGGGTGTGACTGCCAAGCTACTGGAAAACTGTGGATCTGGGTGGAGGAGGCCCAGTCTCGATCTGTGCAGAAGTTGGAGTTCTCAGCCACGGGTCCCACATACTTGGGTTCCTCTGCTGGTTCCTTCATGGGTGAGGCTCGTTAGAGCATGTGGAGAGTGGACTTGAGCATGGCTGTGGCTGGGTTCTGGAGGTTTTTGGCTGCTGGGGCTCTGCTTGGGCGGGGAGGGAGACTCAATCCGCCTGCCTTCGAGGGGGCCTCGGTGAAGACAGCCTGGCGTGGGGGCAGGAGATTCTGCCACCATTGTACATATTGCTGGTAAATAATATATCCATTCCTCAAAACTATTATATGACTGAAAATCAATCATAAACAGCTTTCTAACTTTATATTTCACTGTGACTCGGTACTTTTTTAATATCTGTAATAAATAAATAAAATCATGCATGCCATCATCTTGGGCCGGAGTAGTTCAGAGCCTTCATTCTCCTGTCACCTTTTCCTACTGATGCTACTCTGATCTCATTAGCCCTGGTTCCATCCCTGACTTCCTACATGTCCCTGCTGAAGTGCCACCCTTGTGCATGAGGATTGTCCTTGTTATACATATGAATTGGCATCATTTTCCCAACTGCAACCCCCAGGATCACTGTTTCTCTTCATAGATCCCATCACCATCTAACTTATTCAAAATTTGCTCTTTTGCTCCTTTCCTATAATGTAAATTATACAAGGGCAGTGATTATCTTCATCTGTTTTGTTTTTTAACTGGTCTCATAATGCAGGGTGCTGCCTAGAATTCAGGAAAGTCTTAATAATAATTTGTGAAATGAATACTAACTGCACTGAACATTCAAATGTAAATGATAATGTCAGGATAATGGCATAAATGTTTGAGCATATACCTAGTATGTGGAAGGCCTGATTTCAATCTCTAATACTATATGGGTCCTAATAACCACCTAGTGTGGACATGGTGGCCTCCAAGAACCTCCAGGCTAGGCAGTACTGCATTACTAGACCTAAGCATCCACCAAGTCATCAGATATACATCATTCGACAAAGCAGCACTGGATGTGTCCCTTATAAAAAAGTAAATGTAAATTGGACTATCTTAGCCTCAGCTTCAGATCCTTTAATGACTCTACAATGTCATAGAAAAATGTCAGAAGCATGTCACTCACTTATCCTGCTCTTACTGGACTTTTGTTTTTCTACTACTTTATATCTATTCATCGCCCTCTGTGTCTGTGATTCTTATCTCTGCAATACTCTCCCTCTCTCATCTCATTGTTTCCCCCCTCCCCATCTCATATACTTCCCATTAAAGTTAAAATTTACTCTCTCTTGGGGCTGGAGAGATAGTACAGGGGTTAAGTCATCCTACTAACCCTAGTTAGAATCCCTGAAGTCACATATATTCACTCAAGAAACACCAGGGATCACTCCTGAGCACAGAACTGGGAACAACCTTGAATATCACTAGGTGGGGGCCCAAATCTCACCACCCTCCCTTTGAAAATGAAAGTCACTCTCTTTGGAGAGGCCTTCTTGAAATCCCTAGACAAGGGCATATCTTTCCATCATATGCATCTCTCTGAGTCTCCGTCTATATCTCATATTAGCTTTCTTATATTTAGCTCATTGACGCTCTTTTCCCTCTCCACTGCTGCAAACCGCATTTGTCTTATTTATCACTCAGGTACCTCATAGGCACATTGTAGGTGACACATTTGTTCAAGTGTCTGAGCTCAATCCTGGCACCACATGGTCCCCAAACACCATGGGACGTGGGACCTATTTTTTTCAAAAATCACTGTGTCTTCTGTAAATGCATGGTAATATGTTTGAAGCACCCAAGGACCAACACACTCATTAGTTTGAACCAGAAAAAAAGCCCTGGAGTTTCAGATCAAATGAAGTCTTTTCAGGTTTTAAGTGCTCATGTATTAGCTTCACCTGGCATTCCCCTAAGCTAAGTGAGACCACCTCTTTCCTTCTATGGAATCTCAATTGTTGCTGGGAACACCAGTTCTTTTCAAGTGCATCTGTCACCTGAATATGAACATAGATCATTTCCCAAGCTCAGTTAGAAAAAATGTGTTTCTCCACATTTTTCCCAAGGTGCAATGACTGAGCTGTTTATTGTCAATATTTTAGTTGTCAAGAGAGAAAATAGAACAGATAATCATCTATAAGTTTTGTAGATAAAAATGACAGCTAACAGTAGGAGAAAGATAAAAATACCACCACATAAAAACATTATAAATGGTACTGCAGACAATAAAAATAGACAAGGTGTAAATTTGTTATTCCAGAGAGTAACAAAATACTTTCTCCAATAACTTTAATTAAGTATACCACTTTTTCAAATACATCATTATTACATCTAATTCTGAATAATTTGGGAGAAGAAGTAACTTTTGGAGATATAATAATTGAGAACGGTCTTTGTCTTCAGTCAGTCAAGTTTCAACTCCTGACTTGGACATTTTCAAGTCATATTTCCTTGGACACCTAGACAAATGATATCACCTCACTGAGGTCTTTTGCTCATTTGTAAAATGTAATTAAGAGTCTCAATCACACTTTCTACAGATTAAATGCACATGGAAAACAGAGTAAGATTTCATTAAGTGTTAGTTACTTTCCTTATGATGAAGGTTGTTAAATTACTCACATATAACAAGAGATAAGGGTTAAATATATATTGATAAGTAGATCTAGGGATGCAGCTCTGTGGCAGAGCAACTGCTTGATATATGTGAGATCATAAATTATATCACAGAACCACCCCATGTCCCTGGGTGCACTACTAAGACCCCAGTGCCATAGAATGTGTAATCTCCAACACACTAGAACCAAATGTTTGATCCCAGGTATCATAATAACTACAAAGGAAACAAAAGGAAGTTAAAGGGGGGAGTATACAAGTAGAGGTCCTAAAGACCTCTTTCAATGAAGAATGTATGGGCTTTTGGGAAAACATGAAAGGCAATTCAAAATAAATTGAATAAAAATATGTAATTCCACCATTATGAAAGATAAATGTTAATAGCATAAACACTACATTATGTATAAGTTTGTTAAGAAAGATCAGTGATAAAAGGGAGTCATAACATTATAAAGTCAATGGTAAGTAGTAAGAACAATCTGTGATAGTGGAGATGTGGTGAAAAAAAGAACTCTTATCCACTGCTGGTGGGAATGTTGTCTGGTAAAAGCCCTGTGGAAAACAGTATGGTGGTTCTCAGTAAACTTAGAATTGAACTGCCATATGAACAGCAATTCCACTTTTGGGCATCTATCCAGGACATAAAAACACTATTTCAAATGAACATACACACACAATTATTCATTGCTGCACTCAGTACGATAGCTAACATAGGGAATCAACCTAGGTGTATAAAGACAGATGAATGGATTATGAAGATTTGGTGTATATATACACAATGGAATACAATGCTGCTGCAAGGAATGATGAAATGATGCAATTTGCTGCAAGTTGGTTGAAACTAGAAGATATCATATTGAGTTAAGTAAGCCAGAAGAAGACAAACACAGGATTATCTCACTTTTCTGCTGTATATAGAATACTAGCTAAGGAGATGTATTCTGGTAAAGGGGTGATTCTAGATCACCCAGTGATAAGAGAGGAGAACAACATAGAAAGAAAGGAATCAAAGGAGGAAGAAAAGAATGGGAAGTAATGGGAACAATGTCAGGGCTTTAGTTATACTATGTATATGGATCAGTGGTATAGGCATATGTTCAAAATAAAACCTCAACAACACTGAATACAGGAGATCTAATCTGAAACCACTGAAACTTTGTTATATACCTATCAAGTTGATAGGCAGGGTTGGGGTGGGGGTAGGGATGGAATATGGGAACACTGTTGGAGGGAAGTTGGAACTGGTGGCAGGGTTAGTATTGAAATATTCTATGCCTAAAACTCAACTATCAATAATTTTGTAAATTAAAGTTCTTTAATTAAAATTAAAAATAACAGTGGGAAAAACTTTGCCATCAAGTAACATTCTGTGAACATTTTGAAAAGGAAGTCAAGGGCATCTAAGCACAGATACACTTGAATAATTTTTAGTAATATGTTACTGGTGTCATAGTACATACTCAGGTTGTATGTCCTCAAAGTTTATTTTTTGATTTTTCTTTTCACTGTGGGCATGCAATCTAACTGTATCCAGGGCTTACTTCTAGTTATGCACTCAGGAATCACATCTGGTCATGCACAGTGAACCATATGAGGAGTAGGGATCTGAATCAGGGTCAGTCATATGCAAGATAAGTGATTTAATGCATGTGATGTTTCTAGTCCCAAAACAATCTCAGTACAATTTGCCAGAACCATTGAAGAGAAGAGACTACTCCCTTTGTAATCATTCCCTGACACCCTGCCATTCTGGATGGGAGCCAGCAGACGAGTTCACATCCACAGCCTATGAGAACAAAGTCTCAGGACTGTACCTTCTGGATTATCCCTCAAAATCTTCTAAATCTCAACATACTCTCCAGAGCAAATGAAGCTGTGGTCTTCTCAACTTGTGAAGGTCAGAAAAGATTCAAGGGATTGTAGCTCTGAGGTACTTCAATCTAATTTCCCTCAGATTAGTTTACAATGTGGTAATTTTATTTGAATCCAATACTTTAGAGTACACTCCAACTCTGCCTTATCTTATCATGGCTTGATTTCATCAACTATTCTATTTCAAATCAGGTCAAGATCTGGGGTTCCAGGTAGACATATGGGTCAGAGAGAGAGAGAGAGTACAGTGGGTAAAACACTTGCCTTACATACAAACAACCTGGGTTCAATCCCCAGGACCACAGAGAGCCCGTGAGCACCTCCAGAAGTGAGCCCTGAGCATAGAGCCATAAGGAAGCCCCGAGAAACACAGGGCATGACCGAAACCAAACATAATAGGAAGTAGGTGGACATACATCTTATTACATTTTAATACTCAAGCCAAGGCACAAAGATTGTGTCAAAGTTCCTCACACATATTGTCTACCCGGTTCCTGAAAATATCCTCCTTCCTCCAGCAAGGGCAGGAGAAAAGTAGAGTGACCCCCTTATAGGGGATTACAGGTATGTGTAGAGACATTCAGTTCACACGCCAACTTATTGTAAAGGAAATGGAAGAGAGAAGTGGATGGTGAATGTTTCGCTTCTCAGCTCTGTTTCCCTCCAACAACTGCTGCTCCCCCGTGTTCCTTGTTCCATCACCCTACACCCACATGGACAGTCCCATGCAGCTTACACACCTGCCTATCCAGTGTAAGTTTTTCAAATGCTATCCAGGAATTGCATACTTAGAATTGGAAACTATAATTTAATGCTAAAATTTCTCAGTGAGGGGGACAGAATTTCCCAGTAAGAGAATATGTTTGTTGTGTGCAGCCTACACACGAAAAAATTTCTAATGGTTAGCTTTTAAAAAATAAGTAAAAGGGAAAGAATTACTCTTAAGTGTAATCTCCCTAAAGATGCCTTCCATAATCAGCTCTGATCCCAAATGCTGCACAGTAACTGGATTTTCTCATGTCAGCACAACTAGTTAAAAGGAACTCTGAAATATGTTAGTAAACTACCATACAGAATTTGTTTAAAAACAGAAACATATACGTGTACTCATTTTAAAACTGAAAATTCAAGAATGTTCAATACAACTCTCATTTGGGAGCCTGTGTTTGAACAGTTACCGTGGAGTATATCAGGTCTTCCCAGCCCCCACTCCCCACAAGATTTAGACACTTGGGAAATATTTGAATATTCATGTGGTCCATTGTGGTCTGCCCTCTTGTTCAGAATGCAGGGATTTGTCAGACAATGAGGTGATCATCCTGAAGACCTACTGCAATTCACTTTAGCCCCAAGTACTGAATCTTCAGTACAATTTTGAATTTCTTAAAATATCATTACTTCTGAGAGACAACTGAAACTCAGTCTCCTGCACTATGAAATGGCCTTGACCTTTTCTGCTGTCAGTCTTGGTGATTTGGCAAAGCCCTGTTATTTCCCTTGAGGATTCGTTTGTTCTGCCTTTCTTCTATCCCCTTTTCTTTCTCTATGCTTTTAGGTTGTCCCCAATGCCTTCTTCAAATTGTGATACTTAAGGCATCATTAAACTGTACCATTTCAAAGGTTTATCATTTCCAGACATGTCTACATAATTCATGCTTATTATAATATTAAATAATTAAAACTGGGCACTATGGAGGGATAATTCAGTGTATAAGGTGCTTATTTTCATACAGTTTTCAAGGTTCGATCCCCAGAACCCCATCTGGTCCACCAGAAATAAGCCCTGGGACATCTGGATATGGCTCCAAACAAAAAAAAATGGAATTACCTACTGAGAATTAATATCCACAAGGGACCACATACCCTTGAAATTGAAAATGTATATTGAAAGTATATAAAAATTTTCATAAAATTTTCCATTGAAAATGCACTGATAAATAAATATGGAATCAACACACCAGGACTCAATCTTTTCAAATGTCGAGGCTGTAAAGTAGTTACTAGGGCTACTGCTTGTTAACATTTGGATGAAAGAAAAATGTGTTTAAACTGAAAACGTTCTAAGAATATCAGCCGAGTATCTAGGCCAAAATACCCATTCAAGTAATTACATTTTCCTGGCCAAATGTTAATTAGTCACTGTCACTGTCATCCCATTGCTCATCGATTGGCTTGAGTGGGCACCAGTAACGTCTCTCATTGTGAGACTTATTGCTACTGTTTTTGGCATATCCAATATGCGCGGGTAGCTTGCCAGGCTCTGCCGTGTGGGCGCGATACTCTCGGTAGGTTGCAGGGCACTCCGAGAGGGGCGGAGGAATCGAACACGGGTCGGCCGTGTGAAAGGCAAATGCCCTACCACTGTGCTATCGCTCCAGCCTGTTAATTAGTATTTCTTAAAAACACTCTAGTATAGTTGTACTTGATAAGCTTAGTTGAGCAGATACATATGACTGCATATATAATATATATATATTACTCAGATCTCTCATAGATTACTGTTTTTATGAATTGGAAATATGAATCTCTTGATTGAAGAATGATCTTTCATGAAAGGAATTCTAAACAGCCCATCAAGAAAATCTCTTCCTATGTAGGGACTAGAGCAATAGAACAGCAGTAGGGCATTTGCCTTGCATGCTGCTGACCCAGGTTTGATTCCCAGCATCCCATATGGTCCCCTTGGCACTGACAGGGGTGTTCTTTTTTTTTTATATTTTATTTTTATTTATTTTTTTTTATAATTTATTTATTTTTAATTAGAGAATCACCGTGAGGGTATAGTTACAGATTTATACACTTTTGTGCTTATACTTCCCTCATACAAAGTTCGGGAACCCATCCCTTCACCAGTGCCCATTCTCCACCACCCGTAAACCCGGCGTCCCTCCCACCCTCCCCAATCCCATCTCCCCCCCACCCCACCCTGCCACTGTGGCAGGGCATTCCCTTCTGTTCTCTCTCTCTAATTAGCTGTTGTGGTTTGCAATAAAGGTGTTGAGTGGCCGCTGTGCTCAGTCTCTAGCCCTCATTCAGCCCGCAACTCCCTTCCCCCACATGGCCTTCAACTACAATGTAGTTGGTGATCGCTTCTCTGAGTTGTCCTTTCCCCGGAACGTGAGGCCAGCCGCGAAGCCATGGGGTCAGGGGTGTTCTTGAGTGCAGAGCCAGGAGTGATCCCTGTGCATCTCCAGGTGTGACCCAAAAAAAGAAAAATAATTAAATAAAAACTCTTCCTATGTATGCTTTCCATAAACTTAGAAGTCACTCACATTTCAAAGACCCATAATAAAATCAGCATAAAGAGGAGGCACAAGAGTCGATGCATACACATATGGGCACATATGAAGAAAGAGGTTTTTAGCCACTTTTGACTAAAACATAGGAACTATGCTCTACTACGGGGAAATACCTGGTTCTGGGGCAAGAGGCAAATTCTGAGGCTATGAATTTACCAATCTGAGGAGAATACAGGAATGGAAACACAGCTCTACTCAGAATGAAGAGACTCTGAAGCCTCTATGTTCAGAATAAAGCATACTCTCTGGCAGTTGGAATACCGATCTAAGTGCTTATTAGATGCCCAGATTCCTTGAAATGACTTCCCACAATCCTAGGGGAAAATTCCCGAGTAATTAAAATCAAAATGACAATGAGAAATCACCTCATACCTGTGAGAATGCCCTATATCAAATAGGTCAGAAGAAGAAAAACACTAAAAGAATGCAGAGAAAAAGAACTCTCATTCATGACTGGTGAAATATAAACTGGTTCAGCCTCTATGGAAATTAGTATGAACATTTGTCAAAAATTAAAAATAGAGCTTCCATCTGATCATCTGATCCATCAATTGACTCCTCAGTATCTACTCACAGAAGGCCAAAATAGTAACTACAAAAGATATTTCTATACCTATGTTCACTGTAGTATATTTATGATAGAGAAGATCTGGAAACAACCCCAGTGCCTGACTGCAGACAAATAAAGAAGGATAAATAAGTGACATATACATAGTGGATAACTACTTAGTCATAAGAAAATGATGAATTCTTACTTTTTCTTTCTTTATCATGGAAGGAGTTAGAAGGTGTCAAACTAAATTCAATAAGTCAGAAGGAAAAAGATAAATACTGGATGATCTCACATGTATTATATAAAGAATACAAGAAAATGATTAGATAATATCCCATGAAAGCATACCCTTGAACTCTGAGACCCAGAATACAAACCTTATGTTACCTAAGTTATATGTCAAGGAGGGGATGTTGATAGGGTCTCATGTATTGTGGTGGAGGGATATGGGAACTTTGGAGGTAAGTTTGGGTGGCATGATAACATGAGCCCTAAACCATAAACTTTACACTCTTGTAGTCTATAAGACTACTCAACAACGCTACATCAATAAAAGTACATTTTTAAATCTATGAAAGTCTATGAATATCCTTCACGATTCCCCATTCAATACCATGTGCTTCAGCCAAAGAGAATTCCTTTCAATTATTCCTATATGTACCACTCTGACACACTTCCAAGTCTTTATGCATTTTTACACTTCAAACCTTATCCACTATCCCTTTTCTTAATAAGTCCCATTCTCTGCAGCCTCAGAACCTCAACATTCTCCCATTCCTAATCTCGCAGTCAGTGTGGAACTGGGTACCCCCGATGTGATATCGCTTCAGACAATGAACAGATACTTTTGATTCTAGCACTGCTGTAACAGACTTACTTGAGGATAAATTCTGTGAGTAAAGAGACACCACCAACCCTTCTTACTGTGAATCCCCAAGACATTGTCAGGTGCATATCTCAATAAGAGTACTGATCCATTGGAATCAACAAATAGGCTATATTTGGAGGCTATAAGGGCTGTAGTTTCATCCCATAGGCAAACAAGAGCTCCAGCTATTGGCAGGGTCAATGCTGATTTCCACTTCCCCAGGTATTTCTGGATTTATATGAATATGCTTAAATGTACTATAATGTTTCCACATGAGGTTTTTTATTTTATTTTCTTTTTGGGTCATATCTGGCGATGCACAGGGGTTACTTCTGGCTCTGCACTCAGGAATCACCTCTGGCAGTGCGCAGGGGACCATATGGTATGCTGGGAATCAAACCTGGGTTGGCCGCGTGCAAGGCAAACACCTTACCCGATGTGCTATTGCTCCAGCCCCTCCACATGAAGCTTTTAAAACCACAAATACTAATATCTTTATCAAAAAATGCATAACAAAAAATATAAAAGGGTTATAGGAGAGAAAAGGTGGGTAAAGGAAGATGCAGGGGAGGACAGGATGAAGAAAAGATGTGGATAGACTCATTTGAAAGTTAGGAAGCCTAACAAATTTGAAAATATTTGTGAACCCCCCCACACACACAAATTTGTTCACTGAAGCCCTAATTCACAATGTGATGGTATTTAGAGGTGAGGCATTTGGAGGTAATTAGGTTCAAAGGAAGTCATGAATGTATAATCTCTATAATAGTACTAGTAATATAGGGTCATGGAGAGACCTGAATTCATTCTCACTCCACCATGTGTCATGTAAGAATATAGTAAGAAAATAAGTATTTATAACCCAGAAAAAGGGTTTTCTCATGAACCTGGGTACTATAAAACCCCAGTTTCATACTTATATCCTTGAGAACAATGATAAATAAATGTGAATTATACTATTCATTCAGTCTGTGATATCTTATTGTAGTAACCCAAACTAAAACACATCAGTACCTATGACTATTACTTCATTTAGAAACAAGTCTTAACAGACATAATCATGTTAACATGAGAGATTAAAGAACACCTTGATCACTGGTGTTCTCAGAAGAGAAAATATTGGACACAGACAAAGAGAAGATGTAGGGACACATTAGGGTGGTGACTATGGCATGATGGGAGCAAAGACTGAAATGCCAAATAACTGTCAGCAAAATCATTTGCTAGATTAAGCACAGAATATTGTGCTAGAGTCTTCAGAGGAATCACGATGCTGATACCACTTTGATTTTAAACTGTAGCCTTTAGAAGCATCAATTAATATGTTTCAAACCAGCAAAGTCATGGTAATTTGTTACAAGAGTCCTAGGAAATTAACATAGGTGCCATCTTGAGAAAAGATCAAACACACAATTTTTTTCTTATTTGTCCTAAGATCTAATGCTTCCTGACAATCCTTAGTTGGATGATCCTTGAGTCCAATCCTAGGAGGAATTTCTGAGATAACTGCTAATGAAATAGAGTTCTGACAATCCAGAAATCAAGTGTATGTACAAAAGTGGACAAAAAGTGACAAATTAGGTCCATTTAGAATCAAAATGAGACTTAACTCTTTAGAACATTTTAAGAATGTTTTCTGCTGTTCACAAGGTATGCAATAACCCAACCATTGTTAGAGCATCCATGATGTGATGTGTTTACCAACCCCATCAAAAACAGTGAGGTATCCAAGACAACATATCCTTTGTCTCAGGAAACAGGTGTATGGATATATCACATAACCATGGAATAAATCAATATGAGCTCTCCATGACATATTAAATAAGAAGAGAGGGTCAAGACAACCACTGAAAGTTTATTCGAAAAATCCCACATGTAAAAATGTTACTACTAAATAGTAATATTTTCCGAACAAGAATAAGAGAAAGTTTGATTTATTTTTTAAACCAAGATTTTAAGAAATTAAGGAGGGTGTGCCACAAACTATGTGGCAATCATACACAAAGCCCTATACTCCATATCCAGCTGTATACCCTATACTTACTTAAAAAGCAAAACAGCAATTGTATTAACTTTGAATGAAAAAGATCACTGAATGAGAAAAAGCTACAATGCATTGACTGGTCCTTGAAATGAGTATACTAGTGTTAGTAACATAAAGGGTCAACACATATAGCACTTTATACTAGGCAGAAACCACTGCTTTGTATGATTAAGCTTAAGTCTAATACTAAACATAATAATATAATATGCATTATATTACAGTGTTCATTTTCCAGATAACATAACTGTGTCTCAAAGAATTCAAGAAATTCATCCTTTCCTTCAGAATTCACATAGCCTGCATGCTCTGAATAAACCAAGAAACATCTTTTTCTAGTTAGAATTATACCAGTCAGAGTTCAGAACCTATTCTACTTTTTGTTGTTGTTAATTCATCATTCATTCAATTCCACTTTTAATCACATACCTGTGTCCTGTATTCTATATAAAGCAAGTGTTGGAAGGAATTGATCATGTCTGAACCAAATTTCAACTTCTCACTTGGCCCAAAGGCTTGAATAACACAAACAGTGAAAGAAGTATAGGAATAAAATTCAAAATACAGGATGTTTTTGACAATTAAATTATATCATTGTATGAAAAGTGGTTAAGATACCTGGGATTTAACATGGCATTAACTGCTACCTAAATTCAGCATTTAATAGGATGAACAGACCTACCAAATTAACTTGCTTTCTTGAGAGATTATTGTGTATCTTCAGGAGGAACATACCCCAAAATCAAAGGTAAGACTAGGTACACTAAAATCCATAAGCCACCTGCTTTATGGATAACAAATAAATGGATGGCACAAAACTACCAGGTTTTTAAGCTGATGCTCTGTATCAAATTGAAGAGTCAAATGCTAAGAGATTGAAATAAATACCACAAACACATCTGAAGTAAAAAGACCCGGAGAGCAAGAGCTGCTGGGAAAATCTCAGCATGAAACTGATTGTTCCAGGTACCACTGGAAGGGCAATGAAAGCAATAAGTGGAAACTTATAAAGGAAAGCAGTTTAACTTATTGAACATCTATCACATACCAGGTATGTCATATATGTATTATATGAATGAGGGTATTTTTATACACATACTTTTACCAGTGATTTTTATTATTTCCCCCCTTTTCCTTTCTTTTTATTGGTGCAGAGTTTGGAAGCCACATGCTCACTACAGTGCGAGGGCTTGCACACTTGTCTGTAGTGCACCAGAGGTCACACACTTGTTAATCCAGAAATCCAACTCAAAGTGCTGGGAACCACAGGTGGAGTGGTGGCAGGTATCAAACATGCTAGACAGATGTATGATCAATGAGCCAGATCCCTGAGATCCTATGCTGGATTTATTAGTCAGTCATCGCAATAGTGCTGTGCCCCAAATTCACTATGGACAACAAAAGCTTGTGGAAGCCATATTATTCGCTTAAGATAGCACAGCTCATGCAAGGATTCAAACCTAGATCTTTCTGTCTTGTCTTGGGTTTTTTGAATTATTCAAGATCATAATAGGGCCTCACCTTCCACTAATAGTTCAGCAATCACTCCTACTATCTGCCATTAGAGAACTTTTCCTAAAGTCCTATCACAGAACATTTCACTTCCCATTATAAAATTCACCATCAACTCTAGTGCCTAAAAAATTTAAGCTTCTCATCATGAACAGGAACCTCTGCAACCTGGTACATGTATCACAAACTCATTTTTTGCCATGATTCTGTACCTTAGCAAGTGATATTACCTCTTTATTTAAACTTAGCAAATTTCTACACATTCACAAAGATGTCAAATAGCACTTCCTCAGAGCAGTCTCCCTTCAGCAATTATTCATTATAACTTAACATTTCCTTCCTTTTGCCTTCCTCCAATATATTAAAGATAACTCAACCTTCTGAAATAAACTTTCTGTCTTAGTGGATTGTTAGCTTCACAAGGTTAAAACAATCTCTATAAATTAGAAAGTGCCTGCCATAGTCTGGGGGAGCAGGCAGGAGGAAAGGGGGAGAGTGGTAGTGGGAAATGTACACTGGTGGAGGAATTGGTGTTCGAACACTATGACTGAAACTCGATTATCATCAGTCTTGTAACTGTGTATCTTATGGTGATTAAATTAAAAAAAAAATAATAAAACAAACAAACAAGCACTACCTGTGCTTGGCAGTGTAGCTAGCATATAGAAAAATGTTTATGGAAAAATGGCAGGTTTAATCTAAACATTGAGTCAAAATATAATTACACAGATGAAGGCAAGCAAGTCAAGTCAGCAATTACATTCACACATGCACACACCAGTATGTCAGCATTGCATTAATTAGCAAAACAACTCACCCTGAGAAACTTTTTTTACAATACCTAAGATATGAATGTTGACAATACCAGAACAATGAGAACATCTCACTCACAGATCTGCTTATAAGTGTTCCAGATGAGATATATTTAACAATGGCATACACCAGAGACAACAGCACATGTCAAAACTTCAAGTGGCCTTGATCTTTCACAAGTGGTATCTAATGATAAACATTCTGATCACTGCATTCTCTGAAGTCCCAGCTGGCATTCTTTAATCTCATAAGAGATATCACTGCTGATCAATCACATAACTGCTCACAGACAAATATGGCATCATTCATCAGCCCACAAAGTCAAATATCACTTTAAAAAGGTAGGGGCAATGCAATATTGCCATGCCATAAATTGTTTTAATAAATAAAATTAAATCATAGGTCTCTCTAACTTTAAATTGTAAATGCTGTAATGATTTGAAAGTTCTAACAATGTAGATATGTTAAAACATAAGCTACAAATCCTTTTAAAAACCATGCAATTACACCTAAAGAAAAGACATTAGACTTCAAAAACGTAAGACTTCAGAATTCCAAATGCAAACTAGAACACTACTTCATGCTCAGATGAATTAATGTGAGAGCATAGTTACACATGAGGAGTATTTCATTTCAGACCATTGTGAATTGAACTATTTTTTAAAATTTTACAATTGATGATTGTTTTGTACTTAGCAATAAACATAGAATTTCTAAGTCTAGGTATGTGTTGTGTAAGGAAAATTCTGGATACTGCATCAATAAAGCCACCCGATCAAGGCTCAATAAAGTTCAAATATTGGGGGCACACCCTTATAATTTGCCAGTAGGTATATCGAATAAAATTTCACAGAGGGAGTCTCTTGAAGCCTGTGGCCTGCAGAAAGTTAATTTTAAACATAACTTAATTGCTATTTAAAATACAACTCATTTTACTTTATAATAAAGTAGCATCATTTTACTTCCCTATCTCATATAGTCCAACAGGTATATATGCCTGTGTTAGATAAACATATGTGGGTGGAGGTAATATCAGTTGAAGAAGAATAAACGATATAAGAAGAATTCTACATAAAGTAGAAATAGTGAAAACCTAATAATTATATTTCCAGATACTTCCAAATTCAATATCAATATAAAAATTGAATGGAAGTGTGCCTACCCAATTAAGTATCCAGATAACCTCCAGGCAGGAAGCACAGGGATACAGTTTTAGGCCCTCACAAAGGTATCAGGAATATTTTATTAACTGAATAGTACCCACTAGATTATTATTCAGAATATTTTTATTTCTTAACTGTTTCATGATGTTTTATTATTTTTCAGTGCTTGATATCAAACCCAGGGCTTCATATACATAAGCAGTGTGGACTATTACTGGGCCATATCACTATTGCCTCCCAGTAATGTACTTTTTAAATTATTTGTACAAATGTACTAATATTGCTCATTTTTTACTTTCCTACATAATCACTGCTACCTCCCAATAACCTTTAAAGGACAGTGCTGATGTTCTTTTTTTTAATTTCCCTTCTAGCTTATAACTAAAAATAAGTGATGCTGATGTCGTTGAATTAAGAGGTATTTTTCTTTTCACTAAGAACACATGTACCGAAATATGTAATCATCATTCATTGCACTGAATGAGTAGACAATTCTCTGATGATAAACAAAGTATTAATATCCAAAACATAGCTAACATCTAATGTATGGCACTTTGGTTTAAAACTTCAGGTGAATTATCTTCTTTCATCTCCATAATGGAGATATTGTGATTATTTGAGTTTTATTAATAATGTTTTTATTTCAATAGGTTAGGGAAGTTGACAAGGTTATACATCTATGAAAGATGGGGCAATGACATGAATCCAGTTCCAACTCCTTTCCTCTATTGATTTTCATCTCCTTTTTATATTGTCTTTCCAAATGCCCAGTGCCAGAGCCTAAAGGCTGTCTATAAAGTAGGGTGTGTGTAAATCACCCTCTCTGGAAAAGTTTAGCCTTGCAACAGGCTGCTAACGGGCTGTGATTTTCCACCGCACTCAAAACAAGGCCCTGGTTCTTTGTGTCCCTCTTTCCTGCTCCCCTAGACTACCTCTGGCCCACAAACACTTTTATGCTGTGCAAGAATGGCCCACATTTCTTTTAAACCATGTATTCATAAGTTTATCACCCAAAGTAACTCCATTCGAGGAGTGTAGTTAGCATATATTGTAATTATTACTGAAACACATATGTATTAACAAAACCAAAAACATAATCATTAACCTGAAAGAACAAAGAGGCATATAAGATATCACTGGGAGCATTAGCATTAGCATTATCAGCCCTATCATTAGTTAGGTATTAAATTAAGACATTCCTTTGTACAGTAGATGTTCACTACAAAGTAGGTATGCATGGGTCTTCTCTTGGATGAAAGACCTGACTACCATCTCTATCCATTTATTTACACTCTAAACCAAACAAATTGCCATTCCCTAACATGCTTTCTCAGAACCTTGGAATTTTCAATTTCTATTTCTTTTGCTTGGAATCCCAATCTTCAATTCACCCCCATAAATGATACCACTTGAGAGAACCTTTCATGATAATGCCTCAGATATCTTAGGAACTAAGTACATCCATTATTTTTGCTTCTACCCATTTGGCTTGTTTCTCTCATGTTTCTTGCCACAACATGCTATAAATATCATATCTTTCAAGGATCAGCTTTGATCATCGCCTTCTTCTATGACTATCCCAGCAAGAATCTATTTCATTCTCCCCTAAATTATCTCACTCTTTTAAAAAAGATTTTTTATTGAATAACTGTGAGATAGACCCTTACAAAGCTGTTCATGGTTTCATTCACACAGTGTCAGAATTCCAACACCCAACACCCATCACTCCACCAGTGTATATTTCCCAGCACCAGTGTCCCCAGTTTCCCTATAATCATCCCCCCAGCCTGTTTCTATGGCAGGTACTTTCTCTCTGTCTGTCTGTCTGTCTGTCTGTCCCTCTCTCTCTCTCTTTTTTGCTCACTCATTTGCTCTTACTCTCCTTCTCTCTCCCTCTATTCTGTCTGTCCTTCTCTTTCCTTCTCTCTCTCCTCTCTCTCTCCTTTTAGGCATTGTAGTTTGCAATACAGATACTGAAATGTATATCCCTTCACATACTTTTTACAGTTCTTATTCAGCATGATCATTTCCAAGATAGACCACATGCGGGACCACAAAACATACCTTAATAAAATCAAGAAGATAGAAATTGTATCAACAATCTTGTCAGACCATGATGCATTGAAAATAGAAGGTAATCACATAGAAATGTAGAATAAAATCGAACACCTGGAAATTAAAAAGCTCAGTGCCGAAAAACCAGTGGGTTAGAGAGGAAATCAAAGAAGAAATCAAAAGATTCCTTATAGACTCTTAATGACATCTTTATGTGTGTCTTATCACAAGGGACCTATTAGATTGTGAGTACCAGGCAGGCAGGGTGTGTATCCCATTCATCTTGTGTCCCCAGAACTGACAGTGGGTGCCCAATGCAAGCTGGATAAAAGAATAGAGATCTAGTCCCGGGGCTATTTTTAAAAAAGAAGAATCCTTATTAGGAACATGTGAAATGCAAATTCTAGATTGTGCTCCTTTCTCCTCCTTAAGAGAACTATTATTAGAGGCCTAATTTCTCTTAGATTGTACAACAGAGTAGCCAAAAAATATTGAAAAAAGCTTGTGAAAGGAACAAGTGCTAGAGAGTGGGGGAGAGAGAACACCTATGAATAGTTTCTGATCCAAGGATCTAAACTAGCACTCTACTATGTGCTCTTACACCATAATCACCATTAACAGGGGTTTTGAATTGAATAGTCCCAGCAGCTCAATTCAAGTTCTGTCTTGCTTCCAAATAAGAAATGAAGTTCATTTCATTACTGCCTCTGAAAATGACCTTTATCTTATAAAAAGAATAGAAATTTCATTTCAATCAAAGTTTGATACTTTTTCGAAAATGCTTAAGACATTAATATCAACATGCGCATTACTCAACAGCTTCAACATAGGTCCAAGGATTTATCATGCTTATGTAGAAAAGCATAATAATTGTTTTCTTTTCAATATGTGATTTCCAAATGAATGAATAAGTTAGAATGCTAATAACGCTACACAAAAACAATGGATTATCTTCTTTATGTTATAATTGTTATATTGCTTTGACATGCAGCTTATTCATGAACTTTTCAAGAGTGAAGAATATGTATTGTTCCACAATTTTCTTCATAAATATTCAAGTCATTGCAACATAACTGGTCTTCTTTTTACTGACCAAAAAAATGAATAAAAGCATACCTAGAATATGTTTCTCTCTAGTGTGTCCTCAATAAGTATAGCTATTTAAATGTAGCTTAATAAAGATATGATTTCACATAAAAACTCAGATATGAGTGTGTATTTTTATTTTAGTTGTAGTCAAATCCCTACAGGCCCATCAAATTCCCATATGCTTTCATAAACATTTGATGTAGGTTTGAAATGATTGTTTTTAACTTTAAGGATCAACCTAATTTAATTTGAGTATAAAGTAATATTTGATTAATGTTCAGGGGTTAACTCTCCAGCACACTGAAAGGGCAACTGTGAGGAGTGGCACATTAACCCTTTCTGGCCAGTAGGTCATTTGGGGAGATGAGAATAATCCAGACCCTCAGGAACCTGGTTTAGGGTTTATGCCAGACTCCAGGCTCACATTGCTTACACTTTCCACCTCTTCCTTCCTCTTGCCCTCTATTCATTTTCCACACTTGCTTAATGTGACTTCCGCTGCCTTGGCTCTCAGCACAAACCAGGTATTTGACCTATCCTTGATTTTTAAGACTCTGGTTTTAGAAATACATTACTCAGTGAACCACTGAGTAGAGCTCTGAAGACAAAAGCCAATCATTAAAAAAGAGGCAATATAAACTTGCTCACTATTGGCAAAAAGTAGGAAACTCTGGAGATTATGTAGCCAGTATTGCACAAGCCCTATGCCAGAATTCTGCAACCACAAATTAATCTGTATATTTATGTTCCAATAGTTAGAATCTTCTGGCAGGTTCATATTTTCTCAAATCAAGATAAAAATTTTATATAACACCTGAGTTGGCTAGGCAACTTGCAAATTTTATTACCCATGATATTTTTTATCCTGAGCCAAGAACTAAAAGAGACTTTAATTTCCAAATTTATATTAGATACCAGCCAACCCCCAGTTAAATTCTATTAACCATCACTAAATGTCCGTCAGACTTATAGTAAGTGGTAGGGAATACAAAACTTTCTTGCCTCCATCCACAGGGATATTATGGTTTTATATTGATTTTGCCATGTTCATTTGCTTCCACACCCCCACATAATATGCTTAAAACATAATGCCCAGGATGATGGTAGGAGGATTCAGAATTCTGAGTAAGAGATTAAGTCATTATGTGAAGCCTTTATGAATAGAATTATCACCCTATAGAGTAGTTCCCTGGGAAATTTCTAGTAATTTCCACTATTAAAGGGTTCAAAAAGATGTTTGGAACCCAGAAGAAAGCATTCATCCAATCATGTTTGCACCATGATCCTTGATTCTAGCCTCTATAGCTATAATTTTCACTGCAGACCAGGACCAGGGTATGAGCCTGGTTGGGTATTGAAACCCAATCATGAACAACTTTGCAACTGTGTATCTCATAGTGATTCAATTAAAAAAATTAATGTCTGTTGTTTATTTTCTATTCAGTCTGTGGAACTGTGTTGTAGTTTTTCCAGTGTTTGAAGAAAATCAGAGCAACAAAATATCTAATAACAAAAAATTGAGTATCAATCTAGGGTAATTTGCAAGTACAAATGTACACACTGTTAAAATCAGATGTACTATGTACTTTGACAAAGGCAACACAATGGATATGTATATTTGAAAGAAAAGGACTCAGAGTCATCACAGGGTCCTACCAGAAAACAGAATAGCTGAACTTTTGTTCCAGTCATGCCACCAACTATTTCTGGAGCCCTGAACAAGTAATTAATCTCTCAGCCTCTCAACTGTCTCTCCCATACAATGATACAAACCAACCTGCTACCACTTATTATATCAAATTATTTTTAAAGAGCAAGAAATATGAGCAATGGAAATGTTTCTGAAAGTCATATTTTTTCTATATTAAATAATACTGGACAACTCCTTTGTCCTCTCTAGGTCTCAGTTCCATTACTGAAGCATGTTGGGTTGATCTCTAAGGTTTTCAAGTTTAGGACTGGGGCAGAGAAAATTACGTAACCCCCAATGTTGCCACTTCAGCACGTAGACTTCCTTAGACTGAACACAATTAGGATCCAAAAGATTCAGGAAGAACTTTTTACTCCCCCCCCACTCTTTAACTACCAAAAGCAATTTATATAGAAGACCTGTTCCAGAAAGTCAGCTATCACAATCTATCACTGAAGTTAATTTCAGTAAGTATAAGCTAAATGAAATAGACTGGGAATTTAGTAATGGTGTTTATTCAAATTCCTTCCTGGGTCCTCTTGTCTTTGCATGGCATGACAAGTGTTTATCAAACATTTTATCCTATTACCTCCTTGTTAACAGTCTGTCTTTTCTTTGATGTCACAGACCCTCTGACATTTCCTCCTTAATACAGAATGACATATATACCTTATTTTGCCTGAATGGCTGAAACAACTCATGCAAGAGAGACCTCCAGACATATAAATAAGTCGATAATCAAATTAATTTATTTCTTCTGTTAATCTGCTTCATGCTAATTTCAACCCTTCCCAAAATAAAGAATTGAGGAGACTGAGAAAATTTTTCTTCTCTAACAGCACAATGACAGAGACAATGGAAAGAAAGCTTTTTAAATATATTACAGCAAAATATAAAGAAGTCTTCTACACATCAATATTTCTATCATGGTCTATGCAGAGAAAATGCTGCTAAGTCTATAAGTATTTTCATGCTATATCACAAGAATCCCACAATTAATATGGAGCCATAAGCTCCTATTTCATAAACCATAACACATTATGAATTTTCACACTATTATGAAATTTAAAATCTCTGTGATACTTAAAAAAGGGAAGTTCCCTAATATGATTGTCAGAGAAATTCTCAATTGTCATCTCTACAGGAGTTTAAAAGATCCAGAAAACTATGTCTAGAGAAACATTATACCATGTGTTTCATTAGGTTTCAGTCTGAATAAATTAGTTATCAGTTCAATAATCCTAATTTTGGAGTGAGGTGTGCAATTACAGACACTTTCATTCATTCTTTGTCACAAACCCATTCTACTCATCTACCTACTTCATTATCTAATTGTAAGGAAAAACAAGGGATTAAACTGCCTGCATACCAGTGTTCTATACTCTCTGAATATCTCTTAACATTTTGACTCAGGAAAACAGGAAGGAAGGAAGGAAGGAAGGAAGGAAGGAAGGAAGGAAGGAAGGAAGGAAGGAAGGAAGGAAGGAAGGAAGGAAGGAAGGAAGGAAGGAAGGAAGGAAGGAAGGAAGGAAGGAAGGAAGGAAGGAAGGAAGGAAGGAAGGAAGGCAATGAAACTTTAATGGTGGGTATGGTGAAAGCTGTACACATGCAGAAGTATTTAGCTATACCCTTGAAATTCTATAATATGATGAACTAATGATAAGTCAATAAAGAAGAAAAATGCAAGTGCAAACCTTAATGAATGCTAAATGCAATGTTGTGTCCTAGACTGGCTAATAGTAGTGGGGAAATAGCACTAATAAAAGAGAAAATGTGAAATTTCAATAAATTATAGAGTTTTGTCAGTGGGTCCTCTACTAATGTTCACTTCTTGGTTTTGATAAACAGACCATGACTAAATATTATGCTAACACTAACTGAAAATGCATGAAGGGGGATTCAAGAATTCTCTAAATTATCTTTGTATGTTTTCTGTAAATATAAAATTCTTTTAATATGAACATTTATGTTAAAAACTGAATAAATAAATATATATTCAATGTTGTGTATTTGTAGAACTATGAAGAAGAACAAATAAGCTAAATCTGCCTAAAATGTGCATAAAAGTGCTTATACACATTATAAATGAGCAAGATCAGGAATTGAAACATGTTGGTGATAAAATACCAATAGAAAACTTTAAACAGCAGTTTTACGCTATAGGACATTTGGCTTAATGACTTAAAATGCCACATTGTCAGTCTCCCTGTCAGCAACCTAGCACTGGTTATTTGGGACAGAAATAGATTCTTATTTTCCAGAAAGTGGTGGAAAGGGGGAGTTTGAACATGGATGGTTGCTGTTTGGTAAGTTGCCATGTTTGGTCAAAGTCCTCTCCAACTATAAAAACTGCCTCAGTCTTCAGAAATCAATCAGTGACTCTCAGCAAGAAAGAACAGCACGTAATGTGCATGCAGGTAGAGTATCTCAAATCTCACAGTGGACAAGTGGAGCAACACCCACAAGATAAGATCCCTTATTTTTAGTCCGTGATTTGGCCTCCCCTTACATGTTTCCAAGCCTGTTAAAACTTTATCTACAATTTTCCCATTCAAAGAAACCATTCATTTCTTTAGAAAAAGATACATTTCTTACCATAGACAGTTATTAAACCTTAATTTTGATCATACCGTTCTAAATCAAGCAATGTTGGGATTTCAGTACAGAAAGAAAACTGTATAGAAGGACTGGGTTCTAGCGCCCAAGTTCACCTGCTTTTGAGCAGTGTGGTCAGAGTCTTAACTGCTTTGCACCTGAACTTTCGTATCTGTGAAATGAGAATAATAACGGACACAACTTCACAGGACAACTGTGAGGAATAATACTGTCTGCTATGTGAAAAAGCACTTTGTCAATAGGAAATGGTTGACTATTTTAATACCTGTATCTATCTAGAATCTAGCTTCTTTAACTGTTGTGTAACTGAATCTAGGAGTATCAACAGAACTGGAAACTGTGAAATGTTTCTGAGCAAATGAGGAGCAAGAATTAAGTTAAAATCGAAATCCCAAGGGGCTGGATCGATAGCACAGCAGGTAGGGTGTTTGCCTTGCATGTGGCCAACCCCGGCTCAATTCCCAGCATCCAATATGATCCCCTGAGCACTGCCAGGAGGAATTCCTGAGTGCAAAGCCAGAAGTAACCCCTGTGTGACCCAAAAAGCCCCCCAAAAATCGAGATCCCACAGCTCCTTCTCCCGGAAGGGAGCATAACATGAGGTCCCAATAACCATGCCACCGGACTCTGTGCCAGGCTGTTTCACACAGGGCGCTTCAGAGGGGGAAAGTGGGAGCCTTCCCTGCCCCAAGGGACCCAGTCTTGGCAGCCAAAAACCTCCACAACCCAACTGCCGCCAAGCTCAAGGCCACTTCCCACATGCTCGGGTTGAGCCTCACATATGAGTGAACATATTCCTGGACACATAATAAGACACTCTCTACCCATTCTCCATAATTACCTCATCACATTTGATGGGGTTCAGTTAGTAGGTAACAAATTATAGAGGTAAATATATATGCATATATACATATTTTCAGATATATATACCAAAGCTCACATCACCCAAACTTTAACATGTTAGTGATATCCTATAGAATATCTTAATGGCTCCTGCCAAAACAGAACAATCTTCGCACTGTTTCCTATATAAACATTTTTTGTAATCACGTTCAGCAGTTCTTCATAACAGGCAATATGAAATATATTATTTAGGTTGTGTTTTGGTATAGGGCTTGGGGCTTGGGATGGAAACATTCCGAATTTGATGGTGGGGAGGTTTAATGGTAGTGGGATGGGTGTTTGAATATTAAATAAAATCAAATGTTGTGAACTAACATATAAAATAAAAATTAAAAAATAGCATTAGAAATCTTAGTAAAGGTAAAATATAATGAACATATACTGAAACAAATCTGGATAATATTTTTAATTAAAATATTTTAAGGAAGAAAAAGAATTATGTTAAAATCAAAGAGAAATAAACTCATGAATCTAAAGTGCAGGAATCATAAGAAGATAAAAAGTAAGCACTGATCTAGTATATGTAACTTGCTTGAATTACTCTAATTTATTTATATATGCACAGCATATAAATACTAAGTGAGATCGCAATGAGACAGATGTCTGGTGAAAGCATTAATAACTGAAGAGTCAAGGAATGCATTTCTTGTGTGAACCCACAGCATCAAGAGCAGGGAATATTGTCTATGTATGTGTCCGTCCTTAATATCCAGTACAGAACTTGGCTCAAACTGGTGAATCAAATTAATTTCATGTGATGAGTGAATAAATAATCCTGTCAAGCTGACGTGTCACCAACACCCCATAATCAATTTTACTTCCATTTATCTACCCCCTTCTCCCAGTTGGATGTACTTTCTATTCCTTCTTTCATGGAGATTTTCCAGATTTCTTTTTCCCTTTTTGTATCTCAACGGGTATACTTACTCATTTTTAATTTTTATTTACTTGAAAAAATTTTAAGTCACTGTAATTTACAAAGTTCTGCATAGTTGAGTTTCTGTCATACACTCTTCAAACACAAATCCCATTACCAACATCAACTTCCCTCAACCCGTATCCCCGGTTTCCATCCCACCCCTCAACATGCCCCCATAGGCACAATTTATTTTATTTTATTTTCACTTCTCAGAATTTATATTAATTTTTATAGTATAATTTATTTAATTTTGATGGACACATTTTGAAGTTTGGTTCTTTTAGTTTGGATATTCTTCATTCAGTTTTGTTGGTTCTGTGGATCAGATGTGTAGCTCAAACACACATCTACACTACCAATGAGTCTGAGGTCCTTAATCCCTTGCCTGTTATCGTCTATCTCTTCTTACTTACTTCCTTGATTTCTTCTATCCTTTTAACATGCTCTCTCTGAATTCTTTGCACAAGCACAGGATAGAGAGTTAAGCTATATAATTTATACCCTTCTGAGTTTCTCAGTGATATTTCAGATATAGCCTTCTGAGATTAGAGTTCAGTCAAAGACCAGGCTCCACCAATTTGCGTAAATCTTTACAATTACTGGCCCTATGCTGGGTGCTCTGCTAAATCACTGTCTTCTAGAATGACTCTCTGAGAAAATTCCATGCCATAAACAGTTACCCTCAGCTTGGCTGGCCACTGCAAAAATAAATTCTATTATGAATCTTCAAATACAGAGTTTTCTGATATTCTGAAGGTTCATTTTGTTTCTTAGTTTTTCCTCGGTGAAAAATTCTTTCTAAAGGATACTATATACTTAACTTTTCTTTTTAGAGACTGTTTCCAAGCAGTGCTCAAAGAACTTGGGGGCCATTCCTAGAAAAACTGAGCTAACTCATCTAAGATGGTTCCATGCTTAATCCTTATGATGCAGTAATGCATAGTATCAGACCTGAGCTATCCATGGCCTCACTTCTTTAACTTTTTTCTTTTGTTTTTTAGGCTACCACTAGCATGCTCAGGGCTTACCCCTGAATCTGCCCTTAGGGCTCACTCCTGCCGGGGCTTGGGGTGACCATAGAGAGTGCTGAGATCAAACCTGGGTTGGCTGCAACGCAAGGTAAATGCCCTACCCGAAGTACAGTCTTTCCAGACATGCACTTCTATAACTTTTCAAAGAGAGGCTCTCATAAATGATTTGGCTCCTTTTGTGCACAAGTATCACAATCGCATATATGCATATATATATATATATATATACAATGTGAAAGTGAGGTTGAAAACGGTGCCCCATGAGATCATCAGATTCAATTAGTGACTGTGTAATCACCCTCATCACTTTTCAACTTCACATCTGCCAAGGACTTTAGCACTATAAGTTGCTGATTTTTATTCTTGCCACCAAATATACCCAGAAATACACCCATTGATGCTTTCGGGACCATGCCATTCAACTAATTCCTTCCTATCTGCACTAGCTGCCATGCTTTGCTGCAGGTTAAAATGATGGTTCATAATCAAGTAATGACATAGGCTTTTCACGGGCATATGGGAAGATTGCTGAAGTAGTAGTAGAAAAACAAACTGATCCTTGTATGTATAAAACCCAGAGTTCAGTCTCTGGCACCAAAAATAATTAAGCACCAAAAGTAAATAAATAGATATTTTGTTTTACTCATGTAGCATTCATTCACGCATCCATGCTTTCCAGAACCCACAAGATGGAGTCTTTACCTCTTGTGGCTCACCACAGCTAAGTAGGGAGCACATAGGCCAGGATTTATTAAACCATGATTTATATATTATTCTTAACACTTATTTTTATGCAGTCGAATCACTCCCTTAACAGAATTATAGCAACATGCTGGAGGAGCAGCAGCTAAGTCCATATGGGGCAGTCTGGAAAGGCCCCAGAGGAAGGAGTGCAAGCATATAAATACTCACTGTGCTCTCAAGGACTCTGGCTGAGGTGAGGCAAAGAAAGCAGTGCCCCCTGAATTTCCATTCCAGGAATGTAGAGATGGGCTATCATTTTAGTTCTTATTTCTCTTTCCTTCTTCCCCAGGAAATGCTACACACCCACCTCATTCAGCTCTGCAGTAGTCTACTGTAGAGACAGAATAGGTCCAGCCATACAATAAGGCCAGTAGTGGCTAGCTCTGATCTAATCATGTGGAGGAGTCAGTGATCATGAGGAAAGGAAATCCAGAAGGACCTCCTCTGCGGAGCTCTTCTTGTCATCCATACCCAGGTATAGACTGAGTGCCAGTGACATACCAAGGCTCTGGATTTAATTCCACCCTCCCCTACCCTCAACGACCTCATAGTCTAATGAAGGAGGAAGAGTCATATAAATGATAGGATGCTGTATGTTAAAATATGTAATCCAGGAACTCCTTAAATATCACACTGACAGTATCACTAACAATCTACTAGGTTAAGAAGGTTGGGATCACAAAAGGTGGATATTTGAACTTGATCAGATGTTGAGGTGGGAAAGAGAATTTGTGGCAGATTGTTATTTTGAGAAGGTTCCCCTCTCCGTGTTCATTCTTTCACTAAAATACCCAGATTTCACTCAGCCTTTTGTCTTAGGCAGAAACCCTCTAGCTCAATAACCTCAAAAAAGAGAGTTTACTGAATACTAATTGTAGCAGAAACATATAGTGCTAATTAAGTGTCACTCTTCAAAGTAATATATATATGCACATATATGCATATATATGCAGAGTCTCTTGCCCGCATGCCTGGCTGTCTTCCCTGGGGCCCCTCGAAAGGGATGGGCCCCAGCTTTCCTCCCCACCCCGAGCAGAGCTCCCAGCATCCGAAGACCACTGGAACCTAGCTACAGCCATGCTCGAGGCCCCTCTCCACACGTTCAGATGGGCCTCACCCATGAAGGTACCAGCAGAGGAACCCAGGTGTGTGTAATCCCATCAACGGCCAACATCCAGAGACTTAAAAGCGAGCTCCCAGAAGAGAGTGATGCAGAGAGTCTCTTGTCCACATGCCTGGCTGTCTTCCACAGGGCCCCTCGGAGGGGATGGGCTCCAGCTTCCCTCCCCACCCCGAGCAGAGCTCCCAGCGGCCAAAGACCACCGGAACCTAGCTACAGCCATGCTCGAGGCCCCTCTCCACAAGTTCAGATGGGCCTCACGCATGAAGGTACCAGCAGAGGAACCCAGGTGTGTGTAATCCCATCAACGGCCAACATCCAGAGGCTTAAAAGCAAGCTCCCAGAAGCTTATCTTATCTTGTGACCTACTTCTCCCTCTGGGAGAAACTGGCATGCTTCTGAGAGTTTCCTGCCCACATGGGACAGCCTTGCAAACTTCCCATGGTGTATCCATATGCTAAATCCAGTAAAAAGCTGGATCCCATTCCCCTGACCCTGAAAGAGCCTCCAGTGCAACATCATTGGGAGGGCCGAGTTGAGAGAGACTTCTAAGATCTCAGGGAAAGGACGAATGGAGAGGTTACTGAGCCCGCTCGAGAAATCGATGATTAATGGGATTTTGTGATCGTGATCGTGATATATGCATAAATGCACATACAATTAGTTAACCCATTCAACAATTCAATGAGCTAAGGGCCATTGCTTTGCACATTTTACAGATGGGAAAAAGTAATGCACAAGCCCTATATGCTTAACCTACTCACCATCTTCAACGTTAATAATTAGGTGCCAATGATTCTTACAGTAAAATAATTTGAGTGAGTAGTCTCTTTTATTGATATGGCAATGAATAAAGTTAAGCAAAAGGGGACACTGGAAGCATGTCTTAAATATCTTTACTTATTATTATTGAAAAACTGGAATTTCAAGAGGTCATAGATTTTTCTGTCAAATGAATTTCTGTCAAATGATGTCAAATACATCTAGATCTAATTATTCTTTATTATTTCCATCACTGACTAACAGAAAAACATCAGAAATTCCAAGCCCTACTTCTGATTCAGGGCTGTCACTTACTCAAAACATTATCTTTTATTTGTCTATAGTAAATTATATACATGTAATCAGGGAATTGTGAGGGGAAAGTATCACTGTAAAATTATGTGAGTGATAAAATCCTAGGAATATATCTCATATAAATAACGCTAATTCAGAGGAGTTTTCTGATAAAGGCCAATTCTTTTGTAGCACTGAACAATCTTCCACAGATAAAGACTTCTTCTAGGGAAAAGCAAGACCATTAATTTAAATAAGTTATGATTACATGTACAGTGCTATATCAAGTATCTTCACATATCATAACTCATTGTCTTCTCGAAACAGTTGGATTGGTGTTTGGAAATTATTGTTCTCTTTGTGTAGGTTCATGAAACTGAGACTTCAAAGAGGTTCACCCAAGGACAACCACTCAAATTCTCTTTCAAAAATTATACACAGGCCCCACCCTCCACACCACTCCTTTATCTAACACCAAACCTTTATCTAACAAGCTTTCCACTGTGGACAAGAGAAGGTCAATCTGAGAGCGTTACCAAATTCAATAGCTTTTGTTCTAGCATAAATTCATTCCAAAACTCTGGCTATTTGCACATAATGAGCTGGCTAATAGCTCTTGCCAAAGAGAAGGTGTCACTTGCCCAGATCTTGTTAAAGGGAGGCTGGGAAAATAGTTTTCTTTTGGAGTTTGCAGGCTCCATACAGAAGAACCAGCTCTGCTCTTCCCCACCTACTGGATACTGTTTCCTTCTCTTCCCAGAAGTGGCAAGTATTATGCACAGCACTATGGACAGAGACAGAGTGCATCAATCGACCCTGAACTGAATCCACAACACATACTGAACAAGAAATTCTCCATTTTCATGACTTTGACATGCTCTCTACTCAATATAAGTGCTCTCTAGTCCCTTTATGTCCTCAGGAGAGGTTTCTCTATATAGCTAATACTACTTCCTACATTTCAAAAGAACCACAAAAGCTCAAGATGAGCCTGTCTATAATGGGCCACATTCATTCTTCTTAGCTATTCGAATGGTTGGGACTTAGGTTTACACAAATGCAGATATGGTGAATTTGTAGCTGCAAATCAACAAGTAGGTATTCAACACCAAAACATATGTACAGTGGTATAAGCCAACTTAGTACATGCCAATATTCTCTGTATGCATACATACATACAAGCTCCCAGTCCTGCAATTTCAAGGGAAAAAAGCTATTAAACTTTTAAGAGTCTAATAACTGTAGACTTCAATTTAAATTCGTGCAGAATTTACACAGGAATAGAAAGGACTTGAGTCCTGTGAAGAAAAAAAAAAGTAACACCAACTGCCTGACTTCTGGGTAATACCTTTTTTCCCTCAGGCAATGTGTTAAACCTGGCAAATCTCTTGCCTAAAATATTTGTCTCTCGGGTCTTTTTTGCTCAATTGTCATTTTAGTGAGTCTATCCGTGACCACCAAACAAAACTTCAGTCATCTGTCACCACCACCATCACCACAGGACATTTTTTAAAGATTTTTTTCTTTCATAGCATTTTTCATCAGATCTCATATATTTATACCTACACATTTTGCATATAATATGCTCCCTTTGTCCCCAACACAGATACAGACACACAGATACACACATACACAGACGTACACATGCACACATGCATACACACACATGCACACATGCATACACACACATGCACACATGGATACACACATGCTAAAAATAACATAAGGGCAGAAATCTTAGTTTAATTTGCTGTCAGAACACCTATGGCTAGAACATAGCCTGGTACTGTTGAAAATATATTATACTGTGATTTATGACTTAAAAAAATAAGCCGTTGTTACATGCTCCTGTTTCTGGCACAAAGCTTCTAAAATCACTGGAAACTCTTAGTTTTCTCCCTGACCTCCAGGGAGGGAAGAGGGGCTTGAAATGATTGTGAATAGTCAATGATTTTTTTTCACTCATGTCGAAGTAATTTTTTAATTCATGCCACCCAGAGGGAATAAACAACAAAGGAACAGACTGGATGAGGAAAGCTTGCAAATGAATCAACACATGGAGATTTGGAAAAAGAGGTTTGCACTGAGATGATATGGCAGGCAGCTTCAGGCCTTTTCTTCATGCCTTGCATCCTGAATCTCTTCCATCTGGCTGTTATTATTTATATACTGTTACAATAAATAAGTTACCCAGTAAGTAGAATGTTTGTCTCAGTCCTTAAGTCACTCTAGCAATTTATTTGAACCACAGGAGGGGTTACTGGGGAGGGTTTGATTTATTTATTCATTTATTTTGGCTTGGGATGGAGTGCATTCAGCTGTGTTCAGGATTTACTCCTTATTCTGTACTCAGGGTTCACTCCTGGAAGCACTTGGTTAACCATGTGATGCCATGGATAAAACATGTGTCAGACACATGAAAAGTAAGTGACTTACCCCTTATACTCCATCTCCAGCTCAGAACCACTTATTTATAATCACTTGGTTAGCAATCTAGGTAGCAACCTATATAGCATCTGAAGTCAAACAAGGGAAGGGAGTCCTTCTCTAGAGTTGATTAAACAGAATCACAGTGCTCACCTAAACTTGCTAAGCCTTTGAAGACAGATGCTAGGAAGGTCATAGGAGGCATTCTTGTAGGACTGATCCCCTGACCTTTGCAATCTGATGGCGTTTCTGGGAAGACAGTATCATAATATAGCTGAATTGTAGGACATCCTGCTGGGTTACTTGAATTGTTTGTTGGTAGCTTTGAAATCCCTCCACCAACATACATGCACACACAGACACATGCGCACACACACCACTTGCACATACACATAAAACTGGGCTCAGGAACCTAAAATGGATATGAAAACTTTTATTTTCAAAGTTTAAATAATTTTTCCATAAAAACTAGATATTTTAGATCGCACAATCTTTCCCATGCCTTCAATTTTTCCTAATATATTCCTATTTTAACATGACCAACTTTTCCAGAGAAAAGTGCCCAATTATATATTCAAAGATACTGTATCAAGACAACTTTCACTATTGTAGACTCAAATGTAAGTCATTTTGTCCTTAATTCACACAGAGATTAAACCAGACTGCACAGTATCTGTTATAATTTTGTTTTGTGCTAGAGCAAAACTTATAGACTCATAAGCAACAGTATATAACTAATAAAATGCCACTGGGCTCTCTAAGAAGAGAATGTCTGTTGAGAACATTGTGATATGCCTTCTCACAGTAGCAATTATTACTTCCTTAATATAATAAGAACAATTTAAATGATTTGTATTTACTCATACAGAAAACTGAAAAATCCATGTCATCCATAAAATTTTACAAATCAGTTCATTGGTATCCTATAGAGTTGTGCCTAACAAAGTATCTCTTCACCCCAATGTATGCCAGCTTTCCGTTCTACTGTTTATAAAGATGTTGATCCCCTGATGCAATAAATCAAAAGTAGTACAACTTTGCAGTGTTGACTTTAAGTTGTAACTTTTGTCAACAGCAATACCGATATCTGGTCATTTTCCCCATTATCTAGGATTTTAATTGTATTAGTTGTAGATTTGATTTTCCATTTTTCTTTCTGAAATGAGAGAAGATCATGCTTTACAAGACTGAAGAGTGAGGTCTTGCCTCTGGGCTGAGTAGAGGGGTTCCCCAGTTCACTGTCCATATTCATACCTTCACTACAGTAAGTATGCCCTGGAGTCAAAACATGAAGCCTTTGAGAAGCTCTTCAGGGATTTATATTCTTTTCCTGGCCCACCCAGTGAAAGCCACCTTTAAGTTTTAGGAGAGTGATGCATTATTAATGCTAGATACTCAAAACTATTTTCCTAATAATAGAAGAACCCCTAAATTACTGAAATATGAATGTGACATTATCATCTCCATTTTACAGACGTGAATTTTGATGTAAATTGCCTGTGATTTTCTGTTATATTAAATAAAGAGTGGTAAAGATAACAGCAAATGGGAAATAAAAGTATGTTTTCAAGTGCCAGTCCAATTTGGGGACCATTATATACCACTCACATTAAGATTTGATTTCCACTTTGCCTGGTTTATTTCTCACTTGAATACAATAACTCAGCAGTAAGCTTTGAAAAAGAGATATTGAGTATCCTAAGATATATGTAACCAGGAAAGACACCTGACTAATATCAGACCATTTATTTGACTACTATCTATAAAGGGTCTCCCACATAGCTTTTAAGTAAATTATATTGGGGTCATTATTAATTTGAGGATCTCATTGAAAATCTCTTTGAGGAAAATTCTGAGTTCATGAAAAAGGAGCTAGAGAGAGGGGAAACAGCACTTCCTATTCACATTCATAAGTACTAAAAGTAGAACTCAATTCTAGAAACAAAATAGATTTTTGCTTGACTTTGTTTTGGTACTGCAGTTAGAACCCAGGATCTCACAAATATGAAACATGATCTCTACAATGAACACCTCTACTCTGCCCTTGGAGAAATGAGATATATGCAGACCTTCACAAATACACTGATAATAAACCAAGTCTATAGACATTATTCATTGTCGCTCTTAAAGAGATCAAGCCTAGACTCTACTTTCTCATTTCTTCTCCAGATGGACAAAATTTTAAAATATGGACACCAAGTCACATAACTCCTTATTACACCAACATCTAGAGGCATCCTGGTGCATTTAAAATGAAATTTCAACTCCTCATCTTGATATACAAATTCATCAATGCCTCTGAGCTCTGGCCCCGCCTCCTTCTGAGAACGTATCTCCTGCCTTTCTAGCCCCGGTGAATGAGATTCAGCTACTTTCCACATGCTCTCCTTTTTCTCCATTCTGATCATTTTTGTTTCTTCAGATGTGCTGTTCACCTCCTTTTTTGCCACACTATTAATTCACTTCACCAATCCAGGTTAAACATATCTTTCTCTTCAAGCTTTCCATGGCTCTTCAAAACTGAGTTAACTCCCCTCCCCTAGACTTCAGCAGCTTCCTGGATTTCTCTTATTAGAGAATTGCTTACTCTGTTTATCCCAATGCATTATTTCAAAGTCTGCTTTTATCCTACTAGGTTATAGTGAATTCTGGGGCATGGGTGGAAATGGACAGAGATGAGTAATAGCTTGTTCACCAGTGGATCACCAGAACTTAGAATCAGCCTGACATAGAGCTGGCACATCACACAAATTCAACAAATAATTAAGTGATATAAATGGAACTATCCTGAAATTTCTATAGACAACCTCTGGATAACGTTTGTGAACAAATATGTGATTTCATGCAAGTGAATGGTCAAAGTTGAGAGTCAGGGCCTGAGCACTACAGGGGATAGAGTACTTTCCTTGCGTGCAGAGATTCTGACTTAGGCTCAATCCCCAGAACCCCATATGATCCTCCAAACACCACCAACAGTAATTCTTGAGTACAGAGCCAAGAATAACCCCTAGGCATAGCCTGATATGGCCCAAAACAAAACAAACAAAAACAAAGTTGAAAATCAACATGAGTCATGTAATGTGGAATCAGAAATAACGTGTGTCTTGCCTGACTATATATTTATTTCTCAAGAATGCTATCCTCTGTTAAATCAGAATGATCATTTTGATTTAGTTAAAATGTGCTGTTGCAATTATATGCACGAGAAATCATTTTATCAACAGTATTGCAACCCATGAAATCTCATTGGGCTGGAGCAACAGCACAGCGGGTAGGGCGTTTGCCTTGCACGTGGCCGACCTGAGTTTGATTCCTCCACCACTCTCAGAGAGCTTGGCAAGCTACCGAGAATATTTTGCCAGCAAGACAGAGCCTGGCAAGCTACCCATGGCATATTTGATATGCCAAAAACTGTAACAAGTCTCACAATGAAGACGTTACTGATGGCCTCTCGAGCAAATTGATGAACAACGGGATGACAGTGATACAGTGGAATCTCATTAATAAAAGCAATTAAAAATACATATGACCTCCCAATACTATACATACAACAACATACCTTTCCATTAACAAATGATATTAATATGCTTTTAGTATGGTCAAGTTTTAGTGCTAAATAACCCATATCCTTAAGAGCAAAGAGGGTCTCTGTATTTTGTTTTAAGTTAAGGAGAATCCCAATTCAGAAATACACATGTATTTATATGATAGAGAAAATATCGACAGTCCATAATCTGTGGTCTTAGCAGCAAAAATATAAACAGAAGATAAACAGAAAACAGCAACTTTACTTATAGATTTGTATTCATTTATATTTAAACTTGCATTAAAATTTTATTAAATAGTACCCCATAATTTTGTTCACAATTGACATTTCAGATATCATTAAGATATCATTAAAATATCATTGGGCAGAACACAGAACTTTCTGTCTCTTCATATATTTCTCCCAATCAGGGAACTTACCTGTTAATGCCTGGAGAAGTGGCATTTTTATATTTCTGCATAAGAATTAGAATTGGAATCGATGAGCATTTGAAAGCTTCTCTACCTCTCTGTCTTCCCTGATCAGGGTAAAACTTCCTGGTCTATTTCTCCCATTGTCAGCTCCAAAGGAGCCAGAACAGAGATTCTCTTCCTCATTAGTGTTTCCCCAGAGCCTGGCACTGAGCCTGCCATCTGGCTGCTGCTCTTTGAATGAATGGTGTCCAGATTCTCCGGCATGTGCTTCGAAAGTGTTGTCTATCACCTGAAAATTAATGCAAGCTCCCTGTTCACCAATGCAAAACAGAATGCATTAAAGATTGATCAGGCCTTTAATGCAAAGTCTACTCTCACTTGACTTCATCTTGGAGAATTTTATTTCTGGTGTTCAAATTGGTTCAAAATGTGATAAGGGGGCAAGAAAATAGGCATCACAAAAGACCTAAGTGCCAACACATAGAGTGAGATATCTGTGTCCAGTTACAAATACAACTCTTCCATCTGGTTGTACAGCCCAAAGACATGCACAATTCCTATCACCTTCATAGTGTTTCCTGGAGAGCGGAAAATATACATAGTGAAGATGATCACAGGGACATCATAAATCAAAATTAAAGTCCAATCTTCTTTATTTGATACCAAGAACTTAACAAATGCTTCTTCCTCTCCACACAAATGATGAAGAATAAAACTTAGTTGCCATATATTTAAACCTAATTTGTGCTCACGAACATAAGTCATGTCTCACACATAAAAGAAGCAGAGAAAAGCAAATAAAAATGTCAATTTTTTCCAAGACTAACTAGGAAATTAAAATTGTACCCAATGACAGAATGAGTCCAATTTCTATTCAAACAAACATTTATTAAATTTGCTTCACATAAGGTCAGGTTCTGTGGCAGGTACTGAACACTCAGATAAATGGCAGGGTCCATGAGCTCAAAAAGTTTCAGCATAGTGGAAGAAACATACCAAGAAAATATAAGAATGGAAACAAATTTCAAAAGTCATATAAAAAGGATGCAGGAATAAAGTGTCATGAAGTCTACCATGGAAAGAGTTATATTATTTTTACAATGAACATCACAATCAAAGAAAACACAATTAAAATAGACCTTAGAGCTAGAAAATCCTGTTCTTTCTGGGTTTTCTCATGGTTCTGTCCTCATGGTCTACAAATTTACATGTAATTTGGAAGAAGACCGCTATACCTCCAGTCTCTCATGGTCTGAGTTATTTTCTCATTGATTTCAGCCATGTTACTATGTAAGTATAAAGACTAAGGAAATAAATTGAGCATGCTGAAGTAAACTTATCCATAAATTAAAGGGTGAAAAGACAGATACCTATGTTCACTGTAGCAAATAGATAGAAGCAGTTCAAATAAACAACAATACAGGAACGGAGCAAGAAAATTTACTCTTTTTCACGCTCTCTCTCTCTCTGTGTGTATATGCTCCCACACCAGGCTGTCTTCACCAGGGCCCCCTTGGAGGGGGGCAGGTTGAGTTCCCCTCCCCATCCCAAGTAGAGCCCCGGCAGCCAAAACCCCCTAGGACCCAGCCACAGCCATGCTCAAGGCCACTCTCCACATGCTCGGACGAGCCTCACCCATGAAGGAACCGACAGAGGAACCCAGGTATGCGGTACCTGTGGCTGAGATCTCCTAGCTTGCTCAGATAGGGACTGGGCATCCTCCACCCAGATCCCCCATTTTCCAATAGCTTGGCAGTCACACCCACAAACTGCCCCCAGCACCATGCAATCTCATCTATGGCCAAGATCCAGAGAATATAAAACAAAGCTCTTGGAAGAGAGTGACACAGATCTATACAGTATGCCAATAGACAAAAAAACTTGCATTTGGTGGACTGAAAGCACCTATAAGGGCGATTAGAGGCCTCCCTGAAAGCCTCTGTCCCTCTCAGAGAGCCCAGCAAGCTACCGAGAATATCCCATCTGCACAGCAAAGCCTGGCAAGCTACCCATGGCATATTAGATAAGCCAAAAACAGTAACAATAATGGGCCTCATTCCCATGATCCTGAAAGTGCCCCAAATATGGCATCATTGGGAAGGACGAGTAAGGAGAGACTAATAAAATATGCTCTTCGTGTTCCTGGAGTGAGCAGAAGCCATTGGCTACACTAACATACGACAGGGATGAATAGAGATGTTACTGGTGCCCACTTGAGCAAATAAATGAGCAATGGGATGACAGTGCTCACAGAGTTCATATTACACATGTATATGGAATGATTAACCTTTCTTTCACCCTCCCTATGATAAGTCATACTCAGATAATTTTATTTAATGTTATTTCTAATTGTATCTATGAGGGTACTTCTGGAAAAGTTCAACATTTGAGTCTCAGAAGACTAATTAAAGATTTTCCTGACTAATGGTGATACATAATTGACAAAGTTGAGAGACTGAACATAACCAAACGGCAAAATCTTTCTCTACTTGGGCTATGATGCCCATCCACTCCTGTTCTCCAACATCTCAGTTCCTAATTTTTTGATATTCAGACTTTGAGACTTAAACTAACTCCACATCCTAAGGTCATCAGCCTCACACTGATGGGAGTTATACCGACAGCTCCTCAGCTTCTCAGGCTTTTAGATTCAGACTGAATTATGCTATAAGCTTTCCAGATTCTCCAGTCTATAAACAGCGTGCAATGGGACATCTAAGTCTCCTTAGCCATGCAATACAATTTCTATAATTAATCACCTTTCCTATCTATTTATCTCTGTGCCTGTCTTTATGTTATCTATTTATTCTGTTTCTCTAAGTAGTACCACACAGAATAAAATATGAGTCAGACATTGTAAAGAAAGGGCCATGTATATATCTCAGGAGAAGAGCACATGCTTGACATTTTGGGACCCTAGTTTCAATGCTAAGTACCAAAGAGAAAAAGAAGGAAACTATGACTCCTGCTACGACGTAAATAAAACTTGTGCACATTACAGTAAATGGCATAAGATAGTTACGAAGATAAAATATTGTACAATTTCATGTATATGTGGTGTTTAAGTTTGTCAAGCTCATAGAAACTATATATAATGGTGACTGCAGAGACTGAAGTGAGGAGAAATGGGAAGTTGGTTTTCACTTTTATTTTTTCCCCCTTCAGATGGGTAACATGCCAAGTGTATAACAAGATTAAAGGGAGGCATATGTCACACAAATGTGTGAACACCAAGTCATCCTGCTTATGAACCAGAAAAGGATCCTTTGATTTATTTTTAAATTTATAATACTGCGCATGTTATTAACTTTTCAAGAATACAAATTGCTGAACTGAACCATCATCTTAGAATCAACACTCCTCCACTACAGAGTATAATTTTTGTGAGATGATTAAATTCTGGAGACTAGTTGTCCAACAATGTGGACCAAACACTAAATGAACCATACACTTAAAATTATTAAAATGATACTGGGAAGTGATCACTCTGGACCACACCTGGATGCTTCAAGGAGATAATGTGATATGCATGATACTCTTTTAGTAAAAGTAGTGTCCACCACAGTGCCTAAAAGGAAAAGAGAAAAAGGACAAGTACCGGCCAAAAGTTCAGGCTGAGGAGAGGGGAGAGAAAGTGGGAACATTGGTTAAAAAAAGTGAACACTGGTGAAGGGACAGGTGCTTGAGCATTGTACAGTTGAAACTCAATCACCAGCAGCATTATAACTTTATATCTCATGGTGATTCAATATAATAAAAATTGTTTGAATTTGAAAAATCATTAAAATGTTAAGCCTTCTGTTGTGTGCATTTTATTTCATTCAAATTAAAATACCTTTTGAAAGGAATCATGCTATTGGTACATAGTGCATCTTCTTAAATCTCCACTTCAAGAAAAAAAGTTATGATCCGCAAGAGCTCCAGATATTTAGCCTGTGTAGATATATTCCAGTTTATCAAACTGAAGTTTCCTCATCTAATGCATACATAGAAAAAAATGTTTGTTTTTTAGGTTGATAGTCTATGTCTTTTAGAGGAGATGGACACACTTTTTAAAACTGTTTTTGCCTTTGTGGGAGAAAACAATATAAGCAATCTTATTTAGGTCACAGCAGTTACTGTAAACATCCTAAGGAAAGCTTATTAATAACAGCCACCCACAAAGGACTTGGTTTCAACCATGGAATGTCATGGAGTTAGTGGAAGGCAGGCTGCAGAAGAATTTGCCTGAATTTTAGAAATTTGAATGCTAACTCTTTTTGTAATTCAATTTGTATGTATAAAGAGCAAATAAAGCCCATACTTTAAATTACTAATTTGAACTGAGGGACAGGTAATTTAAATGAGTTTGAGGGGGTCTTTTGGTGGTAACTCATAACAATTGATTGCTTACTTGATAACAGCAGTCAGGAAATCATTATAAATATACATTTTAACCCTGATTCTGCACACACTGTAGGAGGTCACCTGCCCAAATGTATCTGTTTGGTTAAGTAGAAATGAAGCAGCCAAGCTTCTGCCAATAACTTGTTCAGTGAGCTTAGATAGATCCATATCTCTTGATTTGCCTGATCTTTTATATCCTAGCAGGCTACTTTGACCCCTTTGGAGCAATATAATGTCTTAGTATAGGGTCAGAGAGGTACTACAAGGGTTAAGGCACTTGTCTTGCATACAGCTGATCGAAGTTCCATCATAAGCACCACATAGTCCCCCAAGGATGACCAGAAGTGGTCCCTGAGCACAGAGTCAGGAGTAAAACCTAAGCGCTCTGGGTATGGTTCAAGCCACGTTCACCAAATTATAATGTCTGATTAAGCACCTGGGAAACACACAGGATGATGAAGTTTAAACACCATTACAGAGAAATACACACTTAAAAATTATTAAAGTGCCATGTTTTATGTACAGTATTTTACCTCCAAAAGATAAAAATAAATTTAAAAGTTTAAAAGAACCTGGCAGACTATAGTCTACTTTCAGCCCGCAACTCCCATCCCAAACAGGCCCTGCTAGCACCCTTTACTTGGTGGTCCCTTCTCTATCTGAGCTGCCTTTCCCCCCAGCATGCAAGGCTAGCTTCTAAGCTGTGGAGTACTCCTCCTATTACATATCTCTACTGTTCTTGGGTGTTAGTCTCCCATTCTGATACTTTATATTCCACAAATGATTGCAATCTTTCTATGTCTATCCCTCTCTTTCTGACTCATTTCACTTAACATGATACTTTCCATGTTGATCCACCTATATGCAAATTTCATGACTTCATCTTTTCTCACAGCTTCATAGTATTCCATTGTGTAGATGTACCAAAGATTCTATAACCAGTCATCTGTTCTCGAGCATTCAAGTTTTTTTCCAGATTCTGGCTATTGTAAACATGATGGCCTCTTAATACCTCTACCACAAACCACAATACCCAAAAGGAAAGAGAGAGCAAAATGGAATCCCTGCCACAGAGGCAGAGTGGGGTTGCCGGAGGACGGGGTGAGGGTGGTGGGAGGGATGCTGGGACCATTGGTGGTAGAAAATGGGCACTGGTGGAGGGATGTGCACTCGATCATTGTATAACTGAAATGCAAACACAAAAGTTTGTAAGTCTGTAACTGTACCTCATGGTGATTCATTAATAAAAAATTTAAAGAAAAAGAACCTGGCAGAGAGAGAGTGAGAGAGGCAGGGAGACAGAGAGAGGGGGGAAGTAAAGTGCCTGCCATAAAGGCAGGCTGGAGGAGATGGGATGGTGGGAGGGAAACTGGTGTCATTGGTGGTGAGCAATGGACATTGGTGGAGGGATGGGTGTGGGATCATCGTATGACTAAAACCTCTTCATGACATGGGCTGGAGCGATAGCACAGCGGGTAGGGCATTTGCCTTGCAGGCGGCCGACCCGGGTTCTAATCCCAGCATCCCATATGGTCCCCTGAGCACCACTAGGGGTAATTCCTGAGTGAAGAGCCAGGAGTAACCCCTGTGCATCGCCGGGTGTGACCAAAAAAAAAAAACTGTTCATGACAGCTTTGTAACTGTGTATCTCACAGTAAGTCAATTAAAAATTAAATTTTTAATAAAGTAAAAATAACAAATATAAAAGAAGCTGGGAAATAGAAATAGCCACTCAACACCAAAGTTCATAATTAGAATCAAAGGAAACCTTAATGCTTCAATAAGGGATCCCTAGATTTGGCTTTTCATTCTTTATTTTCAATCAGGTAATCTTTGATCCCTAAAAGTACAACTCAGATATAACAGAGATAATGCAATTAAAAGAAAAACCTTTAAAAATTGGGCCAGGTCAGCCTGCAGCACTGTGGGAGTCAGTGTCGATGCAGCCACCATTGTTCCTCTCCATGTCCACTATCCACTATGTCCACTATCAATAATCCTTCATCTTACATATGTCTACAGGGTTCTACCTCTTTATATTTTTAGATATTTTATTTACCTCATTGTCCATATAGCAGATATTATGATAGTAATTTAAAACACTTTTAAATGCTGGAGGAATTAAAAATAAAAATAAGCATAAAATTGTAAAAAATGTTTTAAATAAATAAAGACATTACTAAAAACAATAAATAGATAAATGAATAAATATTGGGCTAGATTTAGACAGTGCAATAGGTAGAGTGCTTGCCTTGCATGTTATCAACCCGAAATTTGATTCCCAGCAACCCATATGGTCCCCTGAGCAATACCAGGAGTAATTCATGAGTACAGAACCTAAAGTAACCCCTGAGCACTGACAGATGTGCCCCCCTAGGCCCTGCCAAAACAACCAAAAAAGCTTCTTCTGGGGAAGGAAGGAGAAGTACAAGGCAAGTAAAAGGGAAAGAAGAGTCAGAGGCCACACCACCAATGATGTGGGAGAGTGGTATAGCTTTATATCCAGAGCAAAGACCCAACAACACTGAAAACGAGATCTAAACTACAGCCACAGAACTTTGAAATATGCCTGTCAAGAAGGCACGTGTGGGTGCAGGAGGGAGCATGAGAACACTGGTGGAGGGACTTTGACACTGGTGGTGAGATTGGTGTTGAAATATCCTATGCCTAAAACCCAACTCTCAATAACTTTGTAAATTATGGTTAAATGATTTTCTAAAAAATAACTCTTGCTTACTGTAATTACCTGCCCAGTTTACCATAAGAGATCAGTCTTTATATAAAAGGCTTTTATAAACTAAGCTTCACCCATTTATGACAAAGTCAAGTGATAAGCATTCTGATATAATTTCTATCTCAGTAGCACAATTATTCTATTTCCTTCTAGTCAGGTAAACCAAGCAACTCAACGTTTGGTTCAAAGGCAGAAAAACGAGTTTATTGTCTTCTACCAAGTTTGTATAATCCTAGAACAATGCCTCAGGACTAAAAATCAATACAAGATTTTCCCAGGTATTCAGTTGTGTCACTTATCTGGAGACAATGGCCCTAGAAAGGAGGATAAACTGTCTTTCCTTTCCTCTTTTTCTGTACATGCTACTTTTTAAAGTCATGCTCTTTGTTCCATAGATTCAAAGGTTGCTTTTATGTCCAGTGGGGTGGAGGGAGAAAGCTGTGTGATTTTTTTAAATGATGAAATCTGTCAAAGTCCCCAAGGTTCTTGTGCTACAAATCAGGTCATTCTATACAGATTGATCCCCCCAAATTCCACACAGGAAGTAAAAAACACTTATAACTCAAAGTAACTAGCAGCAATGGTCAATGAACTTACGGTCATGAGCCAATTTTAGGGACACAGCTCTGTTTCTAGGGAATAAGAAGACTAGGGAGGTACAGAGGTCTGATCCGATCCTTATAATTCTACCTCACCTCCCATACTCTCCCCAAATGGAGAATTATCTTGTCCACCTGAGTTGGACTGGCAAAGGGATGCATCCTTATTGTGCCACACTAAAAATTCACTGATGTGCAGGTCACCAGAGAGGTCCACACATTTGCACATTAAGCTATGTCAAACTACAAGCTGCACTGGGCGTGTAGCTCTGGATCTCACCTCAAGTCTTCCTTGAAGCTCTTCCCTCTCTGGAAGGGCCAATATTTCGAAGTGTTCTTCATTCCGAATATGTTCCTCACAAAGAAGGAATTGAGTGGAAGAATGGAAGTCAGACTGCTCATCTGAGAGCCAAAGGGGAGGAAGAAGATTTCTAAGCAGAATATTAGAATATGGAATGTGAGTAGGGCTTGGGAAAGATTTTAGAGTGATTTCACTGAGCCCACGATAAGACAAATGACCTTCAGAATACTCTTTATTTTTTTATTGACAATGATGATAGAATAGAGGTTGTAAATCCAACAAATTTACTGTATCTGAAGAAATTGAAAACCATAGAGATCTGTTGAAAGCTATGCATCTCATTCACAAGGGAAAAGTCACATTTCTAGGGGTGTTTTTTTGTTTTGGGGGCCACAACCAGTGGTGCTCAGGGCTTACTCCTGGATCTGTGTTCAGGGATTACTCCTAGAAGTGTCGGGGACCATAGGTTAGAGATGGGAATTAGGACGAGGTCAAACACATGCAAAGCAAAAGCCTTAACCCTCTACTATCTCTCTGGCACCCTAGGACTTTATACAACTAGGACAATGTTTCCCCCAGTAAGTTACCTAATGTTAAGATTCATCCAGACTCCTATTTAAAATTGAGATTACCAGACTCTTCTTAAAACTCTGATCCTGTGGGTCAGTGGGATGAGGTAACCTATTTTAACATATTTGAAACGAAGGTTTTAATGAAGTTGAATCTTAACTTCAGGCACACTTTAGAAACATATAGTTAGAAGCACTTGAAGAGACTGTGATATATGGGTTCCAAAAAATTAGTAATTTGAAGAGACAGCTACACTTCCATGTTAATTGCTATTTACCATAACCAAACACTGGAAACAACCTAAGTGCCCACTTACCATCAAATGAATAAAGAAGATGCAGTATATATACATAATGGAACACTACTCAGCTGTTAACGAAAGATGAGAGGGTTGGAGAGATGATACGGGAGTTGAAGTGCATGTCTTGCATGCAGCTGACCTCAATTCAACCTCAGGCCTCACATAGCCCCTAAACATCCTCCTCAAGTGAATACTTGGAACAACCTCTCAGCAACAAGTAGTTGCTAGAAGCTCTGAGCAATCCCAGATAACCTAAGTAATCCCAGCAGCATTGCCTTAAAAGCACAGCATTCTCAGACACTCACTTTGAACCACTGGTTTGGTAGCCTGAGAATCAAGGGGAGGTTCCCTTGGGCTTCCACTTGGGAGGCACAACTCTGAAAAAAGAAAGAAGGTACCTTGCCTTTTTCAACAGCATAGGTGGATCTAGAGAGTCTCACATTTAGTAAACAGTATAGGGCAATATAGGGAAAGACAAGACAAGCACTGTATATGCTATTCATATGTTATTTATAGAAAATACAGACATGAAATAAAGCAAAATGAATGGTTAATATATAATGAGTTAGTGGTTATCATAAGGCAAGAGGACAACAGGTGGGTAAATCAGAACAAAGGATATAAATACACGTGAAAGACGGAATTGGACTTTCAATGATAAACTTCTTATGCTTCCTACACATGTTGATGCCAATGACGTATACCTGAGTCTTATATATTTGCTTTAGTAAAAATACCAAATTGAAAATTCTATGTTGACTCCTAAGCCTTGTATCCAGATATGCTGAATCAAATTATCTTGGTATGGGAAGCATATGTGGGAGGTGATGTTGATAGCCCAGTGGTTTCAGCAACCATAGCTCTGGTGGTCCCCGGAACCCAGATATGTGTAGGAAGCATAAGAAGTTTATCACTGAAAGTAAACATAGAAAATCTATGTCTGACTCCACCAAGTTTGCCTCTTTGGTAGTGTGGCCTGGCCAAAGCTTCCATGGCCATAACAGACACTAGGTCTCATTGCCTGACGTAAAATCAAAAAAGAGCAGAGTGCTTGGTGCGCTCAAGTCTGGTTCCTTGAAGTAAACTTGCAAACTATGAACTCCATGAAGGCAGGGAAGATTATCAGTTCTGCTCACTGATCCTCGCATTTAAAGCAAGACCTGGCACATAAAAACTTCAATAAATATTGAGTGAACTAATGGATGAATTCATTAATACATGGATTAGTTTAATTAAAATCCATTACATTGGAATATAAGAGTCAGATGTGAGATTCTATATTGCTTCTTTAACCATCAAGTACTCTGAATAAGAACTCTCTAACAACCTAGTTAATTGGCATGAAGGTCAGTATTTTAATAATATTCTCAACATCACCATTAACTAAATGCTATATATCTGGCACTATCTTTACTGTTTTATATAAATTATCTTATTCCATCTCTTAGAAAAACAAATGAGATAAGCTTAACTATCTCAGAGTTGTAGAGAACTTACAGTGGGTAGAGTGCTTGTCATGCAAGCAGCCAACTCAGGCCCTATCCCCAGCTTCGGTATGGTCTTCCAAGCCCAGAACCAGCAGTAAGTTTGAGTACTGCTGGTATAACACAAAACCAAATGAAAAGACGTAACCATCTCTAATTGGGAGAGGTTATTTGGCAGTCAATATCACATAGTGAATAAATAGAAGAATTTAGGTAGCAACACAAGTCTCTGAAATTCATACTTAAAACCAGGTATCTACCTCCAACTAGAAAATGGCCTATTTTAAAGTATAAATAAAATCCCAAATTAAATAATAATATAAAATCCAGTTATATCTTGCTAGTATTCAAAGGGTTTGGGTATGGTTTAGAATTTCAAAATTAAAGGAGTATTTAAGGAATCAAAGAAAAATGCTGAGCCCTGCCATTAAATAATGCATGTATTAAGTACCTGTATCATGAAATCCAGTGTGTGGGTGGGGGGATAAACAATAAGTAGATGAAAAGTGAATCATGAGATTTATCCAAGATGCCTGTGTATATTACCAGGTGGGTAACCTACAAGCCTCGACCAGGCATTATATAGTTCCTGCTGGAAAGATGAAAAAGACTTTCCTAGAATATATGGGCTAAACTTGGATATGAGGACTTATAAAGTGCAGAAATAGTAGGTAGAACATTCTAGATCAAAGAATACTGAGAGTTGAAGCAAAAAAGTCAGTTTAAAGATAATACATGAGCAATACTTTATGTACTTTTTGTTATATTATTAATATTATATATGTCCACTGTAGAGAAAATAAAAGATACAAATAAAAATGATAAATACTGTACAAACCAGCCACCCCAAGAATCCTTTTGGTGCATATTATTTCAGGATTTATTGTAAATAAATCTGTGTATTTATTTAGACCTATGCAAATTTTCTACATGCACTTATTTTTAATTGACTTTCTTATACATACAGTTCTGTAGTTTCATATATATACATTTATAAATACTAATAATGTTTGTGAAGCTTCATGAAAAGGACCTTAAGGGGGAACAGAAAATCCTTTTACACCATGGGCACACAATCACCATCTCTCCTTTGTTATCCCTCAAATTCATACCCAGCTCAAACACTAAAATTCATGGTATGGAAGTTTATTCATGACACTGAAAATCATTGTAATGTGTTGTTTTTTGGGGAAAAAAGCATGATCTCTCGCGTCTACTCAAAGAGAATCACCCATGATGTATGTGTGTGTGTATTACTGCAAACAGGGATAAAAGACTGGAAGGCAAATCTTACAAAGGTTACCTGGGAGTGGACCCTTGAGTGCTATTTGCTTCTCAATATATGATTTTCCAAACGGTCTCCGGGTCAACATGTGTTATTATTTGACAATCTAAACGAAATCAATGCCACGAAATGTCCGCTCTATGAAAAGCACATGAACGAATTTAAACCGAACCTTTTTCTACTCAAGACTGAAGCCTGGATTTTTTGAACAGCAAAAACCGAATCAGCATTGACCAGAAGACAGACGACTAAGGAGAGCTCTGGGGTTGGCCAAGGTCCGACTTCATTCAACACTTTGATTGATATCTGCTTTGGTGGCAGGCTAGAGGCGTCCAACGGCTGGTGGGTGCTTTACCAGGAGAGCGAGGACACCTCAGTGGTTTGGGGGAGTCATCATCATCATCTGTTCGCTACCTCGAGGGGATGCCAAGAGGCCCCAGAGCGCCAGGCTCCTTGCCCCACCGAGGAGACAGCAGCCCGCGCTGCTGGCTCCGGAGCGTCCTGGCGACAGCCAACCGCGGGGCCAGCGGGCAGCGGGCAGTGCCCTCCGCTGCCTACCGCCTACCGCCGCCCGCGAAGGAGCTTTGTCATGCCCGGCGCCGAGCAGCTCTTCGCCAAGTTTCACCTTCTGTGACACAACTTTTCCGTGTTGCTTTTTTAGGCAGCCGCCACATCACGAGGCTCCCCAAGCGCACTGGGGCTGGTAATAAACCCGCCCGCCAAAGCCTGGCGACTGGGGGCTGCGGGTTAACCAGTTGGTTGCGCGCTGCGGTCAGGTTCCCAGCTAGAGCGGGAAAGCAGTGCTCCCCGGAATGAGAGCAGCTGGCAGCACCTGCTTTCCAGAAGGGCTCGTGTTGCTCCCACAGCTTGATAAAGCGCGCAGATCTAAGGCGAGGCCAGCAAGTTCTGTTTCCCCTCCTCCCCCCTCCCCCACTCTGTCCCCCGCCTCCTCCCCTCACCGCCCCCCCCCCCCCCCCGACAGACCCAAACCACCACCACTGAGGAAAGGTGCGGCACACACAAAGACACACAGGGACGTGAACACACTGAACAGGCAATTAGAGGCAAAAGAAGCAGGTCAATGCTCAACACTCTCCAGGTCATGCTTCAAACGGCTATTGGCTTATCCAAGAAGTGCTCTCTCAGCTTGCCTTCTTTGGGTTGTTTACTTCTACTTTGAGCACAAGATAAATATCTCAAGTGCTCTGTTTGTTTACAAGCCCCCAGTGCGGGAGCAGGAGTGAGACAACCTCTAGAATTTGAAGGGATTTTTGAGAACTGGGTTGCACGTTTGTTATTAAACTTACCTATAACCCCACATTCAAGTCAGCACTGTTAATTACGGCTGTTAAACATAGGTTCTGCAGCTCAGAGAACCACGGCAAGATTCCTAACTTTGAGAACTATAATTAATATGCTCCTTCAAGGCGTGTCTCCGTTAACAAGATATATTTTTGGAAATATTATCTAACAGAAGGCAGCATAAATAGTATAAAAATTAAAGCTCGCACTTTTTTATTTTTCCATTTAAAAGGAGTTATATAATTAGCAAAAAGCTTCTTTGTGGAGCTACACTGGGGGATTTCTTTCGCTGGTTTAATATAGCTATCAAGGGAGAAAATCCAGAAATGGAATCCGTCAATGCGCCCAGCATACCCTAAGGAACCCCATTCGATTAATGAAAACCACTGACATCTGTTGACAAGGGAAGGAGGGGGAAAGGAATAGAGAAGGAGGGAGGGTTGAGAAAAACAGAGAAGGGAAATGAGACATATGATTCTGATGAGACACAGACTGAAAGCATATGCTATGGAGTGAGGAGGGGATAAACAATTAGAGTTTTATCCAGTGATGAATTAAGAGGAAGTCTCTAAACAGGTGAAAGAGCTCCCTGATACAGTTCTGGAATAAACGCACTGTACTATTATTTTCAAACTGACAGACACTTAAACTTTGAAAGATACATTCACCAATGCCCTAGAGAGACGGATCAAGGGAATTGCCAAGTGAGGGACTATATACATGGGAACGTAAAAAGGCAAATGCCCTAAGCCAAAGACAAGGCTAGTTTACCCCAAAGGAAGGACTAAATTCCCCACATGTCTCTATACCCAGGATCAGCATGCAAAAGAAATGTTCAAGAGATACGTTCTGCTGAAGACAGACCATGGCCCTGGAACAGATAGGAGTTGGGAATCTCATATAGTTTGGCCCCACCAAGGAGACAGCAGTTTGCGCTGCTGGCTCCAGAGCATCCTGGCGACAGCCAACCCCTATGGACAGACCGACCCCTATGCCTCTCATCAGGTGGATCATGGCCCATTTGCCATTTCTGTACCATATCACTAGAAAATGATGTTTTGATTCTCCAAATGACCCTTGGCATAAAGAAAAAAATATTTCACATCCCTGTTGTAGAGGCACACTTCCTAGGCTGGTTCACTTTGACAAATGGGCAGAACTTTTACTTTCTGCAAGTCTGGCTTAGAAAAGAATCCACTGTGTTGACTAGGCAAGTAGTATCATGTGAGAGTTGAGACTGGAAGTTGATGGAATCTGGCCCAAACCCTCCCTTCCTTATCTTACTAGTGGAGTGACCTTAGGTGGGCCTCAATCCTCAGAACTCAGTTTTTCCATCAGTCCAGTGGGAATAATAATAACAGTATTCTGGATAATACCTATTCTCCCTAGATTGTTCTAAAGATTTCACTACACATTTCATATAAAGTTCATAGCATAGCGTCGATGCTGTGAGAAACTACTATTTTTAGAACCCTAACCAAAATTACATCCCCAAACTCTTTAGGTGTCAGAAAGTCAATTACTGACACTAATTCCTTTGGGTTAAAGCTCTGCCTCTAGCAACACTTAGTTAAAATGTAAATATCCGCAGGCATCTCTCAGAGTAAGGCACACAGTCACTGACATCCTTTCTCCCAGCTTTGTGCTGTGTATGACAAAAAAAGAGATAAATGAACACAACATCAGACCAGTGAGTTTTGATCCTTGCATGGTACATGCTTCCTACAGTCATTTACAGATTACTGCCCCATAGTGCCAAGCATGGCACTGGAGATTTATAATCCACTAGCTATGTGAGGGCATACCAATCATCTTATCTCTCTAAACTTCAATTCTCACATCTGTAAAGTCCATAAAAACAAATCATAACATTGGCTTGCCATGAGAATTAAATGAGATATATGCAAAACAATGAATGGTTAGTAAATAGGGATAAATAATTTGGAAGCTATGATAATAATGACTGATCTTTCTGTTACTGCTATTAAATTATAAATAAAACATAGGACTACTTAAAGGAGTTCCTAATTTACCTAGCCTATTAAACAAAGACTTCTTTCTTGACTGCCAAATATAAGACCTTGTTGAGTGTTCTAGTATTGAGCAGGTTTGGGAATCTTCCTAGAACAATAGGATAAGACAAAGAGTGTCAACTCAGAAAGGAGAAATGTTGGGAGATGATGACAAGCTGTCAGATAAACAGAACACAGATAGACACCATTTATGTTATTTCGGTAGCAGGTACAATGAATAGATGATGCTAAAAATCAAAGTAGTAGCCGCCTTTGTGGACAAAATAACAAAAAGAAAACATTTCTAACTTTTGGGGGTATGATCAAGTGTGTATTAGGGGGGTGAGACACACTTTCAGAGTTGGCCATATGCAAAGCAAGCACTTAAACCACTCTACTATCTATACAGTCCAAATATCTTGGGGACCTGAGTGATAGCACAGTAAGTATGGTGTTTGTCTGGCAAGCAGCCATACTGATTTTGCTTCCCAGCACCCCTTATGGTCCCCTGAGTACTTCCAAGAGTGATCCCTGAGCACAGAGCCAGGAGTAAGCCAGGAGTAAGCACAACAGGATGTGGCCCAAAAAGCAAAAAATATTATTTCTATTTTGGTACTGATTATTATTATTTTTTGCTTTTTGGGTCACACCCAGCAATGCACAGGGGTTACTCCTGGCTCTGCACTCAGGAATTACTCCTGGCGGTGCTCTGGGGACCATATGGGATGCTGGGACTCGAACCCGGGTTGGCTGCATGCAAGGCAAACGCCCTACCCGCTGTGCTATTGCTCCAGTCCCTATTTTGGTAATGATTATATGTGTAAAATCATTTTTCAAAATTTATCAAGACACACTTTAAGATTTGTACATGTTACCATGTATACAGTTATAAAACAAAAGTAAATCGAGCTTTTACTATTTAAAAAATATGAACTATTTCTAATTTAGCCCAGGCCCAGTTTTTTTCACCATTTTTCTCTTTCTTCACAGCCCATACTGACAGGGTCTCCCAAAACAAGAATGTACACTTCACAAATCCTGTGGTCTACTGAGTGATTGCCCCCACCAAATCAGAGGTCTCTGTAAAAGGCCAATATTTTTTGTTGGTGATATATTGTTTTAATTAATTAACACTGATGCTCATTTACAGACAAAATTGGCATGTCGAAAATTATAAGAAAACATATTCAAAAAGAAAATGTATGGATGAAGGAATTGTTTTCAGAAAATTCTCTTCATAAAATTACATAAAAAGCTATGGACTGAGAAAATGTGAATTGCCATTGTATGGTTTTAGTGCAATATTGGTACTCCTCTGCATTGCAAATGCAATGCCAAGAAAGGAAGATAAAGAAAGAGAGAAAGATAGAGACAGAGAGACAGAGGGAGAGATAGAGAAGAAAAATGCCTTCCATAGAAGCAGGCTGAGTGGTAGGATGTCATAAGGGAAAGAGAACATTGGTGGTGGGAAATGTATACTGGTGAAATGGTGAAGGAATGGGTGTTGGAACACTGCATGACTAAAATTCAATCATGAACATATTTGTAACTGTGTATCTCACAGCGATTCAATTTTAAAAAAGGAGTGGTACTTCTTGTGGAAAATGAGTACTCCTTATTATTACATAAATCCTCTAGTCATCTTAGAGGCCCTATTTAGAAGTCTAATATTAACAGACAAGTCAACCAAGCTCCCAACACAGCAGAGATCAGCCCTACCACACCCCCTTGAACAGAGTGGGGGAACTTTGTTTCTGTCAAAGGCCATTTTGGTATTTATAACATCATTTGTGGGCAGATAGGCTGTGGGCAGCGGACAAAGAGTATACACACCTATCCCATCATGAACCAGAACCAGACCGTCTTTTCCAGGGTGTTATACAGCACATGGGTCAGATATTCCTCATCCTTGCTCTAAAATAAACCGAACCTTACCAAAGCCAATGGAGCTCCAGACAATTCGAAAGAATCAGCAAGGACATGTTCTATCCTCTGCCTTTGGGAGACATTACTAGCCAGCGATACTAATACTGTTTCTACTTGAAAATCAATGCTAAAAGTAATTTGAAAGGGCAGAGGCAAGAGTAGGGCAAAAGAACTGTTTCAAAGTAATCCCAACACAACCATTACAATTTACACTAACTGTTTATTATGGGACTGGAGAGATAGCACAGTGGGCAGGGCGTTTGCCTTGCATGAGGCCAACCAGGGTTCAATTTGTCTGTCCCTCTCGGAGAGCCTACCTATCAAGAGTATCTACCGAGAGTATCCCGTCCAAATGGCAGAGCCTGGCAAGCTCCCCATGGCGGATTTGATATGCCAAAAACAGTAGCAACAAGTCTCATAATGGATATGTTACTGGTGCCCGCTCGAACAAATCGATGAACAACGGACGACAGTGCTACAGTGCAGTTTATTATGAACCTGTCTCTAATAAAGTAGTCTGTCAAATTTCTATCTAGTCTCAAGAATCAAAAAATGATCTAATATAAAAATTCTTCTGATGTAAACCCCACACTCTCAGGCTTAATACCCTGGAAAAAAACTGTTTTTGAGAATAATGGTCATCCCATTCAAGGGAAAATTAGACCATTAGCTGGACTCATGGCAATCACGATTACTGCACACCATTACACTTTGTTTAGTCAATAAAAAATTCTAGTCCAGGGGTCATTTTTTTTTTCTTTTACACACTCATCATGCCAGGCATTCATAGGAAATGGCTTCCAGAAGTTCAGCCCCACTTTTCTCTTGTTTCTTACCCTGTGTGTCTCTCTGGGTGGAGCAGTCAGCTCTTCAATTGAACCTAAAGTACCTTACTCTATGGCTTCCTTTTCTATGATCATTTTACTTCACCAGTTTCAGGAAGCAATCTCTGCTCTTAAAAGTGCTTCATATACTCAGTATAGACAATCAGTTCTCTTGGGGCTGGAGTTGATACTGCAAAGGATAGAGCACTTGCCTTGCAGGCGGCCTCTCACCTGGATTCAATCACTGGCACCCAATTTAATCCTCTGAGCCAGACCAGGAGTGAACCCTGAGTGCAGAGCCAAGAGTAAGCCCTGAGCACTGCTGGATGCAGCCAAAATACAAACAAAAAATAGACATTCATTCTCTTGGCATCAATCTTCCCTTTTGTTTACAACAATGCCAACCACATGATGGGTAAAACTCTAGAATCTCCCTTTTTTGCCATGGTAACATTTGTTGGACATTCTTTTTGAACACTTCCCATTCCCAGGATATCTAATAATATCACCTTTCTTGAAGATCAAATGCATCTGGCCAAAGACACAAGTCCATATTTGCTAAAAGAGCTAGAGAGCATAGTGTGGGTGCCCTTCCTCTTTCCCTTTATGTGAGTCACTTCAGTGATTTACTGAAAGATGGTGATTCCAAATGAAAGGACCTATTCCACCTTCCCACCTGCTTTACACAATCAATGCATTTATCCAGAAATCTGAACTCTTCTGAAATGTTTCATCAAGTTTTGATATTAGGCAAAGTGGCAAAAAATCGCATAATTTTTCTGAATTCTGAATTCAGATTTGAGTTAGATTGTAGAAACACAAATAGATAAGCTACGTCATCTGACTCAGCGAGGAGAAAAATGAACCAGGTTACACAGGACAGCAAGATTGAACTTCATTCCTCAGTCTGTATGGAGAAATTCTGGGGCTGACTGTCCAATGAGGAATAGAAAAATACACATAAATATGTGCAGACAATGATTGATGCAAAAATCTATCTTCTCAAGTAATAGTTAAAACCATATTAGGTAGCCGATCTTCGCATTTTAAAGATCACTTTAAGCTTGGCAAGGTAATAGACAAGTAGACATCCCACCACCCACCAACTTTAATTCATGCGTGCAGGGGCAGGGGACATCTTTTATGCTTGAATCCCTTGACCTTGGCAATTATTTCCTACTCCTTCCAAATTTCTTAGTCCCAAAATATAAGCCATAATAAGGCAGACACCATAAAGCCTTTTTATTTGGTGTATTTGAAGAGCTGCAACACATTCCGGTTGTTCTGGGTTGATTGTAATTCCCAGAATGAGGAGTTGATTTGAACAAAAAGCAGCACAGCTGCAAAGAGACCTGGAACATTAACAGTTTCCTGCCCCTACTCTTTGCTTCACAAATCAGCTTTTCCTGCCCAAATCCTGACTCCAGCTCTCTCCCCTCCCTCTGCTGTTCTCCAGGCTACCATACACTTGTCTACCCTGGGCATGATCTCAGTCCTTTTCTTCACCCCACAGCTTAATTTATATTTTTCTCCAACTCAACATCCCCTGACCAGTCACTCCTCCCTCCAAGGAATTGGCCTATAACTGGAAACAAACTCAAAAAAAGCCATACTAGGTAAGGAAATGTACGTGGCACCCCAACAACCCATGTCCGTACTCTCCCCAGCCCATTTAGCTTCTGTCAATAAAGAAGCTGCATAACAGCACTAGACATAAGAATGAATAGGATTTGTGGTAATCAATTCCCAAGAACAGACTAACATTTTTGATGAAAGATCTCCCTGATCACACCTCCTCGCCAAGCTTTTGACAAAGAACAGGAGCAAATCCACAGAGAAGAACTCAGGCTGCTGATGGCATGCCATCAAACCACTGGTCCGTGATGATTTATTCATACTACTAAAAGACAAGTCCCTACATGAGTAAGAGGAATATTATGATGGTTTTTAATAAGAGGTCACCAACATCCTGTTTCTTGTGGGTTAAGTAGTTCGAAACACCTGTTTCATTTGGCCCAAGCTTGATAAGACACTTGACAGAAACTGGTCAGGAATCCATGAAAACCAAGATGATCTCTTCGAATGGCATTCTGGGTTCAAGACTCATATTCTGGCCGCCTATCCACATCTTTCCTATCTTTCTTCAGAATAGCAGAGGGGCTACTGAAAAGGGCAGAAAGTGAGGAGAAAGTGAGCTGTGCCCACAATTAAACATGCTGTCCAGAAATCTGTTAGAGCAACAGCTGTGCTGGAGGCTGGTTTCTTGGATTCTGTATGGAACTGTCCTCTATCACCCGGCAACCAGTAGAAGTACAGCCTAACCCTATAACCATCTTGCTGAGAGATCCCATAGCCGCCTGAGCCTTGAAACTTGCCTACATGTGGTGGAAAGCATGCCCAGCTCCAAACATGTAGCTACAAACCAAATGACAGCTTCACAATAGAAAACTACCTGCCACTTCCACACAAGCCCGAAAGATTTGGTTCTCCCTGCTTAAGGCTACACATTTTTTGAACACCACAGGAACACAGTTGCAGGAAATCAGACACTGATTTCCACTGAGTCCTTGACCAACAAGAGAACTACTAAGAAGATCATATGTGACAAGGTAAAAAGTGAGTCATAGTGAAGCAAATATCTGCTTGAACAAACAAATGTTAAGCCTTCCTGAAATGGAAAGAGGTCCTCCTTCTCTGGGACTGAATGCCCCAAACTATATACTTATCTCTCAATTTAATGTTTTATGCAAAGCCTAAATAAATACATCAAAGATAATTTGCTATCCAAGATGTCATTGAAATCATTTCAAAATCAATATAGATTCCCCTTCCTCCCCTTGTTTATGGTGCTCAGCTACAGTAGTGAAAGGTTATTGAAATGATCGTTGTCTGTCTCCACCCCAATGGGTTGAAAATGTCACTCAAAATGTAACTCAATAATTTTTATACTCTCAAAACTGTATCTCATTCAGCAGCACAAAATAACTAATTACCCTACTTCCTGTGCTTAAAAATTCTAGAAACACCACACTTTGTAATACTGTTCTACGTTGCTGTGATAGGATGTGGGCATGATTCCCAAATATGGGGTGGGAGGCTGAATAAAAATGAACTGTAGACTGAAAAAGATTATGAAATTCATTCATACTGTTACAAATTATTTGGCTTAATTCAATCATTTGTCACGTCAGGGTTCACAATTAAATGTGTGTATGTTCAAAGTAAATACTAAATATGCTCCTGACTCCTTCAGCTTCAAAATATACAAGAATGACATAAATGCATACAGTGTTTGTAAATAATCAAATCCTTTCATAAATATGATCAGTAAAGTTTATTAAGTAAAAACATAAGTAGGCCTGAACTAAGTGCTTTTGATCTGTACCAAAAAATATAGTTTTTAGGGGCTGGAAAGATAGTAGAGTCGGTAGGGTTCTTGTTTGCACATAGCCAACACGTGTTCCATCCCCAGCACCCCATATGTTCCCCTGAGCACCACCAAGAGTAATTCCTGAATGCAGAGCCAGGAGTAACCTAAGCATCACCAGGTGTGCTCCGCAACTAAGTAATTGTAAAATTTTAGTCTATCAACATACTTGAAAGAAGAAAAAATTGATGACTGTTCACTATTTTGAAAATGTTGTGACTTGCACCACTAACAGAAAGGCAGAAATTGGATTCCTTTTCCAGGCAGCTAGAAGATTCCCATGAAAAGAAAGTAAGCTCCCTTCTTAAAAGTTACCTTATAAAATTACTTTAATTTATTCTAATTACAACCATAATTTCAAATGCTAATTACACAATTTCTACAGGGAGGTGTTCAGTTCCCAAAGTGGTAAATGAATCAACATAAGAAAATATTTTGACATATGCCTAGTAACAGTTTTCATTATTGAGTTACAGAAACCTGTCCTAATGTTCCCAGACTTGTTAATCCCTTCTGGACAGTTGCGAATTAAATTCCTAAAACAGCAAAATCCATTTCCTGGGAATTAATTTGGTCGTTGGTTCCTCCTAAAAGGAGCCTTAAACAAAGAAAACATGGGTAAACACCTAATGGAAATTGAAAATCAAAGTTCTAAAAACCAATCTGTAATAGCTCTCAATTCTGAAAAGAACTGCTTGCCTCCATCAATTTGGTATGAGCATCTTCTAAAGTCTTGACTTTCCTGAGGTGGAAAAGAAAACCTTCAAAGGACCCCCAAGTCCTGTACTCTACTAGAAAAGCCTGTTTATAATGCACCACAATTAGGAAAGCGCTGCAAAGGTGGAGCTGGAGTTCAACTTTCTAAGTGAGGGTTTGGTTCATCTTCGGATCTCAAAGGATAGGACTGGATGCAAAAGGGTTGAACTCTAGTTCTAGCCAGACCAAGGACAACCCTGACTCTTAGGACTAAACATCTAACCACTCCCCCCCTCCTTTCCCAACCCTACTCCCTGCACACACAAACTTCTCCAGTGTCTCCTCAAATCTGTGAAGGAGAACCCGCTCCATTTGGGAAGGAAAAGCTGAATGAAGACTTTGACAACTTTCCGCGGGGGGAGGGCTGGCGCTGCCCTAGAATCTCCAGAGAAAGAAGGCTCCGAGAGGTGGGGAGAGGTGAGAAGGAGGAGATGAGAAAGGGGAATATGGAAAAGTGTAGGGGGAAGGGCCCCAAAAGCTCAGGGAGGCACTGGGCGCTGGTGAACTAACCGTGGGGTTCCCTAACTGCACCCTCACTTCTACAACATGAATTCGACCAGGATCTCCCTGTGGCCAAGGATGTGTGGGGCCCTCAGGGCTGGACCTGCCCATTCCAGTGTCTGTGGCACCGCTGACACCTCACCCCAGGCACCTCTGTTCCCTAGGCTCTACCACACCCCTTCCCTGTGTCTATCCCCCCCCCTCTCCAAGGCTGCCACCTCTGGTAGACATTCCTGAGCTAAACCGGCGCCTCCGAAGGCAGGGGCTGCAGGCGGGGAGGTTGGAGGGGCTCCTAGGGGACGGAAGGGGACATGGCGGGAGGGGGTGTGATGCCTCTTCCTTCTGAGTTCTCACCAGCCGGGGGCCCTGCTCCGCTGTGCCATCCCAACCCGCCGATGGGAGGCCCCAGGGCGAGACGCGCACTCCGGGGGACGCGAGGCTGTGCGCCCCGGGCCAGGGGACTGAACCCCAGTAGAGGAGAAGGAGGGGGCTCGCCCCCTTCCTCGAAGCACCGCTTCCACTGGGCACTAGTGGCAAAGGGGACAGCAGCCTTTGTTCTCCAGGGGCTTGGTCAGGCTGCGCAGCCCAGACGCAGCGCGGGCGGCGCCGGGGCGCGGGGATGGTTCACTTTTGCACGCGGCCAGTGTAAGATCGCAAGCTGACTTCGAGGGGGGTGTGCGGGTGGGGAGGCGCAGAGTCGGACAGTGGGGGGGTGTGGAAGGAGCGCGGGGGGAGGGGTTGGGTTCCTTGGCCAGGCTCTTTGTTTGCATTGGGGGCGGGGAGAGGGGGTTGAAAGTGGGAGCGAGCCGGGGCTCTGCGAGTGGGGCAGCTTCCTGAGTATGTCACCCGCGCAGCACACACATGCACACTCGCGCACACGCGCGCGCACACACATACACACACATATACACACACACGCACACACATACACACACATGCGCTCGCACCGACTGGCGGCCGGCGGGGCAGCGGCAGCGCGGTGCCCCGCGCTCTGGGGCTGCAGCAGCTCCGGCGGCCCGCAGCGTCGCTACGGCGCGTGCAGGGGGGCAGCGCGCTCGCCCGGGCAGCATCTCCCCGGGGGCCAGAGGGAAAGTGCTACCCGGCCGGCCCGGGACCCCTCCCCCCTCCCCACCTTGGCGCCCGGGGTCGCGGAGGTCAAGACGGAGCCCGGCTCCTGGACAGTGCTCGGGAGCCGCCGCCGGAGGGCGGCGCGCACGCGAGGGAGCGGGGGCCAGGCGGAGCGGGGAGGCGGGCGGGCTTACCCTTAGAAGCATCTTTCTCCTCTTTGGGCTTGGTCACCTTTCCGCTCATAGATCCCAGCTTGCTGGACAGGGGTCGCGCGGAAGACGCAAGTGCTCTCGGAGCGGCCGGGACCGTGGGCGCGGGAGTCGGGCGGGCGGGGGCGAGCGCGAGCTCCCCACGCTGAGGCTCGGGGCGGAATCCGCGTTTCCCCGCCGCTGCCGCCGCCGCTGCCTACGGGAGAGTGGGGAGGAAAAGAGGGGGTGAAGGAGGAGCCGCCGCCGCCGCCGCGCCGCCGCCACCGCCAGCCCGAGCGGCCCGCCGCGGGAGCCAACGCTCGCTGCGCTCCAGAAGTGAGCAGACAAAGCCGCGCGGCCGGGGACCCCGCCGCGCCCCGCACACCGCCCCCCCGCCGCCCCCGCCGCCGCTGCCCACCCGCCAGCCGCCCGGGCAGCGCATCCCTCGCGCCGGGGCCGGCCAGAAGTGCGGGCGGGGAGTTGCCGGGGTCTCCTGCTCCCCGCCGGGCTCCCTCGGGCCGCCACGGGCCGCCAAGTCCGTCCACGGAAAGCGAGCCCCCACGCCCCCGGGAAGGAGCCCTGCTGTGCAGATCAAAACAAAAGCCCGCAAGATTCACTTGCACAGAGCGAGCCTCCCCGAAGGGGAGATGTTTGAAGCTGGGACGAGCGGCGTGCGAGCCCGTCACACCGCAGAGCCGCGCAGCGCCTCGCCCGCGGACCATCGGGAGGGGAGGGTCACCTCTTTCTTTCAGTTGCATCCACGTGCGGGATCCGAGTCTTTGGCCCCAGAGGTAGCGTCCCCACCCGCGGCACACACACACACACACACACCCCATTAGCTCGTGTCCCACCCCCCCACCCCCCAAAAACGCGGGAACCGATAGCCTTCACCTGCTCTGGCTCTGGCTCGCTCTCCCTACACCCACACCCCCTTGGAGCTCACCCGCTACCTCGGTTCGCGCTCTCCTTCCAAAGAACTCCGGTGCCCTCGAGCCCCGAAGCACCGCGGAGGCGCTTTCATATACACGCGAGGTGTGGGCACGCGGGGTGGGGGTGCAGCGAGGGCGGGGCACACAAAGCCGCCTGCAGACTGTAGTGAAAGCACAGCTAGGCAGGGGCGCACCACGTCAGTGGCGGCTTGGCACAACTCGGGCGAGCCGAGTGGAGTGCGGGCTAGCGGGGCCGCACGGCGTCTCCCGCCCCCCCCCCCCCCAGGGCCCGGTCGGGGCCCGCGGGCGCCGTCGGAACACCCTGGGACAGTTCCCCGCTGAGATCCAAGCGCAGAGCGCCTCACCCCAACTCCTTCTGTCCTCGTTACCCCTTCCACGAACCCCCCAACCTCACCACCCGTCTCCTCCCCCGCGCTGCCTGGGCCCAACGTGGTCACTATGGACCCTCTGCGGACCCTCCTGGGGGCAAATACCTGCACCGAACCGCAGAATCTGAGCCTGGGACTCGGTCAGTCCGCGTCTCGGGCCAGCTACCCAAGTTGAGGCAGCTGGGCTCTGCGCGGGGATCTGGTGCCTCTGGGGCAGAGTGAAAGACTGACCAACGCAAGGCGACGGCCACCTCCCACTGCCGCCTCCCACCCCCACGCTCAGGCCCCTCCTCCTGGGGCTCGTAGCTCTGGTTGGCAAACTGGGCGCAAAGAATGTACGCTACCCAGGATAGCCAACCCCATACAAATGGAGTGAAGGAGCAAGGTGGGATCGGAAGGAATTGCTGGAGCATGATAAAAGGGTTCTACCTGAGTAATAAAGGGAGTGACAGAACTCAGAAATGGTACATGAGGGAGGCTGACAGCTGAAGCGGAAGGAGAAAGAGCCTAGAGACCAAGGGTGGGGGTTGGGGTGGGAGTCAGAAATCAACCCCGGGGTGCGTTTTGGGTTATCCTTTCCGCAATGACGTTTGGGGAGGCACTTGCCAGGACCTGGCAGGTTTCTGCTGGGGTCTGGGGGTGGCAGCAAGCAGGACAGAGTTCTAGGAGCCATCCATGTATCAGACCAAAGTCTCCAGCCTGGCGGTGGTGACTCGGCATTGACTCCACTCAGGCACAGAAAAGCCATTCCCCCTCATCACACCCGACCCCACCCACTCCTTAATTTGGTTTCGTTAATGACATTAAACCAGGGGAAGAAATTATATAGATGGATTAGTCCACTGAATCCCAGGCGGTAACTCAATTGCCAGAGCCTGCTGTAGCTTTCAAGACCGAGAGAGTGGGCCGCCCCTGCTGCCAGCCCTAGCCCAAAGGTCGGCACCCTCAAAACTCAATTTTCAGCCTCTGTCCTTGGTCTGGAAGGAACTGGAGGCCTGTTTTTCTTGTAAATAATATTTAATGATCTGGAGGTTCATTACACTGTGATTATCCAATCCGAGATTTGAACGATTAATATCAGTGTGTTGGGAAAGAAGGAATTTTGTTTCTCTCCATTTCAGGGATCAGAATTCAAAGAGGGTAGGTAGAGATTTGGAAAAATTTAGAAGGTCAGAGAAAGAAGTTAGAGCCCTTCACATAGTTTGTTTCCACCGACTTGCTTCCTTGATCCAGTGCCTGCCCTGTGCCAAGCAATGAGTTCAATGCTTAACATCATCTGATCGTTCACTATCTTATTTGCTCTTCACAACATCTCAGCACGTATTTGGTGTTGTTTTTATTTACATTTTACAAAAGAGAAAATGTAGCTCAGAAAGGTTAAGAAGTTCACCGGGGGCCTCCCAGTTAGTAAGTGGTGAACCTCAGATTAAGAAAGAAAAACTGGGTGAGTCCAGGATTCGAGATTAGGTTGCTCTGTGTCCATTACATGGTCTGTCATCTATTTGTCTTCTGAAAGAAAGTATATTTTCACTGAACCTACTGTAATCTTATATTAAGATTTTTCAAATGATCTTAGCCATTCTAATGCACAAACACACACACACACCAACTCTTGAGTACATAACAATTGTTTTGCTTTGTCCATATATTCCCAATAAGCAGCATGGCCTTTTGGGAAATGAATTTTTGCCTTCAACAATATTAAGTATAGTAACTAGGTCTATTCTAAGTGTCTCCATATTTCTGCCAAAATAAGGTGCACCCTCCAAATTTCTCCACACAGATAACCACACCTACCACCACCCCTAAGCCCCTTCATCAATGACCTCTCCAACAACAGTAACTCCCAGATGAAAGTGACATATTGCTCTGCCCCGTGAAAGGATGTCTCCTTGGGAATATTAGTGGAGTGTGTCCATGAATACATAAGGCAAAAAATACCGTGTTCCTGCACCATAAATCAACCTGTTACAGAAGTGATCAGATGATAAAGAAAATGCACATTGCCTCCGAGAGCACATATGGAAAATGTGTGTCCATATGGGGGAAAATCAATGAGATCACATTTGGATCCAAGACCAGGAATCATACATCTTTAAGTGTAAAGAAAAACAATGGCATCTAAACAAGCCTCCTAAATAGGATCTGCTATGGAGATCACAGGAAGTCTTTAATAAAAGGCACAGGAGATTTCCAATTTTCAACCCCCTGTGAGACTTTAATAGGAGCAGAATAGTGTTGCTAGCCATTCTCCTTCCCCATCAGAATCCATCAACCTTGTCCTACTTGGGTGAAAGTGTTCTCGTTTTTCAGTCCAGAAATTTGCACTATGTAATTACCACTGTCCTCTCCTATTTTCCAGGCCTCTGCCCCTCCTCAGAGAGCAAACTGTGCATATCTGATAAAACATGGGACACAGGGGTCATGCTGTGTCTTTAAGTACCTCAGTCCTGAAATGAAAGTAACTATTTTCAAGCAAAACATTACATAGCCATGCCTTTAGGAAGAGGTTGGTTATTTTCTGGAGTAAGGGCCAGAGGGCTAGAGGGTTGAGTGTTTGGTAGTAAAGATGAAAATGTCCCTGGAGTCACCACCTCTTGGCCCATCAGCTCCCTGGTGTCTGTTTTCTGCCAGTTCCCAAATGCCTCAAGACACCATCCTCTGGATTCCAGGTTCGCTCATCTTCCAGCAGCTCTGAGCAATGTTTCTGGGCAAGATGCCATGTGGTTCCATTGTCTGTGCTGGAGGATAAGGCTGGGGTGAGTGGAGGCAGGGAGGACAGATACATTTAGGGCTTTTTCCTGGCAGGTTTGAACTGGCTGAGAGTAGAACCATTGTCATCAGGCACCACCAAATTAGATGTTTTAATGACAAGACTGCTTCTCACTGGACCAAATGTGTTTTCCTTTTGTGAAAACACTTCACAGCAGAAAGCTGGCTCCGAAGGAGACAGTCTGGCAAAAGCTGTACTTCCTATTGGACTACTGAAGATAAAGACCGAGAAGTTGAAAGTCACTTTAATTTTAAAGCCCATATCAGTAATTTGAACTTTGAGATACAAATGCTAGAACTCTGAAAAAGCATCCATGGCTGATTCAAACTCTACTGTACATATCTACATTATTGTTTCCAAATGTGGGGGATACCACACCTGGAAGATGACACTGGAATGATCCAGGGGATTACTTAGAGCCTTGGGTGCAAGTGAGGAACTGCTTGCTGTTACTTTGTCTATGAAAATAGGTTTTTGGAGGCAGGGGGCTGAGAAATTTTTTCTGCAAAGACAATGATAGCTCAATTGCATTTGGAAATCACTGATCTAGATAATGTTTGAAGATTGCTTTCTTCCAGAAACTCATGTGACTCAGAAAATGTCTCTGACTTAAGAGATGGGTAAGAGAATCACGAAAGATGGTGGCTGTGGCAGTTCTAAAACAAGTTGGTTGAGATTTTCCCACCATGACCTCTCCCTTTGATCCTGAGTGGTTTTGTAAGTGTTTGCCTCATTAGAAGATGGTAAAAGTATGTTCTATTACTTTTAGGCTAGGACAGAAAAGTACGCATCATTATTGTCTGACCCTCTGGGGACAACTGCTCTGGAGAAAGCCAGTTGCCATACATGGCGTGGACCCACTCTGATGTCACCATACTGAGAGCTCCCATTTAGACTCTGATTGACAGAGTGTTCACTGGACTCCCAGACACCAGCCAGCACTGAATGCCTGCCAAACACGAGACCCATCTTAGATGTCCAGCCCAGCTAAAGTACCAAAGGACTGCTATCCCAGTTGATACATGACTGCAATATGCTAAAAGATCCCTCAGTGAACTATTTCTGACCCATTAAAATTGTAATGAAACCAAATGTATGTTTTTAGCTGCTATGTTTTAGGCAAAACTCTAATCAGAAATAGGAACTTAAATAGACCAACAAGTTCTATTGGCTCTATATGAATATGCCACTCCACCCTCTACTAGAGAATCCCAATCCCATTTGGTCTACCTGCGTGTTTTCCAGAGTAGACACTCAGTGTCTCTACACTCAATAATCTACCTTATTTAAGAAAACAGAAAGTGTACCACCAACTTTACCCATAGTACCAGCCAACCTGGATGCGACTGGTGCTTCCCTCCTGTACTGCCCACTTTAGGAAACTGCTCTAGATATAATGTTCCCTTGAATCCAGGCTAGACTGGTGACTTATTTTAACCAAAGAAAATGGTCAAGGTGATGCAGTGCCAATTCCATGTCTCAAAGAGACTCAGTAGCAGTACTTTACTCTTTGGGGGAGACAGTCACCATTTAAAGTGGAGATACACTGCGATCTGTGTTATGAGGAAGCCCAAGCCCAAGTTGCCCATAGGGAGAGACCAAGAGAAGCATTGGGATGAAAACCTAGGGCAGGATGCAAACCTCCAGATAGATGAGACCAGTAAATTAGTCTCATCCAGCTCCCAGCTTTTCGAGCTGCCAGGTTCAAGACGTCAGTGAACAGGGAAAAGTAATCTGGCTCTTCCCCGTCCAAGTCTCTGACACACAGAAAAGCGAGCAGGTGGCTGCTTTAAGTTACTTAGTTTGAGGGTAATTCTTGCTCATAGCAACTAAAACCAAAATGAGAAGTCTAGAAGCATTTTTAGGCTACGCTATCTCTGTTCCTTTGTCTTCAACAACTAATATGGGTTTTTTGTTTGTTTGTTTGTTTTGGTGCTGGGTATAGAAACCTGGGTCTGATATATATAAAGCATGAGTGTACCACTGAGTTACATTCCAGCCCTGAATGGAGGTTTGGAGTAAGGGAATGTGACAGGACAGAGAGGTGTTGACAATGAGTTGTCCAACAGCAGCTTAATGCTAGTACCTTTCCAATCTACACAAACATATATGTGATTTTCTCTTTTCCTTGACATTGAACATTGGGACTGTTGTAATGCAGTATATGGATGTCTCTCAGAAATGAACATCTTGAAACTTCTTGTCTAACTCCTCCAGTGAAAGAGGAAACAGTGAGCAACAGATGATTCAGGAAACCAGTCTCATCCACAAATGAGAAATATCAACGTGCAGCACTGAGTCTAACTAGAACCTCTTTCATTCCACAGCATTCAGTCGCCTATAGTAAAGAGGAATGGGAAATCAAAGTTGGTCTTTTTGTAACACATCATGGTCCTGATTTCCTCCATGGTCCTCTATGTCAGTAACCAAGGATCTAGCCACCACCTCACCTGGTAAATAGCACGCAAAAGATTTTGTTCCTGGTTGGTTTTAGCATTCTATCAAGTTCAGTTTCTAGTTTTCCATTCTAGTGGCCATACTGCCAATGTGAACAAAGAGTATTTTAATTTATTGGATGTTGAGGTATTTTGTTAGTACACTTTTATTTTTCTAGATTTTGCCAAATTCTCAATAAGATTATAAGCATCTTGCTGACAAAAACTGGTTAAATTCTTTTAGACTAACCCCTTTACCCAGTCCATGGTTTATATCATACCTGGTACAGCAAAAGCACAGAAAGGAGTCATAGCATTGTTACACCATTTATTTCACTTACTGGGTTTTATGTTTATATGTTCTTCCAGATCATGTCATGTTATACTCAAAGCAACTTTCTGTGTCCATGACTATTATTAGCTCCATTTTATATATAAGGAAAAAAGTTTGGAAAGGTGAAGCAAGTACTCAAGTTTTCACTCTCTAGGGCCAGAGAGTGCAGGGCTTAAGGTCTTGCATGCAGATGAGCCTAGTTCAATCCCTGGCACATGGTCTCCTGGGCATCCCCAGGAGTCAAGCCTGGGAACAGCTCGTGTGTTCCCCAATAATCAAGGATTAAGACTCACATAGGGCTTCCCGCTTTCAAGGTTCTAGGCCTTTTTTATTCTATGACAATGCATATTTTGTAAAACTTTTGGAGAGTGCCTCTAAAATGGCTTAAGAGAAAATGCCTCTTGGGTGTGGCACTGGGATGATGTATGCATTAAAGTATCATTAATGGTACTGTAAATCAAAATACCTGAATAAAAATGAAAAGGGAAAGAAAGGAAAATGAAAACAATTTGAGCAAGACCAGAGATCGCAGGGTTTCATGAGCTCTCATTCATTCTCTGTCAATACCTCATTTTCTATGTGATAGACTTGAATGTGTCCTATTCACATTCCCCGTCCAGGAAGGACAGGTTGCCCAGCTATAGGGACATGCAGGCAATGAGAAGCCCTTCAATGTGGGAATCTTCCCTAACACTCCACAAAAATGCAGGGTCTTCCTCATTGGCCTCACAGGAAACCGTACCTTTTCTGGGGCAGTTTATGCCATGCACTGACTAAGCTAGATATCCCATTTTGGATCAATGCACGCTCTCTAACAGACAGTATTCACTCCAGAGATTCCAATCTGGATGGTCATGAATTTGTTGGGCCTGTTTTGCAATTTCACTCCCCCTCTTCCTCTAAGCCTGCCTCCTCTCACAGTTGTTGATCCTTGATGAACACCTTCCACCATAAACTCCATCTGCTCCCACAGATCCCAGACTGTGCCACCTCCCTCCGTTTGCTGCAACTGTATCTTAGAGAGAGACACTTTTCTGGTGATTGAAGTAATTTTAACTCTGTAGACAGTGCTTTTCCCCTTCCACCTTCCCTTTTTAATTGGAAAGTAGCCTGGAACCTTCTTCAGAGTGTCAGGGGTTTGGGGCCTGGTTTCACACCTGCCCACAGAGTCCCAATATCCATCTAGTATTGAATGTGATATGTCCATTTTAGGAAAAGAGGAGTAACATACAGATGGTCAAGAAAGAACAGATTGTTTTATAATGAGGAGACACTTGTACCTGTATTTGCCTTCAAGTAAAACTTGCAACTCAGTCAGTGTGATATTTTCTGGTGCAGAGTGGATATGCAAATGGCACATGGTCAAACTGGTTATATCCATCATGCTTTCAGTATAGTTGCACCTACCATATTGTAGTTAATTAGGATCATCTCTAAAGGACTCCTGTAGTTGATTTTCCACTTCTGAAATTATTTATTCCACTTTCTGTCCTCTAGTTCTTTCCCTCTTCATGTGTGCATCCCCTCTCCCACTACCAGGATTTAGCACAGCTGTTCTCTATGACTCCCCTCTATTTATTTCACTCTGTTATATAAGGCCTCCCTCCTTTTAATATCATCCAGTCTGCAAGGTCAGAATTTACTATTGTCTGCTTCTGAGGAGAGCATCTCAGACCATTAATAGGATATCTACCTTACTGTTGCTAGGCCAGCAAAAGAGGAGCCTGTTTGAGGGTCCTCACTTGCTATAGATGGGAAAAACCAATAGCATCATTTTTCTTCTCTGGAGACACAAACCAGAGAAGCATTGTCAAGGCAGCATGACTAAAGACCAAAACTAGGCAAGGCAATTAATACATGGTACTTTATAAAAACTGTCATGTATTCCTTATAACTATTCTCAAGTTCTAGATCATCACCCTCTATGGATAAACAAAGAAAAGGGCCTTGAATTAGCAGCTTACTCTGATCAGGTTGCCAGATCTAAGGAAGAAGGACTCTAAAAAGATTTGAACCCACATATCTTTGTTGCAAAAAAACTATGCTCCTTTCACTGTCTGATGCTGACATAGCCAAGAAAGTTCAGGTACTATCTGAGCACTGGTTTAGATGGACCAGAAGATTCTGGGAGTATTCATATGTAATGAGGCTCTGGCTTTGGTATTCATGGTGAGACAAATTCTGAGAGCTACATTAAAGGATGCCATTCAAGAGAGCTTTGGCACTGGGGTAAAATGCTAAGGTGTTCACTCCAGAGACTTCTAAAGCTAGATACCCAATCCTACATGATCAATCTGGTCTTCCTGATGAAGTACTTTGTTTCTGTTCCGGACCAAATCAAGGAACAATGTAAGCCAGAAATCTCTTCCCTGCACATTTGCAACGTATTTTGTGGCTGAGAGAAGCTCAGTAAGGTCATGGAAGTAGAGAGAGAAGGAAAAGTCACTGTTCTCAGAAGGCCAGGACTGTCACAGAGTACAGCTTCATCAATATTTCTGTGAGCTCGCATTTCCTGGTCACCTGTGGCAGTCAGACACAGTGATTTCTCAGAATTCATGTGAGATCAACTTTTTCACCTCCACTGATTTAATTTGAAATCATGAGAGATGTGTTTTCCTGATTCTTTGCTGGCATGAATATTCCAGATCACCTTTCTCTTAGGTCCTCCAACATAGATGAACCTATGTATGAATGTATGCTGTTGTATATGAGTGTATAATGTATATATTGTCCCTTTATTATTGCAATGTTTTTGAAGCACTGTTTTTTTTTGCTTTTTGGGTCACACTGGGCAATGCACAGGGGTCACTCCTGGCTCTGCACTCAGGAATCACCCCTATCGGTGCTCAGGGGACCATATGGGATGCTTGGAATCGAACCTGGGTCGGCCGCATGCAAGGCAAGCGCCCTACCCGCCGTGCTATCACTCCAGCCCCTGAAGCACTGTTTTTTAATTTGTGTTTTGGGGTCACAGCAGTGGTGGTATTAGGATGTGCTCTTGGGTCTGTGGTACTGGGAATAGAACCAAGGTCGTCCACATGCAGTGAAGCACCTTAGTCCCTGTGCTACCACTCTTGCTCCTTGTGTAGTGCTATTTTAAAATAGTACCCAGCTTGCTATAGATTCCATCTTGAACCACACTACCAGCCTACCAGTGCTATGTTATTATAAAGTGACTCTCCAAGGAATAACATAACTAAGGGCCTATCATATAAAGGAATTCGTCTCTTTTTGTTTAAGGGCTATAGAAGGTTCAGGGAAGATGTTAACAATTTTCAAAACTAGGTTTCCTGCATCTCTTCAGACAAATAGCTTTTGAGGACTGGGAAATGTTGGTGATGACTGAGGTCATTGTGTGAGTCTCCACAGAACAGAGTTTCTATCTGGAGTCATGAGCAAAGCCTGATCAAGCTATAGAAAGGCTTAGGAGATTGAGATAAGCAATACCAAAGTTGTGTTTCCAGTTTCCTACTTTCCAAGGTGTCAAAAAAGAAGAAATGAAAGGAATAGAGCAGGACAATGAAGAGAAGGATGTGCAAGGAGATCTGGGAAGAGAATTGTTTCTGTCAAACCCTTCATTTGAGGATCTACTAAGTACTTCTGAGCATTCTGAGATACCTTCCACCATTAGCAGACGTTTCTGGGCTGACAGAACATATATCCATTGTTATGGAATTCCCAACCAGAAACCAGAGAAAGGATCATTAAGTAATGCATGCCTATATAAATGAAAGGGTAGTACGAAAAGAATAATGACAACCTGAACAAGAATGATGACAATACTGGTGCATAGAAAAAGATTTAAGGGCAGCATGGAAAGGTGCTTTCTGATACAACAAAACGTGATTCTTCAAATAAACATTTAGTAAATGAACTGATGGAGAGAAAGATCACCACCGAAGTCCAAAATAAGGCTCTATAGTTCAAGTGGAAGAAGCACCAGAGAGCACAAAGACCAAAATACTTAAAGGGAAATTAGGAGGGGAATGTAGTGAAATTATGAGGGCAAATAGAGTGAAATAATAAGGGCCAATGTAAAAAGACATGCGGGACATACCCAAATTAATAGTGAGTCTTCTAGAAGGAGAAGAGGGAAGAGAAAGCAGAACAGCAGTGACTTTTTTCAATCTAGACTTTATTGATCTAATAAAATTACATTAAGAATTGAAATGAAATGAATTATACATTATTGTGCTCATGTTTCCCCCATACAAAGTTCGAGAACCCATCCCTTCACCAGTGCCCATCCTTTACCACCAGTAAACCCAGCATCTCTCCCACCCTCCCCAGTCCCGTCTCCCCCCACCCCACACTGCCACTATGGTAGGGTATTCCCTTTCGTTCTCTCTCTCTGATTAGGTGTTGTGGTTTGCAATAGAGCAGTGATTTTTTTTAAAAAAAGGATAATAGAAAAGAGATTTTCTGAGCATAATATCCATAAACTTTAAATAATTCAAAAGATGCAAAACAAAAATGAAAGATGCTCCAAAAATGTCACTAGATCAAAAGTTAAATCACAAACTATCTAAAAACCAATTGCAGTGTTGTGATATAGCTACATACCTAAACCACAGTACTAACCCCCAACTGAAAGCAGTAGATCCAAAGTATAACAACTAAACTTAAAAATGTGCCTGTCAAAGAAGCAGATTGGCGGGGAGGAAAATTGAGGACACTTGTGGTGGGGAAGTTGAAACTCATGATGGGATTTGTGCTGAAACATTGCATGTCTGAAATTCAACTTTAAATAATTTTGTAAATCATGATGCCTTAATAAAAATGTCTTTAAAAGCAATTAAAAAGAGCACTTTATCCCCAAAATGACCTGGCACAGTGAAGGCTGTACTCAGAAAAACTGTGTGTATATATTCCTAAGTGAGTTCAATATTAATGAACAAAGACAAAAAGGTAAAGAATATTAGTATTTGTCTTAGGATATCTGGAAAAGAACAAATTAAACCAGAGAGAACTAGAAAAACACTTTAACAACTAAAAATCTAGAATTACTGAGATAGCCAAAAATTGTTCACTGAGAAGTCCAATAAAGCAGATAAAACTTTCTTTTCACATCCGATTAAAGAAAAGAAAAAAATTACAAGACTAGAAATGAAAAAATGCACATAAAGATTCAAAAATTTTAACATTATACATCATTAAACTTTAAAGCAGGAAATTTTGAAACAGATATGAAAAGGAAATTATATAGGGCCTGGAGCAATAGCACAGTAGGTAGGGCATTTGCCTTGCATGAGACCAACCCAGGCTCGATTGCCATCATCCCATATGGTCCCCTGAGCACCATTAGTAGTGATTCCTGAGTGCACGAGCCAGGAATAACCCCTGTGCATCTCCGAGTGTGACCCAAAAAGCAAAAAAAAAATAATAATAATAAAAGAAAGAAAAGGAAATTATATATTTATATATATACATATTTTATTTTATTTTTTTAAAAAAATTGTATTGAATCATCGTGAGATAGTTACAAGCTTCCATGTTTGGGTTACAGTCACACAATTATCAAATACCCATCCCTTCACCAGTGCACATACCTCATCACCAATATCCCCAAGTATACCCTGCCTTTCCAACCCTCTCCCTACCTCCATGGCAGACAATATTCCCCATACTCTTTCTCTACTTTTGGGCATTATGGCTTGCAGCACAAACCCTGAGAGGTCATCATGTTTGGTCCATTATCTACTTTTGGCACACATCTCCCACCCCGACTGATTTCCTCCAGCCATCATTTTCATAGTGATCCCTTCTCTATTCCATCTGTCTTCTCCCCTCCACTTACATTCATATTTTATTTTGGAGCCACACCACTGTGCTCAGGGTTTACTCCTGGCTTTGTGCTCAGGGATCACTCCTGGTGGGGCTCAGGAGATGGGTATTGAATCTGGGTGGGTCTAATGGATGGCAAACACCTTTCCCAGTGTGCTGTCTCCCCAGCCTTGTAAAGGAAAACAAAATTAATCTAAAAACAAATATTGAGAAAGTCCATTGCTTTGTTTTTGTTTTTTGTTTTTTTGTTTTTAATGTATAACAAGTTTATTAGGGAAATTAAGTGAGGAAAAGAGAGGTAAGTTAAGCTTTGTGCCCAAGAGAGAACATGGGCTTCTCCAGAGTGGAGAGAGCCAGTACACACCCCAACCTTGAAGTATGAAAGCCTACATCTCAAGAGAGGAGATGCTCCTGGCACATGCATAGGCATCATGGGCACAGGTGGTATGGGTACTGGCGTATGGGCACCAGCTGCATGAACATCCTTTGTTTGTCCAAGTTAGTTTATATAAACTTTTCTCAAGTTACCCCCACCTTGTCCATTGCGAGGGTGGTTACAGAGAGGGAGAGCTAAGAGCAGTTGAGTCTTCTTTTGATATTCTTGCATGGCCTTTGTTCCAGTGGTGGAACATCTCCTCCCAAGGGGTCCAACCTCCTTTCCTCTCAGGAAGCCCCTAGAACTTGGTCTGAAATTCTGCATCCCAGTGACTTTCTGGAGATGGATCTTCTGTGTAAATGGCCTCCAATTGGTTCAGGTTTCTGACCCTGTTTTCCTCAACACACATTACCAGTCCCCTATGCCCCATAATCTTCCTGCAACGCAAGGCAAGTATCTTAACCCCTGTACTATCTCTCCAACTCTGACCTTACACTTTTCTCTCACAAATCTATTCTGCTTTTTTTAAAAGTCCATTGTTAATTGTACTCACCATGTTCAATATAATATACTTGCAACTATTTATCTTCTCACTAAAAGTTTGTTTCATCATTTTCTCTATGCCTTAACTACTGGCAACTGCACTCTATTACTTTTTTCAGTGTTTCAAAATTACATACACAGGTGAGATCATATAGTATTTGAATTTATGTGTCTGGTTTATTTTACTTAGCATTCTGTATTGAAGGCCCATTTATGTTACCACAAATGGCAGGATTTCCTTCATTTTACTGATAATTAATATTCCATATATCATTTTCTTTAGCCATTTATTGGCCAATATACAAAATTATTTTCATTTATTGCTTATTGTGAATAATGATGTAATTAATATGGGAATATAGATATCACTTCAAGATAGTGACTTTGTTCCATTTGGATACATATACAAAAGTGGGATCACTGGATCATATGGTAAGCCTATTTTTAATTTTTCAGTGTACTTCCTCACTTGAGTGAAATGTGATACTTCAAGCATAGCTCTTCAATTCCTCTTTGGGAGACCTCAATAGCGTTCTCATCCTGTTTTCATAAGGGTCAGGTCTTTGAGGCATATGTCAGTGCAGGAAGAATGGTGGAGTCGAAAAGACGTGCCCAGAGCCAGAGGTTCTTCATCCTCTTAACAATTTCTTCGACACTCTTGAAGGCATTCCACGCTGCTCTCTTCTCCTGCACAGCTCTGGTGCCAAGTCGTTCGTCATGCTGAGTTCTCGACCTACGTATACATAACTGCTGCACTTGGAGATATTTGTCCCGTTGAGAGCAAATGGAAAGCTAGGTACTAGTGCATTTCTCATAAACATTGTCTTCATGAGATTCAGCTGCAGTCCAGCCTTTCCATACTCATTTTTCTCATTCATCAGGTTGCATTTTCATTTTATTGATGGTTTCCTTTGCTGTGCATAATCCTTGGTTTGTTGTTCTCACACTCGCTCATTTCTTTAGTTGCCCAAGCTTTTTTTGCATTAAAAAATCATTGCCAAAACCCATGTGCATAAACAATACTACACGTTTTCTTTTAGGTCATTTACACCTTCAGGTCTTGCATTTAAGTCTTTAATCAATTTCGAGTTAATTTTGATGAGTAGTGTAAGACAGGAATACAGCTTTATATTTTGCATGTAGTAATCTAATTTTCTCAACATCATTCTTTGAAGAGACTACTTCATAGAGCATACTTGCCGCTCTTGTTGGCTTTTGATTCCATTTCATTCGTCTGTGTATTGGTTTCATTGTAATACCATACTGTTTTGATATTTAAATTTTTCTATTAAAATTTCTGATAAATTTAATTAAATTTCTTCTTATTTGGTGGGGGTACAGCTTGCAATACTCTGAGATTACTATTGGCTCTGCATTCAGGAGTCACTCCTTGGTGGTGCATGGGGGACCATACAGGATGCTGGTGATCAAATCTGTGTCAGCCATGTGCAAGGCAACCCCCTACCCGCTGTCACCCTACAATCTCTCCAGCACAAATTCTATTAAAACTTCTGACAAATTATATCAATTTGAAATCAGGAAGTTCAGAGCTTCCAACTTTCTTGTTTCTAATGTTTTCTTTCTTAGCTTTATGTTAGTTTGATTAGCTTTTGTTATTCATAAAAGTTCTATATTTATTGGTTCCATTTATGTGAAAAATGTTATTCTATTTGATAGTGATTACATTTATTTATGTTTTAGACTGTTTTATTAATATTAACCTCTCTGATTCATGAGCAAGGAATATTTTATTCAGTTTTAGCTTTTAAAAATTGTTTACCAATGTCTTACAGAACTTACATAAAATTTTCTCTACCTTGGTTAAGTTTATTCTCAAGTATTCTATTGTTTTGATGCTATTATAAATTAGGTTGATTTCTCTGTTTTATTTTTAGATATTTTATTGTCAGTATATAGAGATACAGCTGATTTTCACATTAATTTTATAACCTGAACATTTAGTGAATGTATTTACTTACTAAATCTATCATTGTCTTATTAAAGACTTTAGTATTTTATATATGGGAGATAATGTCCTCATCAAATGGACAGTTTCACTTCTTCCTTTCTGAGTTAGATGGCTTCTATTTATTTTTCTTGCCCAATATGTCTGACTAGAGTTTCCAGTACTATGCAAAATAGAGGTTCTGCAAGTTATCTTATTCTTCTTGTCCCTAATCTTCTAAAAAAACTTTTAATTTTTCTTGTTTAGTATTGTTTTAATTGTAAAATTTGTCAAATGTGACATATTGGGGTATATTCTTTTTTATTAATTCATTCTTTTTAATATTTTTTAGTGAATCACTGTGAGGTACAGTTACAGACTTAAAAAACTCTTTTGCTTACATTTCAGTCATACAATGATCGATACCCATCCCTCAACCAGAGCCCATTCTCTACCACCAATGTTCCTAGTACCCCACCCCCACACCCACCCACACCAGCCTCTGTGCCAGGGGCATTCCCTTTTACTCTCGCTCTCCTTTTGGATGTTGTGATTTGCAATACAGGTTTTTTTTTTTTTTTGCAAAACAGGTATTAAATGGCCATCATGCTTCGTCTATAGTCAACTTTCAGCACATATCTTCCATCCTGAGGGGACCCTCCACGCATCCTTTACTTGGTGGTCCCTTCTCTATCTGAGTAGCCTTTTCCCCCAGCATGTGAGGCTGGTTTCCAAGCCATGAAGCAACCCTCCTAGTTCTTATCTCTACTATCCTTGAGTGTTAGTCTCCCATTATGTTACTTTATATTCCACAAATGAGTGCAGTGATTCTATGTCTGTCCCTCTCTTTCTGACTCATTTCATTTAGCATGATACTTTCCATGTTGTATTGACAGTTTTGATCTTTGAAGATTGTTGAATTTTGCCTAATAAGTATCTTACATTATTGAGTTAATAATATTTTTGTCTTATATTTTATCAATTCAACACATGTATTGCATTTACTGATTTGCATATGTAGAGCTATTCTTAAATCCCAGAGATAAACCCCTTTGATGATCATGTTTCTTTTAATGTACTGCTGAAATCAGTTTGTAGTATTTTGTTGAAATACTTTGCATCTTTATGTTTATGTTTGTGCTGCACCCAGTAGTGATTGGAAACAACACCTTGCTCTGTTCTCAAGGGTCACTTTAGAAATGTTTTGAGAACTCTGCACTGTCAGGGATTGAACCCAGGCTGTTGCATGCAAAGACTGTGCTCATTCAATGGAACAAACTCTCTGGCCCAGAAACATTTTATATCTATATTCATCAGGAACGTTGACCTATATTTTTCCTTTCTTGTGTATCCTTCTCCCGCTTTAGTGTCATGATAATGCTGACTTCATGAAATTAATTTAGCATTGCTTCCCCGTTTTGGTTTTTGAGTTTAAAAAGAATTGTCATTAATTTTTCCTTAATGGTTTGAATAAATTCACCTGCAAAATCATTTCATTTCAAACTTATATTTATCAGAAATTTTTAAGCATAGATTCATTTCTGTACTTAATGTTGATTTGTTTAGATTTTCCATTTCTTTATGATTCATACTTGTAAGGTTTTATGTTTCTACAATTTTATCCATTTCTTCTATTTGTCTAATGTACTGGCATAAAATTATTCATAGTAGTTATTTATGATCCTGTGGTACCAGTTGTAATCTCTCCTCTCTCATTTAATTTTATTCTTTTTATATTTTTTCTTGTTAAATCTAGAGATAGGTATTAGGTATATCAACTTTTTAAATGAGTCTTAGTTTCATTGATCTATTTTACTGGTTTTCTATTTGCTATATTGTCTATTAATGCTTTTATCTTATTATTTCCCTTCCCAGTATTAGCTTTGGACTTAGTTCATGTTTTTCTAGGTTTTTGATGTGTAAAGTTAGGTTACTTATTTGAGATCTTTCTTTTTTCTTAAACAAATGACATCTGAGGCTAGAACTGTAGTACAGAGAGTAGGGCAATTTCCTTGCACACAGCCAACACAGGTTCAAACCTCGGTATCCCATGTGGTCCTCCATGCCCTGCCAGGAATGATCCCTGAGTGCAGAAACAGGAGTAAGCCTTAAGCACCACTAGCTATGGCCTCAAAACAAAAAAAGCATTTATTTACACTAACTGCCATATTACCCCTGCTTTTGCTGTATCTCACATGTTTTTGTATATTATTGTGTTTCCGTTTTCATTTGTCTCAAGATATAATTTTATTTTCATTGTATATTCATTCTTGTTTCTATTGATTGGTGAGGTGATTGTTGTTTAATTTACAGGATCAGGGAATGTTCTTCTTTTTCTCCTGAAGTTGATACAATGTGAGGTCTAGTGCCAGTGGGGAGATGGAACATGAAGAAACTAAAGTGACCAGTGCCAGTGAATATGAATGTCCATGGACAAAATTTCAGGACATCTAATGTGTCTCTGATATTCATTGGTTTTTATCAGTTCCAAAAATTCTGTAGTCATCTGCAATGCAGGTACTTGGGAACACACTCAATTATTTTTAGAAAACCAAGAGATATTTAATACCTAAACTACTCAGTTACTAAATTGAAATCTATAAATATTAATTGCTTTAATATAGATACTGACAAGTTGAACAAAATGTTGACAAATACAAAATAGTCACCTTCAAATAAAACAAAATTATGACTATATAGAGGTGGTGGATTATAATGTTACGTTCAATTCTTTGCTGCCTTAATCCCTCCACCTTGCTGATGTCCACTTATATTGTCATAAAATTTTATACTCCATACTATACATTCTATATGTAGCTCTCTGATCCTTAACTTTTGGATTAGTCAAATGACTTGCTTAGGTGAGAAAATTTTTGTAGAAGTGTGCCACTTCCATCTAGGCATTAGAGGCATTTCACTTTCCATCTTGTGCTTTGTGGTGAAACAACATAGCCTGGTTTTCCCACTAGCTTCAGCAGAGTTTTCTCAACTAGAGATCTGCAGCTAACAAAACCGTTCAGCTGCATTTCTAAAACATTACAGAGTTATGCAGGTTAATGGAAAATGTCTCAAAATAATATGTTGTTTAACAAAAATAGATAACAAAACTTCCCCACAAAACAAACTTCTGGACTGGATGAAAACTATGGTGGTAGCCAGAGGAAAGGGGTTGAAGGATGGCACTAGCACTTTGGTGATGAGTGTGGTTAGTTGTATACATGTACAAAGGTGTGCAATAACACCTCTAAGAATATTGTGGGTTTACAATAAATCAATAAATATAATAGATGTCAAGTATTAGTTCAAATGATAAAAAACTGACCATTTGAAATAAAAATATGAAATAGTTAAGGATGACTCCTATATGCACTTTTACTGAGCATTTATTTGATTTTCTAATTTATAAAAATTATAAGAAAAAAGAACTAATAAAAATATCAGAAAAGAAAATGATAACTACTTCTTAGTATAGATAAACATTAATAAAATCTGTGAAACTCATTTAGGAAATTTGGGATGGTAAAGAAGTATAAGATTACAAAACAGAGTTTTTCTGTTTAAGTTATTGATATTAATAAATAAAATGGGAAAATTATATTCACAATAATGAAAAAACATGTTATAATATATTAGACTAACAAAATAAGGTTAATATGGAGAAAATTGCAATATCTTACTTAAGGACAAAAACCAAAATATAAAAAGTAGACTAAATGAAAGAACCACAAATCTTATATTACAAAATATAATTTATCCCCAGATCAACACACTTCAATAATTTAAATTTGGTTTTAGGGCCACACTTAGAGATGCTCAGTGGTTACACCTGGATCTGCATTCAAGATTTATGCCTGGCAGCCCTTGGAGAACTATGGGATGCCAAGGATCAAACCTTAGTTGCTCACGTACAAGGCAAGAGCCCTACCCACTCTACTAGTGCTCTGACCCTACATACTTTCAAATTCTAATTTAAAATCTATAACATGATTTTCCAAGGAAAAGTAGGGATTAATTTAATATTTACATGAAAATGTAACTACTATAGAAGATCCAGAAAAATAAGAATAATGAGAGAAATATTTCCACCAGATGTCAGAATGTGCCCTAAGGTCACTATAAACCAGTCAATACATTCTAGTGTCATACTAATAATAGGAAAACAGATCATTTGAATAAAGTAGCAAATAAAGAATTAAATCTCAGATGCTTGTCCTTAATACATGGCACATGTGATATTTCATTTTGGTGGGAAAATATGGATTATTAATATACAATATAAGCATAACTCTCTAATAATTTGAAAATACATAAGCATAAAAACTGTACAGCTTGGAAGAAAACTTAGTTACATGGATAATAAGATTAAGTTGCAGGAGCATGGATACCCTCTTACTTAATCTTCAGAACCCAGAATTTATCAAAATTTAATTTGTTTTTTAAAAATTTGACACAATTCACAATAATCAAAATGTACAAAACAAGAAGTTGGCCACATCTATAAAAAAAGAATAGATTAGGGGCTTTTATCTATAATGGATATGAAGCTCTTAAAACCTGCTTCAAGGAAAACAACCCATTTTTAAAAATAGGTAAAGACTATGAAGAATTATTTCAGAGAAGCAAATTTAAATGATCAACTTAAAAAATATGTCCAAAGTGATTTGTAGTCAGAGAAATACAGGTTAAAGTAAGAATAAGATGATACATTTAACTATAGTACTGTCAAAATTGTAAAAGGTAGTAAAATTCATTGTTTGATGAGATTGCAGTAGATGTATAAAACAATATATTGCTGATGGAATTTTTTATTTGTGAGATGCATTTAAGAAAAAATATAGCAGTCATGTAAAAAGGTTAAATTGAGCAATTGCAACAGACTTTTAGGTTTTGCTGAATGAAAATAATAGAAAACACTCAACTCTAGCATTAAGTGTTTCAAGAATTTTAACTCATTGACATATTACAGAAACATTTTGAGATAGGTATTATTACTATCATCACTTCCCTGACAAACAAATTAAAACTCAGAGAACTTATGGTTAGGCAACTAGTAACTTATCAATGTAGCAAGAAGATAGAGGAAACTTTAGGTAACCTGACATATTTTCTATTAAATAATCTATTAAAAAGATAGATCATTTATGTATAATAAATATGTATCATTTATCTGCATGAGAATAGAAAAATGGGAGGATATAGACCGGGCTACTAATTTGACCATTATATGTTTTAATATAGTACTTATTATGTGTTTATAAGTAAATTTACCCAAGAGCCCCCAAATTTTAATAATTCTTTTTTTTTGCGTCACACCCAGCAGTGAACAGTAGTTATTTCTGGCTCATGCACTCAGGAATTACTCCTGGCGGTGCTCGGGAAACCATATGGGATGCTGGGAATCGAACTCTGGTCGGCCGTGTGCAAGGCAAACGCCCTACCCGCTGTGCTATCACTCCAGCCCCTTAATAATTTTTAACACCTTGCACGAGGTGAGGCAACAGAAATTCTCTCACCCAACAGAAATTCCCCTATGACCTTTTCTCTGCCCTTTTTCTGCATGTATTGGCACTGAATTGATCTCTCCCTTATGGCAGAAAAACTGTATTTAGAAATGCCAGGTGCTTTCTTATCCAAACTAAGCCAGAGACTTGTTGGAACATAGTCATCACTGTTGAGGTTGCCTAACAGCAGAAGGCATCTTTGGTCCCACTCAAGTCCATAAATCTCAGATATGAGGCAGAGAGACTGAAAGGTTTCATCTCATCATGCTCCACGGCTTCTGTGCCATCTATGACCTCTTCTGAGTTCCCCGGACAGAACAAAACCCTCTCCAACTCAGAGCACATTCCCAAGGACTCAGAAAACTAGCCTCCTTCATCATTTAGGTGGGTCAACAGTGCCAGGACCTACTACTGACTATTGCACCATCTGTGTCATCTTCCTGGTTCCTCCAGACCATAGAAGTCCCTCCAAAACCACACTTGAATCCAAGACCACCACTGCATACCCACTTATTGTCAGTGATACTGAAGACAAAATATTAGTCATCAACAATAACAAAGTGGAAAACTTAAAAGTAAACAACTGCAAGAGAATTTAAGATTCTTGATAGCTAATAGCAAGAGAAATAATACTTGAGTCAAAGGAATACCAGAAGGAAAGGACAAAGGTAAAGGGGAGTAATAGCTGGTCAAAGAAATAATAGCCAAGAACTTTCCTGATATCTTGAGAGAGGCTCCTGTACAGATTTAAGAGGCCCAAAGAGTACCAAACAAAAGAGACTCAAATAAAAGAGTGGCGAGACACAGTAATGTGAATGGTAAAATTCAAATACAAAGAGAGGCTACTTAAAGCATCAAGAGAGAAGAAAACTCTCACATGAAGGGTAAACAACATAATAATTGCAACAATTCTTCCATATGCTGTCTTACAAGCCAGAAAAGAGTGGAATGACATAGTAAAAGTATTAACTGATAAAAACTTCCAGGCTAGAGTTCAACTCCCTGAGAAGTTATAATTTTAGACTTGAGGAAGGGATGAGAATTTTGTCAGATAAATAAGAGCTGGCAGCATTTAACAACTAAACTAATCCTGCAAAAATTGCTGAAAGGCTACGTACAAAAAACAATAGACCCTTGCAAACATAACTGGAACACACACAAATGCACACATCACACATGCACACACACATAAGTGGCAACACAGCCCCTTATATTAACAATATCTCCAAATGTCAATGGACTAAACTTCCCTATATAAAGGCAGAGTGTAGATGGATGGATCAGGAAAGAAAATCCAACCATTTGCTGCCTACAGGAAACACACCTAAACTCTCAAGATAAATACAAACTTAAAATGAAAGGATGAAAAGCAAACATACAATCCAAAGGAAGATTTTTTTAAAAATCCGAGGCCAACATACTTATATTAGACTAAATTTCATTCAATATAAAGAAAGTAATTAGAGATAGTGATGGACCCTATTTGTCAAGGGAACGATAGACCAGGAAATACTCTCATCAACATTAATACACCAAATGAAGACTTAGCAAAGTTCATCATGCTTCTGTTCACTAACTTAAAGAAATACATTGACACAATAGTAGTGGGAAACAAACACAGCAATTTTGCAACTAGACAGGTAAGCCAGACAGAATATCAGTAAAGAGACAAAAGCCATAAATGAGGACCTGAAAGAACTGGGGTTGTTGGACATATACAGGTGTCTACATTCCCCGAAATAAGAATACACATTTTCCTTTACTGCATGGAGAACATTTTCTAGAATAGATCACATATTAGGGTAAAATTCAAAGGCACATAAATGTATAAATACATAAATTTTACAAGCTACTTTCTCATATCAAAAGGCCATGAAAGTAGAAATTAACTGCAGAAAGAAGACAAGGAACAATTGCAACACTTGGAAGCAAAACAAAACAGTGCTAAATGACAATTTGATACAAAAACTACCAGAATCTATGGCATACAGCAAAATCTGTACTAAGGGTGAAATTCATAGCAATGCCAGCCTACATTAAAAAATGAAAAAGCCCAAATAAATAACCAGTCCACACATCTCAAAAATATGGATAAGCTTAAACAAAACAAAATCCCAAAAGTAGCAGATGGAAGGAAATAATAAAAACTCGAGCAGAAATTAACAACATAGAAACCAAGAAAGCAATTCACAGTATCAATGAAATGATAAGCTGGGTCTTTGAAAAGATAAACCAGATGGATAAGCCTTTAGCTAGACTCATGAGTACAAAAAGAGAAAATGTTCAAATAAATCGGATCAGATATTAAAGGGGAGAAAATACAAAGGATTCTTCAGAAATTCAAGCTATGATGATGAGAGGTTACTATGAACAACTTTATACTATTATGCTTGAGAACCTAGAAGAGACGGATTCTTAAAATTCATGCAATCTCTTTAAGCTAAATGAAGAGGAAATAGAAAGCCTACACAGGCCAATTACAAGCAAGGAAATGAAACAGTAATTGAGAATTTTGCCAAGAACAAAAGTCCTGGTGCAAACGGTTTCACTGGTAGGTTCTACCAAGTCTTCAAAGAAGTTTTACTGTCTTAAAATTTTGAAAATATCAAACAGAAATTTTTCCTAATGCCTTCTATGAACTAATATACTAATACCCAAATCAAAGAGAGACACTTCCAGAAAAGAAAATTTCATACTAATCTCCCTGATGAATTTAGATCCAGAAATCCTTAACTAAATCTGAGTTAACCAAATCTAACATATCAAAAAATGATACACCCTGATCAAGCAGAACTCATCCCAGGAATAAAAGGATGGCTCAACATATGCAAATCAATTAACATAATAATAATATGCACATTAATAAAAGGAAAGATAGAAATCATATTATCATATGAATTGATGCAAAGAAAGCCTTTGACAAGATCAAATATCCATTCATGATAAAAATCCTGAACACAATAGGAATGGAAGGAACCTTCTTAGAAAATAATGGCCATATGTAACAAGTCCACAGCCAAAATCATCCTTAATGGTGAAAAACTGAAAGAATTCCCCTGAGATCAGGTACAACAGGGATGACCACTCTTTCCACTCTTATTCAACGTAGTATTAGATGTCCTGGCTACAGCAATCAATCAAAAGTATCCATATTGGAAAAGAACTCAAATTATCACTATTTGCAGGTAACATGATATATATAGATGACCCGAAACAAACCACTAAAAATCTTTTAGAAATAAAAACCAATACAGCAAAGTGGCTGGCTACGAAGTCAATACACAGAAACTGGTAGCATTGTTTAATATAAAATATGAATCCAAGGAGAAAGTGATCAAAGGATCTATTCCATTTAAGATAGTATTCAAAACATGACCTATCTAGGAATCAACTTAACAAAAGACATGGGAGATTTATACTGTGATAACTTTGAATCACAAAAGAGATAGAAGGAGACCTTCAGAAATGAAAATATATATATTTTGTAGTTTGGAAGAATCGGTATTATTGAGATGACTATCCTACCCTCCAGTCTGATCTGATCTGATACTACTGGCTGGAGCAATAGCATAGCGGGCCTTGCATGCAGCTGACCCGGGTTCAATTCTTTTGTCCTTCTCAGAGAGCATGGCAAGCTACCGAGAGTATCCCACCCACACAGCAGAGCCTGGCAAGCTCCTTGTGGCGTATTCAGTATGCCAAAAACAGTAACAAAAAGTCTCACTTGGAGACGTTACTGGTGCCCACTCAAGAAAATCAATGAACAACGGGATAACAGTGATACAGTAACAGTTATCTTACCCTAGGCTATTATATAGATTCAATGAAATCCCCATCCAAGTTCAGATACCATTCTTCCAGAATCTAGAACAATCAATAATATTTGTATGGAATAAAAAAAAGACCATGAGTAGCCAAAACTATAATAAAAGATAAGAAATTTGGAGGCATTTTATTACCTAATTTGGAATTTTATTGTAAAGCTATTGTGACCAAAACTGCATGGTACTGGAATAAAGATAGAACCACTGATCAATGGTTCAGAATAAATACCCTATGACAAAACATCCTATATATTAACAATTAATTATTGATAAGGGAGCTGAAAACATGAAATGGCACACAGGTAGCCTCCTTACCAAATGGTGCTGGGAAAACTGGATAACTACATGTAAAAAATTAAAGCTTGATCCATATCTTACATTTTACAATAAAGTCAATTCAAAGTGGATCAAAGACCTTGTGATCCAACCAGAAACTATAGACTACACTGAGAAAAGTATAGGTAGAACACTTCAAGATTTAGACCTCAAAGATTTCTTCAATGATATGATACCACTGGCAAAGGCAAAGTAATAAAAATAATCAAACGGGACTACGTAAAATTAAAGAGCTTCTGTGTGGCAAAAGAGATACAAGCTAAAACTAAAAGACAGACTACAAAGGGGATAAAAAGTTTGCATTCAAAATATCAGATAAAGGTTTGATATCCAGTATGTATAAAGAACTCAAAAAGATCAACAAAAAAATAAATTTCAAAATCCTATCCGAAAGTGGGGAGAGTAAATGAATAGGTGCTTTTCAGAGGTAGCTAGGTGGACGGCAAATAGGCACATGAAAAAACTCTCACCATCACTTATTATTAGAAAAATTCAAATCAAGATGACAATGAGATACCATCTCATACCAGTGAGAACAGCACATATCAAAAATAGTAGGAACAATCTGATTTGGTGGGGATGTGGTGAGAAAGGAACCCACATCCACTGCAGGTGGGAATGTTATCTGATACAACCCCTGTGTAAAACAGGGTGAAGAGTTCTGAGTAATCTTAGAATTGAACTGCCATATGATCCAGCAATTCCACTTCAGGATATCTACCCCTAGGTCATAAAAAATACTCTCTGAAAAGGACACACGCATACCATTATGCATAATGCATTATGCACTATGTATTCAGTACAATAGCTAAGATATGAAATCAAGCTAGGTGTCCAGAAACAGATGAGTGAATTTGAAGATGTGACATATGTACACAGTGAAATACTATGCAGCTACAAGGAATGATGAAATCATAAAATTTGTGGTGAAGTAAATCAGAAGAACGACAAACACAGGATGTTCTCACTTATCTGCGATATATACAATAATGGATGGGGAAATGCAGTAATTGGGGGATGTCTAGATCACCCTTGACGCCAGTATTTAGATAGGGGAAGAATAGAGAAGGATAGTAATCAAGGGAGGAAGAAAAATAATTGAAGTAATCCGTGAACAGGCATAGAGATTTCAGTTATACAGGTGATATGCATGAATGGTATAACCATATATCCAAAACACAGACTCAACAAAGCTGAAAACATGAAATGTAAGCTGCAACCATATCTAACTTTGTAATGTGCCTGTCAAGTCGACATGCAAGGTTGGGGTGGTGGTTGGGTGGGGATTAAACATGGGAACACTGGTAGAGGGAGTTGACACTGGTGATGGGATTGGTGTTGAAATATGCCTAAAACTCAGTTATCAATAAGTTTGTAAATCCTCATCTGTCTTTTCATTAAAATTAAAGAGAAAAGAGAGGAAAATATTTTAAAAGAAAGGTTTCATCTATTTTTCACATCTTGTAGAGAAAATAAAGCTGTATTTTGGGACAGGTTCTGTCCTCACCTCATATTTTTCAGAATGATTTCAATTTTACCAGGCCCACTATCTCCCTCCATACTCATGCCTGAAGTGTTTATAGATGTTTTGGGGCAGATATTCCTCTCTCAAGGAACCTGGGTTCTTGAAGAAAATACATACATAAATTTTATACTCGGTACCCAATGAATGTTTGTGGATCTTAGGTAATTTTTTGGGGGGGCTGGGCTGCAAAAAAGCAGTTCTCAGAGCTTACTCCTATCTTGCTGCTCAGGAATAATTTTGTTGCTTATCAAGGGACATATATGTCGCCAGGGTCAAACTGAGATTGGAAACATGCAAGGTGAGTGACTTAATCTTTGTTTTATCTCTCTGGAATTGAATGTTTGTTCAGTAAGAGAAATTATGACATACAAAAATAATTCAAATAAAACCTAGAAAGTGAAACATAAAATTACAGAAATGTAAACAAAATATTATGGGGTTTTTTGGTGGGGAAGCATGAATACTTTGAGAAATAGTTTTGTAAAAACATGATTTAGAAGCTAGAAGAGAACATGAAAACATCCTTAGCCACTGATCATTATGTATGCTTAAGAACTCCAGATCAGCTGAATCAAACTACTGAAAACTGAGACGCAGACAATGATATTTTAGAGAACCTATCCACATCCTTATGCATGCTTAAGTATGGGAAGTGGGACAAATTTGGGTGTGTAGACTAGCAAGGAAGGACATAGCAGTCAAGAATAATAGTGTGAGTAAAGTGAAGAAGCATGAAAGCAAAGCAAAACAGTGGCCAGTTCCATTTGACCAAGAGTGGTGACAAAGAGGAAGGATGAGGAGTAAAATTGGAAGGCATGTTATTGTTAGAACAGGGAGGGCCTAGAGAAAAACAGTGAAGACATGTGAACTTTGTTCTAAAGACAAAACAAACGTTATCACAAGATTTGATTCATACAACAACAAAAATAGGAAGGCCTTGACTTTCACAGGGCTTCTCAAATCTGGCCATGCACCAGATTTATCAGAATTTCTTACTAAAAGTTCAGGTTTTGGCTCTATGAACAGACCTTCTGAATATGAATTCCATAGATATTTATCAGAAACAATATTTTTAAATTATAATTTTATGTAATTCTTGGGCAGCCAGTCTAGTATTGGTTTGTGAATGAGGCTTGTGAATCATTGTATCACAAATACATTTTAGAAATATTGTTTGTTCATGTAGTCATTTGTTTAAAGCACCAGGCAAGTATGCTATTTAGAGGCAACCTCCAGAAAATTACTTTCTCTAGAGTGCTTCAATAAAACACATACACAGTTTGAATGTAAAACCCCTACAATTTTCAATATAAGGTGACAACACAGCGGGGTGGTAAGATAAGTAACTGGTATTAATGGTGCCATTTGGTTACACAAATCCAATAAGTAGAAAATAATTTGAAAATTTCTAGTTTCAGCTAGCTTTGTAACAACATGCCTGATCCTTAAAGTAATGTCAAAGAGGAAAAAGTGTTAGTAGAATAAGATGTCAATCTGCACACAAATGGAAATATTACAATATATCCATTCTAAGTTTCAATAGAAATAGAGGCACCAATAGAGATATAGACCAGATGTTCATTCATCCAAACTCATGCTCCAATAATGATAAAACAATATGACTTCCTAGGTTTAAGGATTTAATATCATATTATATGAACATTCATCTGCCTTGATGTTGAATCAATAACTGTTAGTAATCCAATCTTATATAAAAATAGACAGATGGGTCTAAAGAGTTGTGTCTCCCAATCATGAAACATTCATAAATTTATATTTTCATTTAAAATAACCGCATATGGTATTAAAGTGTCCCTTCAGTTTCATGAAAATGCTTTAGTTCAGCACACCGGAATGCTAACACTGTAGTGAGCTTAATGCAATGCTCAAAGTAAACTTTCAGAAAAAGAAATTGCTAGTCTTTAACCTTTCAACAGCTAAAGTCAGCTTCTTTGTCTCTCAGAAGATTTCAAGACTCACCCCCAGAACATTCCAGTCCCCCTTCAATTCCAACTCCTTCCCCTTTGCTATAAACAGGCTAGAAATCAGAGATGCATCCTGACATCAGTATTTCAGGAAGGAAACGGAATCCAAGAATGTCTTTTGTGTACTTGGGTTGGATTCCCTCTTTCACAGGAACTGCTTGAACTACAGGGATCCCTGCTAAGGGAAGCACTATATTACTCTGCTATTATGCAGAAAAGGCCAAAACAGATAACCAGAACTCAAACAAATTCAAGTTCTCAGTAACAATAAAAAGAAGAGGCACCTAAAATATAGCGGCATTAGATAAAGGAGCTGTCAAAGAGCTAAATTTAACATTTGAGGTGCTTTCCTACTGGCTAATACCTCAACTGCAGGGTAGGAGGGGGCAAGGAAAAGAAAGAAATCCCCCATATTACTGTGATTGTATCAGTGTATTGGAGCAGGGACTTTCCTTTGTAAGCTAGGTTCTGCCTTGGTATCTGCCTTCCTGACCCAGGCCTCTGGGCTTGGGGTCCCCAAGAGGATGGTAATTCTAGTAGAATTTCCCCCAATGAGTTTGATTTCACCTACCTTAGAAGTGGAGTCGCAATGGACCAAGTGGTGAGAAACAAGCAAGGTCCCACCATGGACCAAAATCTTACAAGGGACCTGTTGATATTAGTGCCACCGGTCACACAATCCCCGGGGGAGAAAGCTTCTTGCTCATATCGTCACCATGCTTCTGAAATTTGCAAGGGTCTGTATCTGAGTCAAAGCACCCCAATTCCCTAAACCCCTCCTGGTTTCAAGGGGTGCAGGCAGGAAAAGCAAATAGTCCAAAGTGATTGCAGGGTTCAGTGGACCCTGTGCTGCTCATCTCAGACTGTTCTGAGGAGTGTAAGTCACAGGGTCTATATTGCAGCTATTTTTAGTGAAACTGAATTCCTCCCCAAGTTCTCTTACATCCAACGTGTCCTAAGTGTAGGAGACCAGCTGTGTTCAGATCATCTTACTGGGCCAAGACTCTGTCAAGACAAACGGAGCAAACCAGGGAGGTGGAGCAAAACGCTGGCGACGGGTGCTTTGGCATTTCCTCACTGTCTCAAACATCTCCAGATGAGGAGGAGCCTTTGAAAAGGAAAACAGTGGGCGAGTGGGCATTCCCTCCAGCCTGGCAGAAACATTGATGACATTAGATGACAGGTTGATGAAATTAGAAGGAAAAATGGAAAAGTTGGCAGTTGTTTCCTTCTATCCACCAATTACTATAGTCTCTCTCCTCTCTCTCCCTTTCTCTTTCGCTCTTCTTCCTAGCCTTTCTCACCCCTCCCTTCCCCTCTCTTCCAGGCATGCTACTACACGCACACACACGTGTGTATGCACGTGTATATACACAGGTTCCCTAATCCAAGCCCAGATCTTAGGCTGCTGTTTTCTAGAACTGTCAAGAAAACAATACCACCATCTAGGAAGCAGGCCAGGGGAGGACACATGAGTCCAGTGTCCAGTCACTTTGCAGCTGTCATTGACTGTCTAAGAGGTAGTTTTAATGGAAAAAATCCTGGGAACATTTGATTTGGCTGTAAACATTGGCTAGAGGTGCTAATTCAGAAGACAGCTCTCTGAGATCCCGAGAGTGCTAAATGCCTTGCCCAGACTAATCTAGTAATTGTTTTTTACAAACTATGGGGCATGACCCATTAGATAGTAGTTACATCTGTTTATTAGGCTATAATCAGTATTTTAAAATGAAAAGTGAATAGAAGATCGGGGAGATAGCTCAGGGTCAGGGCCACAGACATACATAAGAACCCCAAATTTGATCCCTGACACCACATGGCCTCAGAAGCACTGACATGAATGGCCTTATTGGCTCCAAGTGCTGCTGGCCAAAATCACTACTGTCATTGCAAGCCAATCTCAAGCATTGAACAGTCTGCTTTTGTTGGCTACGTGTAACAGGTGGATTCAGGTCCTTTAAGCACTCCTTGAAAGACCCTCGAAAGTAAAAATGAATGGAGTACACTAGTTTAGCACTGGACACTACAATAGAATAGAATTAGAAAAGAGTAAATAACAGAAGAGGGGAGAGAAATATATCGCACATGTCGAGGTGGAATATTAATGAAATTTTTGTTTCTCTCATTTATATGTGCATTCACTTATAACATGAGATGTATGTCTTACTGCTGGTGACCATTCAATTTCACTTTTTTTGAAAATCACTCATTTAGAATAGTTGTAGGGAAAACATGAAGACAAGCCTGCAGGTCACTTCTTTTTTTTGTTTGTTTGTATTTTTTGTTTGTTTGTTTTTGTTTTTTTCACTTTCATTTTTTGGGGAGCATTGGTCAGGAAAATCAAGCCATTGTAAGGAAATAAGGATTAAGGACTGATTTCACTGATTACAGGATTTAGAACTTCGAGATTCAGAGTTGTTGAGCAACTGAGGATCTAGTTTTTTGTTCTTCTCTGGGCCACACCCAGCAGTGCTCAGGCTTACTCCTGGCTCACTGCTCAGGGATCATGCCTGGTGGGCTTAGGGGGTCATATGGAGGCCAGGGATCCATCCCTGATCAGCTGCATGCAAGGCAAATTGCCTTACCCCCTATCTCTCCAATATTTTGTTTATGTTTTAACTTATGTTCCTTTCTCAATTTTTACTATTATTTTCTCATAAATTCTACTATTGCAACTTTATTTTGAGATGCTCACCATGTTTTACTTTAACACTTATCACAAACTTCTGAGATAAATAGATGAAAATTCTGCAAAAAGTAAGAAACTCAGAATCAAAATCCAGTAAAAGCAACTAGTAAGGGGCAAGTCTGGAGTAGGAGCCTGTATAAAAATAAAAAGAAAGGGCGAGGGCGAGGGAAGGGACGCCTCACCGCACCGAGCCAGGCACAGGGCCTAGGGCAGCAGCTCTCTCTCCCACCACCCGAGTTCGGTAGCCTCCGGCCGCTTCCCCCACCCCGGGGAGGTTGATGGCGAAGATGTGGCAAGCGAAGGAAGGAACGGAGCCAAGATGGTTGGTCTCACTTGCAGTTTATTCCAATCTTCCCTCTATACACTCTCCTCTGGAACTCTCCCCCTGCCCCCTCATAGAGCTACCTTAAATCTCCCCGTCCCCCAGCACCCTGGGGCTTATCCAAAGGTGTGGTTACAATCCATAGGGGGTATAGTTCTATCCCTTAGGGGAATGCCTTCACTAGGACAGAATCTCTCTTTCAGCAGGAAGACCCACCCAAGGGCAGATTCCCATGAATGTGTTTCTCTTCTCCTCAGCCAGCAAACATATAAGAATTCATAATATTAATCATTTTGTATGGACACAATAAGAGATGCATTAAAGCTTATAGAATTGCTCTCCTGGGGCCATCTCAATCTCAGACTACAGTGCTCAGGCCAGATCAGTCTTTCCTATCCCTGGCAGGGTCCCAGTCTCATAATTACTATTGGATCATGACAGCATTTGTCTATGATCGAGCTCTTAACTTATAGTTAAGAATTAGGCACTTTGGCCAGGCCCATCTCGATGCCAGGGTAGCACATAACTCACCGCTTGCCCTGGATCCTTCCCGTCCCACGTCGGGGACCCTACTTTGGGGTGCTAGGAACTGAGGGCAACTGAGGCTTAAGTGGAGAAAGCAGATGCCCAGAAGGGAATAATATTCGAGGCCAATTAAGTCTTAAGTTATAAAAACATAATATTGTCTTCTTGTGTCTATACAAAAAAGACATAGCTTTAAAGTAAATTATTCAAAAGGCATAAAGAGGAGAGAAAGGCAATGTTATAATATTCAGTGTCCTAGAAAGTTCTGACCTTACCAATAAACAGAGTTTGATTAGAGGAAGAGCAGAAAAACTGGTAGAAGTGGTTACAGATAAACAAAGGAATGGGAGTGACTTGGGAGCACTTTGATGGGTGTGACTGATAAACCTAAGCTCCTTGGGCAAGGGGAGCAAAGACGAACCAAAATCAGGCCTAACATATTTAGAGCTATATTCCAACAGGAGCCCAGGGTTATCAGTGCTCTCAGTAACTCAAGATCACTTCCCTCTGCAATTGATCAATAACATGGTTAAATCCATTAGTTAAAGACATATGAAAATCCTGACTGCGATGATATCTTCATACAAAAGATGATTGGATGGCATTGGGGAGTGGCTCAAGTGTGGAGCACATGGATAGCATGCATGAGACTGTTTGATCCCTGACCATACACATTCCCTAGCAATGCCAGGTATAGGCTCTATTAAAAATAAAGATTTTTTGGTCTTTTGTGGTATATTTCTGAAGGGTAATGTTTGGATCTTATAGAAGCTCAATTTATACTTTTTTGAGGAATGTCCATGTTAACATCCCCAAAAGCTACGATTGTACACCGAAGGCCCAAAACACAATGCAGAAAAAACACCTGCACTTCTATATTCATTGTGGCACTATTCACAATAGCCCAAATCTGGAAACAACCCAAGTGCCTATGAACGGATAAACTTTGGCACATATACACAGTGGAATGCTACTTGGCTTTAAGAAAAGATGGAGTCATAAGAGTTGCTGCTACATGGATTGATCTGGAGAGTATAACGCTAAGTGAAAGAAGTCAAAGGGGGGAGACAGACACAGAATGATCTCACACATATGCGAAATACAATGACAATGATAGAGGGAAGTGGTCACTGTGATGAGGACTGGGAACTTGTAAAAAACTTCTGGGGGAGTGGGAGTGCGGCCAGGAGAGAGCCCTGCTGCTCTCCCCATTGGCCGCCTGGGTTCTGGGGTGTTGGTCCGGGGCTGCTTGCCCAGTCGGGGCAGTCCAGGCCATGGGACAGACGAAAGAGGAAACGAGGGCCAAGCCGGTTGATTAATCAGAAGCCATTTATTCCATTCACTCCTCGTGCCTGTTCCAGTCTCTCTGAGCTCCCCATTTCTCCTCTCTCCTCTCTCTCCCCGAGCGCTCTTCTTTTCTAGCTCCTCATTCCTTGATTCCAGCTTTCTTGATTCTCTCCTTCTCCACTAGTCTCTCCACCCCTACTTGTCTCTCTCCATTTTGCCCTCTGGGCTACACACAGTCTGGTAGCAAAATAAACATAAGAAAGCCCTTCCTGAGGGCCCACCAGGTTCAAAGGAAACACCACCTAGAGGTATTCCAAAGCCCTTCCTGACTGCCCACAGACAAAATACCTCTTAAGGTGTTTTTTCTCCTTTCCTCAGTCCAAAAACTCAATCAACATCTTAATACTAGTTATTTTTGTATGGACACAGTAAGAGATACATTGAAGCTTGTAGGGCAGCTCTCCTGGGAACATCTTGCCACAGACTCAGACTACAGTGCTCAGGCCAGATTCGTCATTCCTAACCCCTAGCAGGGTTCAAATCTAGTTATTGCTTTTTGGATCATGACAGCATTTGTCCATGACTAAGCTCTTAACTTATAGTTAAGCATTAGGCACTTTGGCCAGGCCCAACTCTATGCCAGGGTAGCACATAGCTCATCTCTTGCCCTGGGTCCATCTCATCCCTCGTCGGGACCCTGCCTTTGGGGGGCTAGGAGGTAAGGGCAGCTGAGGCTTAGGTCCAGAGAAGAGATGCCCAGTAGGAAAATATCATGTAGAGTCAAATGACTTCCAAGTTACAAAAGCATAGCATTTACTACTATCTTCCTGTGCCCATACAGAAGGACATGGTTCTGAATAAACTATGCTGCAAAGGACTCAAGGAGAAGACAAAAACAATATTTACAAGTCAACAGAACAGAAAGAAATAAATTATAAATAAACACAGAGGAATAGGAGCACTGTGATGAGAACAACTCAATAAGCCTTAACTACCTGAGGCTATGATATCCTACTGGAACTAAAATGAGGCAAAGTGATATGCATGATACCCTATCAGTAGCATTATTACAAAAACACAATGCCAAAAAAGGGAGAGAAAAAAGGTGGGGAATGGGAGGGAAACTTGGGACATTGGTGGAGGGAAGTGGACACTGGTGACTATATTGGTGTTGGAATATTGTACACCTGAAACTCAATCATGAATAACATTTATAACTTTGTAAGTCTTGGTGATTAAACTTTTTAAAAATAGTCTTTAAGATTTAAGGTAAATAATATTAAAATATTTGGAGAAGAATTTTAGGTACACAGAAACTTCTAGCAACCTCTCAGTAACAGGAGGTTGTACTTTGAATTAGCTGCCTATTTGGTTCAGAATGTCATGCCCTCCATCAGGTATTCACACTCTCTAGTAGTCACCTGAGAAATTCACAGAAAGAATATTATTTCAAGGCACTATATGTTCATGCTCTTTCCCCTCTAGTTGCTTCCACTCTATTCCATACAGACATCTTGTTGCAGGACACATTTGGGTTTTCATCTTTTTATAGTTAGAGCTAAATCAGTTCAACCACGTTTCAGTTGATGAAGGAAAAAAAGAAACACAGTCTTCTGCCAAAATAAGCTCTTCTTTTGGGCACATGGAAAGCTCAGAAAAGGCTGAAACTTTAAAACATCCCACTTCACATATGGATTCTTTTTGGTCCTCATTACTGGAAAAATTACTTTAAAGATCCTTCGTGAATTTGTTCACTTTGCAAATGCCTATGTTCCATTGGTCATTTACAGGGCATGCTGGAGATCAAACCCAGGCTCTCACACATGGAAAATTCATGCTGTATCACATGCTCTACAACCCTGGTTCCATTGTTATTTTAGTCATTGCCATGGCACACTCCTGTGAGCATGCCCAATATGTTTCAGAAGGGGATATTTGTCTCAACAAGTGCCACCTTGTGGGAAGTATGCAAATACTGAATAAAGCATAGCCCCCTCTGGAGTGCAGGTGAGGTCCAGATGCCCAAAGGGAAGCCCTTTTAGTTTTCTGACTGATTGCAAGGATTTGGGACAATATCAACTTGTTTCTTGCCACAGAATATAATTCTGTTCAGATCAGGGAAGACTGAAACTTGACCGACTGGCTATGAGCTTTTCTGTAGCTTTTCTTGGCTCTTCATCACTGTTTCTCTGATTAAAGCTATTCATCTAATATCTTAGTTTGGAATGAAAATAAATTTATTTATAAATATGTGCAGAATGACCAGTCAATAATTTCTCCATTGTGACCACTGACCTGATCAGATGTTGAGGCCACTGGTGCCATCAGGAGTCCAGCCCAAATCTCAGACGAAATCGCATGACCTGGCTTTACTCTCAGGAGCAGATACTCCCCTGACATCTGCACAGTTAACACCTGTTAACTAACTCCATCCTTCTGATGCTTTTCAAAAGAGGAACAGTTGTCTCTGTCCTCACATTATCCTGGGATATTTTATTTCTGCCAGGATGGAACAGTATCTTGTAGGCAGCTCTGGCCAGAACAGAGCTTTCCACCCTGGGGCCCACTCCTTGCCTTGTCCACTCTCCTAGCTCCATACTCATGGAAGTCATGTGGGAAAGATCAAGTTAAAGGTAGTTTTACTTCTCCACCTTACCACTCAGCTTGGGAAGTCTACGAACAAAGCACATTTAATAATAGAATTCCTCCTCAGGTATTTATAGCACCAATTGCTCAAAGCTGTTTTAGGCTTTATTTTTAGAATCTGGTCTTTGCCACAAGCTCCCCAGGAGCTGGAACAGAAGGAATGGCATTAGCAGCTCCACTTCACAGACCAGGAGACTGAGGGATGATGGAAGAGAGATGATGGCAAGGATGATGACCAGCAAAGGCAGCAAAGAAGTGGAAAGCTCTTCTGAGCACTGTGATTGACTTAAGGAGTAGTGGGCAGGGTCATTCATTAATTCATTCTCTGACATTAGGTCCTAATTACTTTCTTGTCAATATTCTAAGAGACAGAGAAAGAGAGAGAGAGAAACAAGTCCTTTGTCTCCCATTCTTCGAACAGATTTTGAAAAGAGTAGAATAAAAAAGATTGAAAGAGATCTGAGACGTATCAAGGAAATGCAATGTACCAGCCTCGTTTAGATGCTGACTCAAACAGGCCACAACTGAGAACATTTTCGTGAAACAACAGGAGGAATTTCAAGGTAAAATAGATATTTGACATTTCAGATTTGTTTATTGCTTTTAAGGAATCTTGATTTATAAGCATCTATATGTTTTAGTGCATGACTGTAATTGTTTTTGAATGCTACATTACCATGCCATGCTCACCACCAAAGCAACAATATTACTCCACCACATTTCATGAGACCCTCTCTCCTCTACAGCTCTCCTCCCCACCCAGAAATCTCACTTCTGTGATCAGAGTCTAAGTGTTTATTTGGTTTTGGTCTTTCTTTTTTTATTATTCATTTATTTATTTAATTAAGCTTTTTGGGTCACACCCGGCAATGCTCAGGGGTTACTCCTGGCTCTGCACTCAGGAATTACTCCTGGCGGTGCTAGGGGGACCATATGGGATGCTGGGAATCGAACATGGGTCGGCCACGTGCAAGGCAAACACCCTACCCGCTGTGCTATTACTTCATTTCTTTGCAAAAAAATGCAAATTTGGGGGATGGTGATAAAATTACTGTGTTAAAATCACTTTACCATTTAAAGCTATATATCAAAGTATTTATAGATTAATATATTACATGGATTATAGAAAGCAATGGGCATGAATACGCAGATGGGAAAATAATACTCTTGAGTTAACTGTTGTAGTCGAATGGGCACTTTTCAGTGCTGTATCCTTGAATAATTCTACAGTAGATTAATAACAAATAATTAAAATAAAACAAAATGATAAATGGAATCTGCTCTCAAGGAACTCTCAGAAACTTTACTGACAGCCATTTTGATAGGCCAAACCTCAGCTGAAATATGAACTAATATCCAGGGCATGAGGTGCCAGCATGAGCCCACAAGTCCAGAAAGTGATTCGTTATAGTATTATCAACTGCAAGTTGTTAAAGGTCCTGATATCGGTTTTCTCTGTTACATCTCATCAAAGAATCACAAGTCCGTGTTTAAACTTAAAAAAAACTAGAAAATTCCAAGATGCAGACAATGAGTATGAGAGGCTGGTAGAACTGACCAATACTGCACAGCTAACAAATGTCCAAATGAGTAGATGAAAAATTGCTAACACCTTCACAAAAAAAGACATACATATGGCAAAGAGGCAAGTGAAAAATGCTATTATCACTGATTATCAGAGAAATTCACATCAAAATGGCAATGCACATTACTTCACATCTGTGAGCAAAGTTTATATCATAAAACCAGAAATGGGCTAGAGTGACAGCACAGCCCGCAGAGTACGTGCCTTGAATGTGACCTCCCCAGATGTAACCCCCACCCCCTATGTGTCCCCTCCTAATTTGTGAGGAGTGATCCCTGAGCACAGGATCAGGAGTAAGCCCTGAGAACTGCCAGGTGCGGCTCTCAAACAAATAAAAATAGAAACAAGTTCTGGTGGGAAAATATGGTAAAGGAACACTTTAAACTTTATTGGTGGGAATAAAAACTGCTTTGACCATATGAAAAATATTGTGGATATCTACCAAATATTTAAATTTTTAACTTTTAGGTTTCTATATGAAATATACATTAATACAAATTTGAAAAAATGGATGCATGCCTATGTAGGATGCAAGCTACAATAGCCAATATCTGGAAACAACCCAAGTATCCAATAACAGATAAATGGACAGAGAAATTGTGATATATGTATGCAAAAGAATACTATAAAGCTACCACGAAGTTGAAATCTTGTCTTTTTGTTACAAAATGAATGGAACTGAATGGTGTCATGATAAGAAAAAAATAAGTTAGAAGTAGAAAGGCAAATGGATGACCTCATTCATATGTGAAATAAAAAGAAAAAGATAAGGAGACAGACAAAGTCAATGAGAACAAGCCTTTATATTCTGATTTCAAGATTGTGGTTACTATGGTCAAGTGAGTAGAGAAAGTCCAATGAAAGGTGGTGGAAAGACACTAATTATTTGGTTAAGTGTGGTATGATTGCATACAATTTGAAGAGGTGTAAAATTTTACCCTTAAAATACATATTCTATAAACAGAAATTACATTAATTTTTAAGTAAATCAAAAATCTGGGACTCCCCAAATCTGTAACCCTTCATTCTCTTCCTCCTTCTCTTCCTCCTCCTCCTCCTGCTCTTCCTCCATATCCTGCAAAAAAAACAGTTCTCAGGGATTAGTTCTGTCTCTGTGCTAAGTGATCATGCCTGGTTGGTGCTTAAGAGACCATATGGGACATAGGGCATCAAACCAGGGTCACCTGTGTGCAAGGCAAATACTCTACTTGTGTTTTCTTTCTGACCCCCAAAATTGAACTCTTTGAGCTTTTATAGAATATTTTTATATACAAAAAACCTAAGAGAGTATGTATTTCTTCTTTTTCTATTTACTAACTCCAATATTTCCTAAATAGGAAGCACTAAACTGGAGTCGTACATAAGGCTGCATTTCTGAAGTACAATTTTTTTAACTTTTATTTGGCATATGCTTTAGGTTGCATGATATCCTTCCTAAAATCCATACGTTTAAGTCTTAACCTCCCAGTACCTCAGGAACTCTATTTGGAGCTAGGGTTGGTAAACTTCAGCTATCTTTAGGGTGAGGGTCATTAATTCAATATGATTAACTGTCACTGTCACTGTCATCCCGTTGCTCATCGATTTGCTTGAGTGGGCACCAGTAACGCCTCCATTGTGAGACTTGTTACTGTTTCTGGCATATCGAATACACCACGGGTAGCTTACCAGGCTCTGCCATGTGGGCGGGATACTCTCAGTTGCTTGCTGGGCTCTCCAAGAGGGGCGCAGGAACCTAACCCGGGTTGGCCGCGTGCAAGGCAAGCGCTGTATGGCTATGCTATTGCTCCAGCTCAGTATGATTAATGCCTTTATAAAAAGAGGAATTTTTTACACGCACATGCATAGGAGAAGTAAGGAAGACACATGAAGAAATCTATAAGCCAGGGAGAGAGACTTCGATCAGAGTTTTTACGACTCACACAAGAAATCAATACTACCAAACCCTTGATTTTGAATTAATAGATTCCACAATTATAGTAATATATCTCTTCTGTTTGAGGCACCAGTTTGTGGTACCACTAGGAAACAAATACAGTCTCTGAGTTGGCAGTTGAGCTGGAAAGGAAGCAGCTGAAGGAAGATAGGAGGGAAAATGATTAATTCCCTAAATATGTACTATGGCCCATGCAGAACATAAGATGTTGCTTTTACTCTCACTGCCTAGATAAGTTGATAATTAGGGATGAAGTGTTCACTCATAATTATAACATAGGCCAGTAAGTAATCAGAATCATGGAGTTCTGACAAAGTCCCCGTAGAGCTCAGACCAGGAAGAGACCTCTCTTTTCACTGAGAGGAGAGAATTACACAGACTAAGAGAATTGTAAAGGCTTTCAGTTACTGAAAGTATATCTTACAGAATGTATATAATTTAAATAGGTCAAACTATCAGGAAAGAGCTTTCCCAGTTGAAACCCAGCACAAGCATAAGTATGCAAAAACGGGGGACAGTTCTGGGAACAATGAATATTTCCTTAGATTGCAATCTAAAGCCAGTGAAAGAGAATCCTAAGAGAAGAAACTGAAAACCAGGAAACTGGTTAGAAGGCAGTTGTAGGTATATAGACAGCATAGATGGTGGTGGCCTGCAGTAGGACAGAGAAAAAGCAGGAACTAGGGCAGAGAATTCAGCTAAAAATGAACTTATTAATGAAGTTTTCTTTCATTACAGGGTTGTAGCAAGCAGAGGGTTGGAAGGAGAATTAGCAAGTGAACAGGACTTAGATGTGGCAGAATGACTTTCTCTGTCAACCCCACAACAGACACTTGCCAGAATGCATAGTTTTGAGTCAAGAAACAGTCACTAATCTCATGACACTTGAGATGAGAAAATAGGAGAAATATATAATTGCACACCAGCAATTCTACTTTGAGAAATGTTAAGAAGGAACTATGTAGAGAGTTGATGTGATATAGAGATCAACCCTGCTCCCAGAAAAAGGCTTCTAAGGGAATGTGACATATAAATTAGAAAAAAAGTAAAAGTTAGTGGGGAATAAGTGGATACTTGTGAAGCAAGCTTTTCAAATAAAAGAAATGCTCTGGAGTAGAAAAACATTGAAAGAAGGGAAAGGAGGCTGAACCTCAGGAACCTCTCATTACGCTTGGGAGAATTTAATAAAAGATAAAGTTGGAAAAACCAAAGGGAACAGATTGTTCAGGGCCTTGTGGGTCAAAGACAGGAATGGAGACTTATTCTGAAAACAATGAGAAGTTATCCATGGTTTTAACTATGGGGTTGATATTTGCATTGATTAAATAACCAGCATTGCAGGAAATTTTATTGGTAAAGACAGGAGTAGAAATAGGGAGTCAAGTAGCCAATTATCATAGAAGACCAAGTGATAAACAATAGATACCTATTATAGAATGGGAGAAAAAAAGAGGAATGAACAAGTTGATCAGAATTTAGGAAAGAATGCCAAAAAAATTGGACGTGTCTTTGGAAAGAGGAGGAGTCAAAAATGAAGTATGTGTTAGTGTTGAACAGATAAATGGCAGGGGGAGAATGAAGATAAGACAATATGTTTAGGAAAAAGTGAAGATGATGAAATTAGTTTTGCTATGATGACAGTGCTTTCTGAGCAGTTCCCCAGGGGTGCAAAATTTTCACCAAGTTGAGGGCTATGTTTCTCAAACATACTCTCTCCTAGAGTGATCCGTAAGATAACTGAGCAACCTGAGATGTCATGGTGTACACTCCTAATTACTTTCCCTTACAAGGTAGGATTTTTATTGGGTCTTTTACAGAAGACTGAGATGGAAAAAGTGAGAAGGTAAGGCATCAAGTTCACACAGTATTTTAGGAAAAGAATAAGCAGTAGATAGTAGGCCTGAAAAACTGGTGCTCTTTCTATTGTTAAGTAGTTCTACAAATTTGTATGAACCTTTTTTGTTTTATTTTTAGCACTGTAGCACTGTCCTCCCGTTGCTCATCAATTTGCTCAAGCGGGCACCAGTAATGTCTCCATTGTGAGACTTGTTGTTACTGTTTTTGGCGTATTGAATATGCAATGGGTAGCTTGTCAGGCTCTGGTGTGTGGGCAGGATACTCTCGGTAGCTTGCCGGGCTCTCTGAGAGGGACAGAGTAATCAAACCCGGGTCGGCCGCTTGCAAGGCAATCACCCTACCTGCTGTGCTATTGCTTATTTTAACATTGCAACTAACAAAGTTCTTCATGATACAGTTGTTTCAGGCATTCAATGTTCCAACACCAATCCCACTAGCCATGTGACATTCCCTCCACCAATGTTCCTTGTTTCCCATTCACATTCCAAGCTTGTTCCCTTAGCAGGTACAAACAAATTTACTCCATATTTCTTGTTACAACAATACCACAAATGGAATTATCGAAGAATGGATCAATAAAAGTCAATTTGTAGTAATGTATCTCACAATGGTGTTACAAAAATCATTGTCTGATGATTCACTGAGCAGATTAGTGGTAACTGAGCCTTCTTGCTGTTTTCCTTTCTTGAACTTGGTGGACATCTATGAAACTCCCATCAAAGGATATATGCTCCCACTGCTCTGTCTGTACTGTGAAATTTGGAGGTGTTGTGTAACCATGTATGCAATGGTATGCTCTACAGACTGTGGACCTGGCACAATTTAGTGGCTTGATGCCTTGATGAAGTTCATCTGTGGAGCTGGAAATAGACCTACTCTAGACAATAGAGTGGCTTGGCCATCTTTCCAAAGGACAGATCCTTAAAATGTAGAATTACCTAAGACTTGCATGTAACTGACCCAGCTTCAATCCTAAGCACCACATATGGTTCCCGAGAACTGCCAGGAGTGACCCTACGTACAGATTATCTGTGCAGATGTGGTTCTTGACATTGTTCAATTCTTAAGAATATTCTTAAAAATATAGGAAAGTTGGACCATGCTGAAAGCTGGAGTCTGAGTTCAGTGTGCCAGCATGGTCCGGTTCTTGTGAGAATTGTCTGTTTTGCAAACTATTCTTTTTTTACATTTTATTCTCACATGAAAGTAGATAATTTAGGAAAGAGAGCTTGAACCTTTTCCATTTCCACAATATAATGGACTTTATCAGCTAAGTGACCTCCTTTCAGCGTACATCTACAATAGAACTTTCAGAGATGAGGCACGAGGATTAAATGAGGACTATTTCTTAAAGCACAGTCATCCTATTATTCATCCAATAAGGGTAATTATGTGTCAAGGGGACTGTGAGGGAAGGAGGCCATAGGCTGAATCCCATATTGACAGGTCACCTCAAAGTTAAGCTTTTGATATCATCTTTAAATGACAATAACAATCATAACAGGCAACACCCAGTACTTGTGGTGTATCAGAGTCTGTTGCAAATCTTATAAAAATAACAATTGACTTGATTCCAATGAGGATGCTACAATGATAATTAAGATACATATTAAAACTCTTAATATTTAAGCACACCCAGTGTGAGGAAACATTGTTTATGTACAACCTGTGATTCCAGTTGGCCTGACCATCCCCACCTTTAAAACAAAGAAAATTTGTGATATTTAAAACAAAGCAAATTTGTGATAGCAGGAATCTGTTTTTCTGCCACTCTAATATCAGAGGCCATGCCCTGGATATTATTATATACAATGCCACTATAAAATCATAAGGGCTTTATATTCCATTGTATTGGTTCAATTTAAGTGAAATGTGAAGGTGGAAAAAAATTTTAATCACAGCAAAAAACCTATTTTGCACTACTTTCTTAATACATCATAAATATCAACAAAATAAGACTAGGCATTCAACTGGCAAACTGCTTGCCAACATCCATTACACATCCATCCATCCATCCATCCATTCATCCTTCCATCCATCCATCCATTCACTCACTCCTCATCCATCCATCCATCCATCCATTCACTCACTCATCCATCCATCTATCCATCTATTTGATCATCTATCCATTAATTTACACAATCATCCAATTTGTGAGAAATTCCTCCCCCACACCAGGAAATATGTTGAAGGCCAGAGATAACAGAAGAAGAGGCATAATATTGTTCCTGAGTTCCTCACATAGTGGTAGATGAGCATTACTGTGAACTGATAATAGAACATGGAAACCACGGTGAAACTATAACATAAAACCAAGGAGGGGGGAACACTTCTAAGTTTCCTTATTTAATTATTTCAAGAGGAAAGACGTGTGCAAGAAAGGGCCACCTGATATGAAACAAGTGAAATAGTAGTAGGAGATCCTGGCAAGGGTTTTTCAGCTTCTGAATCTTAGGGTTATGATAGCCTTGGAAAATATGATAAAATGGGGGTATGGTGCTGCCAGCAGGTAAACCTGTACCTGTGGGGCGAGTGCATCAGCAGCCTAATGGTGCCTTCAGACTTCCAGATACCCCAAAATTGCTGCTGTGCCTTTGGCAAGACCCCAACAACTTGGGGCCAGCTTTACCAAGAAATTAAGTGGCCAGAAGTTAGGTATGTGGGAGACATACCCACAAACCACTTTCGGCTTAACTCTATGTGCTCATAGAGTTGAGTTATTTCAGAGACCCATACATCTCAAAAGAGATCAAAAGATGCAGTTAGGGCCTGTAGTGCAGAGGTAGGTGGGAACCCATGACTGAGAGCCCCAGGCTCGCTTGGATCAAGATTCCTCCTCCCAGGTCCCCAGTTTTCCAGTAGCTTAGCAGTCACACTCACAAACTGCCCCTGGTGCCATGTAATCTCATCAATGGCCAAGACCCAGAGACTATAAACTAAAGCTCCCAGAAGAGAGCTCCGCAGAGTGTCCTGACCTCGCACCAGGCTGTCCACTGGAACACCTCGGTGGGGGGCGGGTTGAGTTTCCCTCCCTGCCCCAAGCAGAACCCCAGCAGCCAAAACCTCCAGAACCCAACACTACCATGCCTAAGGCCACTCTCCACATGCTCGGACTAGCTTCACCCAAGAGGACACGAGCATCACTCAAGATGGGAGGAACCTCACCAGAGAGTGGACCTGCAGGAAAACCCAGATATGCAGGAACCCATGACTGAGATCTCCAAGCCCACTTGGTTAGAGACTGGGCCTCCTCTTCCCTTGTCCCCAGTTTTCCAGAAGCTTGGCATTCACACCCACATTCTGCCCCTGGCGCCATGTAATCTCATCAATGGCCAAAACCCAGAGATTACAAACTAAAGCTCCCGGAAGAGAACGACACAGAACTACCTGGACAATATATTCTGTCCATAACAAACAATACAAAACAAATAGTCTAGCATTGCCTTTTTGACAGGTTTGAGTGGTGTCAAAATATCAAATATAACCAAAGGAGAGAGAGAGAGTAGGGGGAAACATGCCACACAGGCAGGGAAAGGGTTGGAACAGGGGTGGAGGGTGAATACTGGGGATTTTGGGGTGGAAAGTGTGCATTGGTGAAGGGATGGGTGTTTGATGATTGTATAACCTAAGCTCAAGCACTTTGTAACTGTATCTCACGGTGAATCAAAAAACAGGGGGAAAAATAATAAAATAAAGTTAACATTCAGAGTAGAATTTAAAAAAAGTAATGTGGAGTTCATGTCCAATTCAATCACCTTAATCAATGGCTGAATAAATAGCAGCACTTCTACATTATTTTAAAAAAGAGAGAAAATATGATAAAACGTCTTCAGGTAAATGCATATACTCACTGTCACTGTCATCCCCGTTGCTCATCGATTTGTTCGAGCGGGCACCAGTAACATCTCTCATTGAGTGACTTATTGTTACTGTTTTTGGCATATCCAATGCACGGGTAGCTTGCCAGGCTCTGCCACGTGGGCTTGATACTCTCAGTAGCTTGCCGGGCTCTCCGAGAGGGGCAGAGGAATCGAACTCAGGTCGGGTGCGTGAAAGGCGAAAGCCCAACCGCTGTGCTATCGCTCCAGCCCGCAGGTAAATGCATATATATACATATATACTTATACACATATTTTGCACATAATCTCCTGTGTTATAAAGATATCAACTATAAACTCTCTTTTCACAGGAAAGGGACACTTCAAAGCTTATTCTCAGAGTAGATATAATCTAAGAGTGTAGAAGTAGATTGTACTTTAAGAGTCATAATAACTGTCAAAAAGCTGATGACAACTGTATGTCACTGGATAAAGTTACAGTGTATTTAAACACATTTCACCTTTTCAATACTGAGTTTAAAGTCCAGTTTCATAGCTCATAAGTCATGAGAACTTGAGTCACAGTTACTTAATTGTTAAAGTGAGAATAACAATAATATTTGTCATATTGTCAGGGTAATTATGCCAGTGAAATGCAAAATTGTTTTCAAGGTACCCATGGAGATTTGACAATCAATACATCATTGTTTCCTTTCCTTTCCCTAAGTAGACTTTAATTTTCAAAAGCAATGAGATGATAATGTAGCAAAGAGGAACAAATTCTTGCTTCCAAGGAGTTTGGGTTGATATTTTTGTTAGCTTGATTTTCATTGTACTATTCTTTCATGCGGTAAGTTTATCTGACCTCATTTCACCAAGTGGCTTTTTCAAATATTATTTTCCCCACTTCTCTTCTCTTTGCTATTGTGATTGCTGTGATTACTAGGAGCCAGCACACTTTTGATTGTATCATGCTGAGAATTGTAGAATTTGTCATGTTACTGAGATCTCACTTAGCATGTTAGGTAGTGCAAGAGATTAAACTTGTAGTCATATGTGTGCAAGCCTGCAACTATGCCACTGAGTCATTTTCAGGTCAGCAAATGGCTTTTTATGGTCAACCCCATAGATTGGAGCTCCTTCGGTACCCATCAGAAAGCCTTTTTTTTCCTTTGAGATATCTTGTTTTTCACCTAAAGAACTTCAGTGTATATTATCCTATGGCTCTTAAGAAGCGTCTAGAAATGTAGTGAACCTCTAACATGGGCTACAGGAGCTGCTCAGGCCCAAGGAAAAAATTCTGCCATAGGAAAGGAAACTCTCATACACCGCTCCTGAGAATTAACTTGGTATAATAGCTATGGAAATCAGAGGAGGATTAGGGAAATGAAGTGATTACACATATTCTGATAGTGCCTGTCTTTATCATCACCATGGTAATTGTTACTGAGATCACTGTTATCAAAGTACTAATACAGTTGAAAAGTCCAAGTTCAGGGTCAGCAGAACCTCAGGGATGCTCCACCAGCATGGTTCTGATCTGACCCTAAAACTTTTGAGAAGAAAATATTATATCACATGAAGGGGAAAGGATGAATTGTTCTAAAACAGACAAATCAGACTTACTGGAGTCACCGTGGCAGTGTCTACCTCATGGCGATGACTGAAAAGAGGGATAGGACATGAAAACTCAGGCCCTGGCTATATACAAGAAACTGAGAATGTAGAATATGGAGCCTCAAGACTCACATGGAACCAAGAGCCTCGGGGAGTGGACTTTTATTAACCAGGCTGGGTAGCACCGGGATTGCTGCAAGACTGGAATTGATACCATGAGACATTAAATCTTCTTATACAATCAAGAGCAGCAAGAACCAACTATTAAAAAGAAACTCCACCAAACACACCAGTTCGACCTCCTGCCTTTCCACATTTATTTCATTTAATATTTTTTAGTTTAGGCAGCATGATATACAGTTATTCATAGTTGATTTGAGTTTCAGGTATACAATTTTGCAACACTTATACCAACACCAGTGTCAACTTCCCTCCACAATGCCTCCACTTTTCTTCACACACGCAGCCTGCCTGACCAACAGGGACATTTCATTTTTAATGATAAAATCAGACCAAAAATTTCAACTATCTTTACTCTTTTATTTCCAACTCCTGTGGGACACACATGGGTGAATGACTCAGGTTCCACAAGTCTCCATTTATTTTCTTTTTGCAATGATAGGATAAAACTCAGGGCCTCACACATGCAATGCCGTACTCAGGTTCTGAGCTACATCCCCAGACCTACCAAAACACATCTTATGTGCTGTGCCTATAGTCTCCACCTTTCTTTTGAGAAACTATTCCTCTCTTACTTTAACTACGTGCTTCTAGCAAACTTCTCAATTCACATCTCTATCATATGGCATAGTGCTCATATGCCTTTTTGTCTCTTTTGCTGTCTACCTGGATTAGGACATCTTTACCCTTTTCCTAGAGTAGTGCAGTAGTATCCTATCAAGTTCACCAAATGCAATTCGATTTTTCAAGTGAGAATTCCTAAAGCATGCTTTCTGAATTTGCAATTTATTCTGTTGCAACTGTCAAGAGCTTCCCATTGCCTATTTAAGTAACTTTTTAGTATGGCATTGAAAGCTGTTAATAGCCTGGGCCTAATCATCCTTTATATGTTTTTATTCCTCCCTCTTTCTAAAGTCTCTTCAGTTTCCAGTTTCACTGGAAATGCCCCATGCAGTCCTACTTACACCCTTTTGCTCAGGAATATTTTCCACTAGAACTGACATAGAACACTTTGTGGAAACCCAATTTGTTCTTAAGGCCTACCTCTGAGATCATGTATTTCATCAAGACTTTCCAGACCCATCCAGGCCCATTCATTGTGTGTCACACATACTTCAAGAAGACTGTTGGATCCCTTCTTCCTAAGGACACTTTTCACACTCTTTCAGATATTATAAGCTATCCTGGGATGCCCATATCAGAATCTTTACTTTTGTTTTGGGCCCACACCTAGCTATACTCAGGGATTATTCCCCATTCTGCATTGAGGGATCATTTCTGGTAGTGCTTAAGGGACCATTTGGGATGTCAGGAATCCAACCCAAGTCAGCAAGATACAAAGCAAGTGCCTTACCCTCTATACTATCTCTCCAGCCTCCATTTTTCTCAAATTATTACCAAATCAAGATACAAAATGTCTGTTCCTTCACTTGTGTTACCATTCAACATCCATAATTAATCACCATTTGTATGATCTACACTGTAATTTGTGTGAGAGATATTAAATTACATTAGATATAATGTTAAGCTCTATTCTTCTATGAGTTTTATACATGATAGATCATATAATTCTTTGAGTAACACTGTAGCACTGTCATCCTGTTGTTCATCAATTTGCTCGAGCGGGCACCAATAACGTTTCCATTGTGAGACTTGTTACTGTTTTTGGCATATCAAATATGCCACAGATAGCTTGCCAGACTCTGCCGTGCAGTCAATATACTCTCTGTAGCATGCCAGGCTCTCCAAGAGGGACGGAGGAACCAAACCCGAGTCGCCTGCGTGCAAGGCAAATGCCCTACCCGCTGTGCTATTGCTCCAGTCCAATTCTTTGAATAATGCTACTAAATAGATATTGTACCCATTATGCATACAAAGAACTAGATATCCAGGAAATCAAGCATGATGCTTACAACTAGTAAATGTAAATGTAAAGCAGATATAATCCCAAGCAGTCTGACCCTTGCGGACCAATTTTGAAGCAAAACACCACTCCAGTCTGCCTATGTAAGCTCTCAGTACTATTACCTGATGATCCAACTTATTCTTGCTTCTTCAGCTCTCTTTTCCCTTTACTTATTCCCATTACACAATTTTATGGAAATTGCCCAGGTCCTAGTCCCTGGAAGTTTGGTTACTGCCTTCTGTGGCAAATTAAGGATCTTGATAAGGGTGTATTCTGGAGTATCCAAGAAACCCCTTGGAACTACAAAGTTCCTATAAATAGGAAGTTTGGAGGATTAGAAGCAGAGATGGGTGTCAGGTACCCACAAGTCAAGGCATTCTGGCAGTATAAGAAGCTGAAAGGGACAAGTTGCAGATTTTTTCCTGGAGCTTCCAGAAGGTGTAGCCCTATCAAAACCTTAATTGTTGACTCTTTGACCCAGTGATACTGATCTCAGACTTCTGACATCTAGAGAAGTTAGAAAACACATTTTGGTTGACTTAAGTCAACCAACAGGCATTAATTTGGCGTGGTAGCCCTAGGAAATTAATACAGACAGTGAACATGAGAAATATAATTTTTGCTCTCATGGAATAAGATATTTTTATTTACCATTGGTCTACAATGCTATAAAATATCAGGAGTCACATTTAGCACATTTGACCATCCTCTATAACTTAGTTCTAAAACTTTTACTCACATCAGAATCACCTGGGGAGCATGTTTAAACAGATTTCTGGACTGCACCCCAAGAGTGTCCATTACATATTTGAAGTGAGGCTTAAGAATTTCTATAAGTTGGCCAGATAAATTCAGAGCTGCTGAGAGTGAAATGGACCCTCTGCGCCTAAAGACTTTGATTCCAGAGACCTAACACATTCAGGCATCCAGCGCAGCTTCTAATAGCAATGCTCTGGGACTGTGAACTGGGCTACAACTCCGTGCTTCCCCGGGGGGTGGATCTTTCCTCCTCACCCTGTCTTCTTGCACGGAAAATGGCGGCGGCAGCAGCGTCCACATGGCAGGAGCCATCTTCTAAGACACCTAACCCAGAGGTATACAATTTTTACACTTGGGGCTCCTAGGGAATCATGGGAAGTGGGTGTAACCAGCACGCCCTCGGCCCAGATAAATTCAGAGCTGCTGAGAGAGAAACGGAACCTCTGTGCCTAAAGACTTTGATTCCAGAGACTTCTTACAGCAATGCACTGGGACTGTGAGCTGGGCTATGCAAATTCTGTCAGAATTTTCCCTGGACTTTATACAGAAATCCAAAACCGCGCGGACGCGGACTTAACATCAATAATTGCCAGCAATGTGAAATAGTTCCTTTTTAACAGGTCTTACTTGGGAGGGAATCTCCAAATAATAACAATGAATTTTTGTTGAAACATTGAAGGTTATTAAAGTAGCAGCCACTTCTCTGGACTGTGAACAAAGCAACAGCCCCATGCCGGCCGAGAAAAGGAAATATCCCTCTTTCCCGGTTGTTTCCCATTTTCAGGGATAAATGCTGCGTGGCGTCCACCATACTATGAGGCGCGGGAAGGGGGATGAAGGGGGAAAAAAAACGGAAATGGGAAAAGGAAAAAAAAAGAGTTATGTACTTGGAGCAGTGGGGCTACATATCTCTTCATTCTCAGCAATGGAAAACTAATTATCAAATGCTTCCTTAGTAGTAGGGCTGTCTTTCTTGGGGAAACTCCAACAACAATAGTGAGTTTTGTGTTGAAATATGGAACGTAATCAAGGTAAAGAGAAAATGGAGTGAAATTCATCAGTTATACAGTTGGGAGTAGGGGGCGGGGGCGGGGTGTATATTGGGGTTTTTGGTGGTGGAATATGGGCACTGGTGAAGGGATGGGTGTTTGAATATTATATAACTGAGACATAAACCTGAGAAATTTGTAACTTTCCACATGGTGATTCAATAAAAATTTAAAAAATTTAAAAAAATTCTTCATAATATATAAGATGTTATATTAAAGAAATGTTGATTGCAAAAAAAGATAAATGCAATATAGCTATTAATAAACATTTTTCAAAATGTAACATTAAAAAACAAAAGAATTTCTATAACTTTGTCCAGAGAGGTAGTGCAGGCTTAATGCTCTAGTCTTGCATGTGGCTGATTCTGCACTCTCAAGAGCTATTTATGGCCCTTAAGCACTGCTGGGATGATCTTTATCCTTGCCTCCAAACCACTGGACTTGAGAATTGAACAGTGAGGAGCAGTTTGTCCAGAGTATCAGCAGGAATGGCACCAGATCCCTCTTGGGAATTACCGATTTCCGAAAAAAAAAGTTTCAAATGTAGAAAGAAGATACCACATTTGCTTTTCTTCCCTGTGTGTTTTCTTACATCTAGTTTTGCAGGCTTTCTATTAATTTGCTCCCTACCATATTTGGCATAGTGAATCTGTTAAGTATACCTAAGTGTACTTTCCTCTGGGCTCTGGTTCATTATATAAATAGTCTGTCATCCTTCTGGATAAAGGTGGCTGGATAGATGTAGGAAAAATCACTTGCCCATTAACCTGCTAACTTGGGTCACTCATGGAAGTGCTAAGCTCACCCATCTTCTAAAGACAACTGAGAAGACATTATCATACTCGTGTATCCCAGTTATTCCTGACTTGGGTATTCTTTCTCCATACAAGTTGATCAACGGGGGAAATAGTGGCATAGAGGCTCCTCTTCTGGTGTTTTTATTTGGTAAATGGACAACTTGTATTTTATGTAAAATAATAAAGCTGGACTACTACAGCAGTAGTATATGCCTCTTGGAGAATACATGCATGTTTGCCTACATTGACAAATGTGTGAAACTACACACAAGTGGCCAGTTTTATTATTAATATTGTGAATGTGCATTTAGAAGTATTTTCAAAGATGCAACTCTCTGTATCAGTACATTTTCTCTATTGATTTTGTTTTCAATTTTATTGATTTATCCACTTAAATATTTTCTCCTACTTGCTTTAGATGCATTTACCTCTTCTGCTGAATTTACCCGCTCGAGTAAATCGATGAATAACGGGGTGACAGTGCTACAGTGCATTAATAAGCAGAACGAAGAAATTATAAGTATAAAATACAAATTAAAGAGACAGTAAATAAACATTACAGAAAATAAATGAAACTGAATGTCAGATTTTAAATAATATAATCTATATTATTACAAGCAAAACTGTTCAGGTAATACTAGAGAAGATATAAATTTATATTAATGTGAATAGTATTATCAGTAAAAGTTTTAGATATATGTAAAAGATATGAAGGCTAAATTATGAAACATTGTGTCCACAAATTCGATAGATTAAGTAAATATGTTCCTTTAATAACACCAGCACTAAAGTTTTCTCTTCAAAGAGAAACAGATCGTGTGTACAGTCAAGTGGTTGTTAAAGAAAAAGAATTTGTAACCAAAATATTCCTCAAACAAAACTTCAGGTTAGAAATCTGCTGTGCTCCCGCAAAAGAAAACTACTGACCCAAATGAAGTACAATTAACAAAGTTTTTCAAATTTTTCAAAATTTCACCATGATACTAAACTAAAAATATTCAAAGAAAAGTAGTTTAATTAATCTTTCTTAGTATCACTGTGAATATCCTTGACAAGATATTACCACATATTTTATCTATTCATAAAAATAATAATATACCATGCCTAACTATTATTTAATATATAAATATAATATTGGTTCAAAATTCAAAGACCAACACTATAACTTGTTACATTAAATGCTAAAAGCATTTTAATTATCTCACTCCTAGTAGGAAAAACATTTGACAACATTAGCATGTCATTTATGATAAAAAAAAAACTCTCAGGAGGAGATATAGTACAGAGGTTAAGGATGAAAACATAAGTGGCTGACCCTGGTTCTATTCCTCTTGCCACATATGATCTCCTCAATAGTACCAAGAGTCATCACTGAGGCCAGAACAAGCAGTAGGCCCTGAGCACCACCTGGTGTGACTAAACAACTCTCCCAAAGAAAAACTATCAGGAACAAATGGAAGAGACAGAGTATCAAACCTGAATATCTACCTAAATCATTAACAAGAAATAAAGTGTCTACAAGATCCTAAAGCATCTACAAAAATATGTAGCCCAAAATATAATTCTATTGTTTGTGATACAGATGCTGAAAGGTTATCATGTACATCCCTTTACCTGCTTTCAATACTCAGTTCTTGTCCAGAGTGATCGTTTCCAACTAATATTGTCAGAATGGATCCTCCTCGCAATCCAAAATGTTTGAGATGAGAGAGAGAAAGAGAAAGAGAGAGAGAGGAGAGGTGCTTGCCATAGAGGCAGGCTGGGGGAGGAGGTGACTTGAAGGGGTGTGAAGGAAACTGGGGACACGTGCTGAAAAATTACACTGGTGAAGAGGTGGGTATTGAAACATTGCATGACTGAAAGGCAATCATGAACAAATTTGTAATGCTCTATTTCACGATGATTCAATTAAAATATTATTCTATCATAATTGTTCAGGAGCTCATGTCTTTCCACTATGGAAAAGAATAAGAATGAAATACTTACTTTCCCCCTCTGTTGTTCAAACTTCTATGAGAGATATTAGTTAAAAATCTAATAGAAGTAAAAGAATAATTTCCCTTTATTGCAAATTAAAAATATTTAAAATAAGTAAAGCTGTCTGAATTCATAGAAGGCATTGCTATTTCTGTGGAAAGTAATATATTAGAGAGCTTCTAGAATGAGTGAGTTTTTAAGACATAAGAATGAGGCTATATCACTGTGGTCCTGTTGTTCATCGATTTGCTCAAAAGGGCACCAGTAACGTCTCCATTGTGAGACTTGTTACTGTTTTTGGCATATCAAATATGCCATGAGTAGCTTGCCAGGCTCTGCCATGCAGGCTGGGATCTCTGAGAGGGACGGAGGAATCAAACCCGTGGAAGGCAAACGCCCTATCCGCTGTTATTATTACTTGTCACTTGTCACTTGTCATCCCATTGATCTTTCATTTCCTTGAGCAGGTGCCAATAACATCTCCATTCGTCTCTGTTGTGTACTACTGTAGCCCAGTGGTATCTACTCTCTCCAGGAACACAAAGATCCTCAAACCGTTCGTTCAGGGTTTTGACGAAGAAGTCTGACCATCTCATTGGTGGGCCACGAGGTCTTTTGACGTCCCTTGGAATCCAGTCAGTAACAGCTCTAGTCCAGCGGTCATCTCTGAATCTCATTACATGTCAGGCCCATCTGATTTTTGACGCCTTGGCAAACAAGACAGCATCCCTGATTCTTGATCGTGGACAGAGGTCAGAGCTCCGGATTCCTCTCACTGAGTAAAATGAGATATTCCAAGCATAGCTCTTTCGATTCCTCTTTGGGATACTCAAATAGCGTTTTCATCCTGTTTGAGTAGGGCCCAGGTCTCTGAGGCATATGTTAGTGCAGGAAGAATGGTGGAGTCGAAAAGATGTGCCCGGAGCCGGAGGTTCTTCATCCTCTTAACAACTTCTTCGATGCTATTGAAGGTGTTCCACGCTGCTCTCTTCCTCCTGTGCAGTTCTGGCACCAAGTCGTCCCTCATGTTGATTTCTCTACCCAGGTACACATAGCTACTGCATTAGGATATGTTTGCTCCATTGAGAGCAAATGGAACATCAGGGACTAGTTCGTTTTTCATGAGCATTGTTTTGGTGAGATTCAGCTGCAGTCCAACCTTTCCACACTCTCGGTTGAAGTCGGCCAGCATTTGTGCCGCTTGGCTAATGCTTGGTGTTATTAGAATGATGTCATCCGTGAAGCAGAGGTGATGTAGCTGCTGACCCTCTATATTCACTACTATTCCTTCCCATTCCAATCATCGCATGATGTTCTCGAGGGTGGCACTGAAGATTTTCGATGAAATGTTATCACCCTGCCGAACCCCTGTCTTAATGTTGATGATCACTTCCTTGTAGAATGGTGAGATCCTGGTGGTGAATCCGGAATACAGCTTGTGGAGGATCCTGATGTACTGAGTTTGAATGTCCTGTTTGGCTAGGGCTTCGATGACCCCTTCAGTTTCAACAGAATTATTATTACTATATATTTTTAATTTACTACTAAAAATCAACATTTAAAAGAGTACTTTTTGTAGTATACTTCAAACAAAGTACTTATGTATAAATCTTTTATAAAATAATGCAACATCTGCATCCTGGAATTACATCACCACTATAGTATTGTTTTTAATGCTTATAAATTATCCACGATCACTGTATCACTGTCACTGTCATCCCGTTGCTCATCGATTTGCTCTAGCAGGCACCAATAACGTCTCCATTTTGAGACTTGTTGTTACTGTTTTTGGCATATATAATACACCACAGGTAGCTTGCCAGGCTCTGCCATGTGGGCGAGATACTCTCGGTAGCTTGCTGGGCTCTCCGAGAGGGACAGAGGAATCGAACCTGGGTTGGCTTCGTGCAAGGTGAATGCCCTATAAAGGTTGATGATACAAGAATGAATGAATATGATTCTTTCAAATTATCCTCTAGCACCAAGGAGATTTATAATTTATAATTCATCAAAAGTTTTAAATATCTTATGCTTTTAAAGTATCTGAAAACAACTCCACGTATACACATCTACAGTAGTGGAGTATGATAAGCAAGCTTTAAATGACAAGACTCTCTAAATGATAGATTCCAAGTATTTTAATACTTTAATCTATTTGCTCTACTTGCATTTCCATATTTAGACACATAATCATATGCAGCTTACATCATTGAAACAATACTTATCTGCATTAAATCTGGCTTCATTCAGCTCCCTTGCATGATAATGTTATAGTGATATACATGTATTTATTTCCAAGTGTGTCTTTGTCCCTCTCATTTTCTTCCAGCTAACTCTCTAGGTACACTTGTCAGCAACTTTGTCATATAACCATTGAGTTTTGGGTGATTAAATTCTAATTTAACATTTATACTTTCAACACTATAGAACATCAGTTAAATTTTCTTTTAACCCAAAATATTTTTCAGATATAATGATATCTTGATAATTATATATAATTTTGCTGTTTTGTTTCTTTTACCCTTATTGATTGGGTGTGGTAATACATCATTAATATCAAAATTAGTTTTAACAAAACAGTAGCTTAAGTGATCACATTTCAATTTGCATTTAAAAATCACTTAATCATTCACATCATGTACATATTTAATTGAGACACTATTGGGAAAAATAATTTCTGTCTTACTTGCACTGTCTGCTTTGGAAAAATTCACTGATTTACATATTGAATTTGTTATGCTAAAATGTTCCTGAGCAGGATAAAAACCCTTTATTATCAACAAATTTTTTTTGCTAGAAACTTTTGCTAAAAGTCACCTATTGTGTCCTATCCTTCAAAGGAGTACAAAAATCAATACACATTTGACAGTCACTATATCTGAAAGAAAGAAAACAGTCAAGGGCTCTAACATATGATTATAAAATTGAGTGAAAAACATCAATAATTGAGTTAATCATGTCATATCTGCAAAGTGTAGCATGAATTTAGGAGAACAGACTATAGTGTCATACTGTTTGAAATTCAAATCGTGGCTTAATGACCAGGGGGAATTATTTAATTCCTCTTAACTTCTTTTTTTTTCCTTTGTAAAATAGGACCAATACCTACATTTTCCTCAGAAGAATGTCATGAAGATTAAGTCACTCCTTATAATAGTAGAATAGTTCCAGACAGTGCCTCAATTCTTTATCTCTTATTATTTTATAAACTGAAAGTTTGAACTATGGTGGGTTTAGAAAACAGATGCAATAAATATTGGGTTATTTTTGCTCTAGTGGTGGCGATGTGATTGGCAAAATACACCAATCTTTACCTATTGAGTACTAAATTCCATATGCCAGTGCTAATTGCTACTTTAATAGTTTTAATGGTCTGCTGAAATCTACCAGTAGTCTCATGGGTATTAGCATCTCCATTTGAAACAGAGTATAGTATGATATAGAGTTTTTAGAGTTTTTTTAGAGTTCAGATGGAGAATCAGATTTCCAAAATTTTAATTATGGCTCTACTACTTATTAGCTACATCTGGGACAGCACTTATCCAATCAAATGTTCCTTTTTCCCATTTTTAAATCCACATCGTCAAGTTACTGTGAGAGTTAAATGAACTACTCAACATTGATAGTCTTAATTGGTACAGTGCTTGGCACATACATGAGCAAAACTTGTTGAGCTGTCTTTACTGCTGATAAAGAAATTGTCACAAATTGTTTTGTTTTGTTCTGTTTGGTCATTCCTGGCAATGTTAAGGGCTTATCCCTGGCTCTGTGTTCAGGGATCACTCCTGGAAGTGCTCAAGGGACCATGTAGGGTGTTTGGGATCAAATCTAGGTTGGTCATGTGCGAGGCAAATGCCCTACCCACTCTGCTATCTCTCCAGCCCTAAGACACATGTCTTTCATGGGACCAACCAGTGTCTGATCTATGGCATTGCATGAGCAGCATATACTTGGGCCCTAGCATCGAACTAATGTTCCAATTGGCTGAATATTGGTAAGGGTGGCCCCAATGCCCCACCCTGAATTTCGGATTAGAGTTCCCTCACCAAAATTACAAATGGTCACAAATATCTTTTCCCAAATCACAAAGTTATCTATTTCTCAATTTTATGTTCTATTCATGAACTACTAGAGATGGCAAATCAATTGTTCTTTCTTGGCTTCAGTGAAGGTCCTCATCATTGAAGTAAGCATTGTAATCTCCAGCTGCTCTCTGAGGCTCTCTTACTGCTCTGAAAAGCAATGATTCCTGGGTTTACTTAGGTTGCCTAAGCTAAAAATTGGAAAAGGGAGCAGGAGTGCATGCTTTCAACAGCTCATAGTATGTTAACACAGAGACAAGGCTGAATGGTAAAGAACAGTCAAGGAGGATGACTTTGTGATTTACAGTATAGGTATTTGTATATGTAAATTCATTTGCTGCTTTTGCTAGTAGTTTTGAGAATATGAATCAGAGTTTGGGTACTGTCAAACCTTATTAAGAAACATGAAACAGATGGTCATGGAAAGTATCATGCTAAGTGAAATGAATCGAAAAGAGAGGGACAGACATAGAATTACTGCACTCATTTGTGAAACATAAAATAACATAATATGAGACTGACACCCAAGGACAGTAGAGGCAGGGCCAGGAATATTGCTCCATGGTTTGTAGCCTGACTCATGAGTTGGGGGAGAGGGCAGCTGGACGAGGGAAGGAATCCCCAAGTCAATGATGGTGGGAAGAATCATTCGGGATGGGAGATGTGTACTGAAAGTAGAAAAAGAACCAGATGTTATATCCTGTCAGTATCTGTATTGCAAACCATAATGTCCCAAAGTAGAAAGATAGTATGGTGGAAATTGTCTGCCATAGAGGCAGGGGGAGGGATAGGGTGTGTGGGGGGGATATTGGGGACATCAGTGGTGGAAAATGTGAACTTGTGAAGAGATGGTTGTTTGATCATTGTATGACTGAGACTCAAACATGAAAGCTTTGTAACTATATCTCACAGTAATTCAATAAAAAAAGAAACATAAAACATTAAGAACTGTGATTCTTTTTTCAAAGTATAGATGACTGTAGCTACAGGTAATGATAATTGAACAATTTTGTAATGACAAAAAAAATTTTAAAAAAAGATAAAAAAGGGAAGATAGACTCTGAGTTTGATAGCCAAAATGTTTTTGTTTCTTTCAATACCAAAAGAGGTCATTCGAATCCTTATATTTCATAAGTCTAGCAGCTCTATAAATGACATTTTAGCAAGTCTGAACTTCATCAAACCAGGAAATCAATGAGAGAAGAAAGCTAACCATGATTCTTCACTTAAATCTGAGTCTTGTGCCATTTACATTGTCTTTGATTTTTTTTCCTCCAAGGAATCTGAATGAAGTGTTCAAGCGTAAATTAAAATTCAATATAATTTATTTAATACTTTTCTTTCGAGAAAATTACTTGAAACAAATTATACATCAGAATTATAGTTTTTTGCTACATTTATGTATACTAAAATGACTACAGATAGTTGTGATTTTAATTTAATGTTACTTTGTAAATGCTGACACATTTTTGTTTGTTTATTTTGTTCTCATTTTGGGACCACACCTGGTGGTGCTCCTGGCTTACTCCCCATTCTGTACTCAGGGATCAGTCCTAGAGGTGCTCATGGGGACCATATGGGGTACCAAGGATTGAACCTAGTTGTCTGTTTTCAAGTCAAGCACCCTACCCACTGTATTGTTCCAGCCCCTGTCCCTGTTAAAACATTTTTTGCAAGAAACATATATTTATTTATTTATTTTTAAGATTTTTTTAAATTTAATTACTGTGAGATAACCGTTTACAAAGCTGTTTATGATTAGGATTCAGTATACAGTGTTTCAACACCCATCCCTCCACAAGTGTATATTTCCCAGTACCAGTGTCCTCAGTTTTCCTCTCATCATCTCCCTGCCCAGCCTGTCTCTATAGCAAACTCTTTCCTTCACTCTCTCTCTCTCTCTCTCTCTCTCTCTCTCTCTCTCTCTCTCTCTCTCTCTCTCTCTCTCTCCCGCCCCCATCTCTCCCATCTATCTCCACATTTGGGCATTGTGGTTTGCAATACAGATACTGAAAAATTTCAAAATCTCCTTAATTTTGAAATTTTGATAGAAATTGTATTGAATCTGTAGATGGTTTTGATTGCTGACTGATCTCTCTTTTGGGATTGTACCAAATAGTTGAACTCTGGCTCTGCCATATAGTTCGATGGGTTTGGGGACTGCTCTGCTTGCCCTTTGAGCTTCTTTTTTTCCCCCTCCCCTCCCTTTGAGCTTCTTGATTGGGTAGAACTGCAGACTATGTTAGACCATTGTGTGAGGTCGCTGCCTTGTTGAAAGTTATGGTGGTATATAGAAATTAATTAAGATCATAAACTAGATTTTAGTACTATATATATTCCCTACTCATAGAGGGATATATATATGTATACACACACACACACACACACACACACACACCTCTCGGAGAGTCCGGCAAGCTATCCAGAGTATCCTGCCCACACAGCACAGCCTGGCAAGCTCCCCATTTCACATTTAATATGCCAAAAACAGTAACAATACAATAACAGGTCTCATTCCCCTGACCCTGAAAAAAACATCCAAATCGTTGGGAAAGACGAGTAAGGAAAGGCTGCTAAAATCTCGAGTCTGGGACAAATAGAGATGATACAGGAACCTGCTGGAGTAAATCAATGAACAAAGGGATGACAGTGATACAGTGATACAGTGCTATTTTGTAATTTGATGGCTGTAGGAACCAGTTGGGATGGGAGATGCATGCCGAAAGTAGGTAATGGACCAGACATGATGACCTCTCAGTGTCTGTGTTGCAAGCTATAATGCCCAAAAGTAGAGAGAGAGTATGGGGAATATTGTCGGACTTGGAGGCAGGGGGAGGGTGGGAAAGTGGGGTATACCCGGGATATTGGTGGTGGGGAAAGTGCACTGGTGGAGGTATGGGTGTTTGATCATTGTGAGATTGTAACCCAAACATGAAAAGTTGTAACTATCTCATGGTGATTCAATAAAATTAAAAAAAAACGAAAGAGTTCTTCTTCAAATGTATTGATGCAATACTAATTTATTTGACCATAGGAATGGCACTCAGTTAAATTAAAATTCTCATAACAATGTTAATGCTATCAGAATCTATCTGCCTTCCATATTACACCTCACCCTATTATCCCATTTGTTCATGACTCTCCAATCACAATGCCCTTCTAGAAACATTCCAGACTTATTCTCCTATAGGATCACTTTGCTCACTATTTTTCTGTCTGATATGTATGACAATAACGCTTCACTTACATGGTTGTTCATTTCCATTAGTATTTCATATGTCAATAAATTAATGCCATTAAGTTTTAAAAATAGAACTGTTGACACATAAAATCATACAACTTCAAATAAGTAACCTTGACTATGTATGTTATTGACTATGTAACTATGTATGTTAAGTCTCCCTACCATATCTCTCGTAGTTATGAAAATCAAGTCAAAGGGACTTCCTGTGAGAATGTTGTACTGATATAAAAAATGTTAAACAAAATAAAAGAACCCTTCCTTTCTTAACATAAGAGATATTAGCAAAATATGAGAATATCATTTTAAGTGCATTGTAAAGATTCAGAACAGGGGTATTTTGTCTACAGAACTGAGCTCACCCAGGAGAGATAAAAAGGATCCCCGAGGTAGAGGATAGTGGACATTTTGGTAGAGGTTGTGGTGTTCAAACAATACATGCATGAAACTACCACTAACAGTATTAGAAATCACGATGTCATAATAAAATAATTAAAAATAAAGTCCACTGAGCCCAAAACAAAGAAGTCAAGTCAAGATGACAAAAGTCTCCCCGTGTGGAGGAGCTCTACAATCGCCCCCCCCCGCCCGCCCTCGGTCTGGGGCTCTGAAGCCCCCAGAACCATCTCGCGCCTCTCAGTCACCTTGAGGCACGGCCCTGACCCATCCCTCTCCGCCAGGTAACTGGGAATTTCTTTCTGAGACCCCACTCCATGTGGAGGAGCTCTCCAATTGCCCCCCCACCCGTGGTCTGGGGCTCTGAAGACCCCAGACCCACCTGGCGCCTCTCAGTCACCACACCCCCAACCCTGACCCCCTTCTCCTCTTGCTCAGGTTGTTAGGGGCGTGTCCTCACGTCAGGGGGCGTGGCCTCAAGGGGGCGTGGCCTCCTTCTGGAGCTGCCGCAGTTATTTCTCCCATTCCATGCATTGCGCTTTGGCCACAATCGATACAGTCTATTCCTCTGAAGAATACCCTGGTCACCTTAATCACTATATGTTAATAGCCAACTAGCCTATCCTATCCTAATTTCACAAAAACTGTCAGTGAACACATCAAGCTGCACATATAGTCCTTTGTAAAATGATCATAGTCCCACGTCTTCAATCGAAGCCCCTCTCAAGCTAAGGAGAGCGCCTGACAGTAAAGCCCATAACAACATGAAGAAACAGCAAAAATCCCCACCACCAGGACAGATGGAAGAGACAATCTCAGAAACTTCAGCAGGGACTTCCCAGAAATTCAACCTCCTCTCAGATAAAGATTTCAGAGAGAAAATCATGAAGATGATTGTCATATCAATAGATGAGAGAAAGCATTTGACAAGATTCAACATCCGTTCATGATAAAAACTCTCACCAAAATGGGTTTTGGAGGAACTTTCCTCAAGATAGTCAAAGCCATCTACCACGAACCTATGGCAAGCATTATATCAATGAGGAAAAACTAAGGGCCTTTCCTCTAAGATCAGGGACAAGACAAGGATGCCCACTCTCACCACTTCTCTTTAATATAGATTTGGAAGTACTAGCAATAGCCACTAGGAAAGAAAAAGATATTAAGGGCATTCAGAAAGGAATGGAAGAAATCAAACTCTCACTATTCACAGATATGATACTATATATGGAGAAGCCTAAAAGCTCTAGTAAGAAACTCTTAGAAACAATTGACCTGTACAGTAAAGTCGCAGGCTATAAGATTAATACACAAAAATCCATGACCTTCCTATATGCAAACAATGAGACAAAGGAAATGGACATGAAAAAAGCAATCCTGTTCACAATCATGCCCCAGAAAATCAAATACCTTGGAATCAGCTTAAATAAAGAAGTAAAGGACCTCTACAAAGAAAACTATAAAACGCTACTCCATGAAATAAAAGAGGACATGAGGAAATGGAAACATATCTCCTGCTCATGGATAGGGAGAATCAACATTGTCAAAATGACAATTCTCCCCAAAGCATTATACAGATTTAACGTGATCCCTATAAGGATACCCATGACATTCTTCAAAGAAATGAATCAAGCAATCCTGAAATACCTGTGGAAAAATAAATGCCCATGAATAACTAAAACAATTCTTGGGAAAAAGATGATGGGAGGCATCACATCCCCAACCCTAAACTTTACTACAAAACGGTAACAATTAAAACAGCATGGTACTGGAAAAAGGCAGAGCCACAGACAAATGGAACAGAGCGGAATATCCCTACACACAACCCCAAATGTATGATCATATAATCTTTGATAAGTGGTCAAGAAATGTGAAGTGCAGAAAGGAAAGAGTCTTCAACAAATGGTTCTGGCATAACTGGACAACCATGTGCACAAGAATCGGCTTGTACCTCGACCTGAAACCATGCACAAAAATAAGATCAAAATGGATTAAAGACCTCAACATCAGACTACAATCCATAAGGTACATCGAAGACAAGGTCGGCAAAACCCTTCACGATATTGAAGTTATTTAAAGGTATCTTCAAGGATGACATGGAACTAAGCAATCAAGTAGAAACAGAGATAAACAAATGGGACTATATTAAACTAAAAAGCTTCTACACCGCAAAAGACACAGTGACCAGAATACCAATGCAATCTACAGAATGAGAAAGGATATTCACCCAATACCCATCCGATAAAGGGTTGATATCAAGGGTATATAAAGCACTGGTTGAACTCTACAAGAAGAAAACATCCAACCCCATCAGAAAATGGACTGAAGAAAAAAACAGAAACTTTTCCAAGGAAGAGATACGAATGGCCAAAAAGCACATGAAAAAATGCTCCGCATCACTAATCATCAGGGAGATGCAGATCAAAACTACCATGAGATACCACCTCACACCACAGAGAATGGCACACATCCAAAAGAGCAAAAGCAACCGCTGTTGGAGAGGATGTGGGGAGAGAGGGACCCTTCTACACTGATGGTGGGAATGTCGACTGGTCCAGCCCTTTTGGAAAACAATATGAACGCTTCTCAAAAAATTAGAAATTGAGCTTCCATTTGATCCAGCAATACCACTTCTGGGAATATATACTGGAAAAACAAAAAAGTATAGTCGAAATGACATCTGCAGTTATATGTTCATCGCAGCACTATTTACAATAGCCAGAATCTGGAAAAAACCCGAGTGCCCAAGAACAGATGACTGGTTAAAGAAACTTTGGTACATCCATACAATGGAATACTATGCAGCTGTTAACAAGATGAAGTCATGAACTTTGCATATAAGTAGATCAACATGGAAAGTTGATCAATCTTGCTAAGTGAAATGAGTCAGAAAGAGAGGGACAGACATAGAAATATTGCACTCAGCTGTGGAATATAAAATAACATAATAGGAGAATAACACCCAAGAATAGTAGTATATAATACCAGATGGTTGGCTCCATAGCTTGGAAACTGGCCTCACACGCTGGGAGAAAGTCATCCCAGATAGAGAAGGGAACATCAAGTAATATGTGTTTGGAGATACTGTGCGGGAAGGGAGATGCGTCCTGAAAGTAGACTAGAGATTGAAGAGGATGACCACTCAATACCCCTATTGTAAACCCAAAAAGAAAGAGATATATCAAATTGGAATGCCCCCCCACAGAGGCGGGGTAGGGTGGGAGGATGGGATTGGGGGTGGGAGGGATACTGGGTTCATTGATGGTGGAGAATGGACACTAGTGGAGGGATGGGCTCTCAAACATTGCATGATGGAAAAACAAGCACGAAAATGTGTCAATCTGTAACTGTACCCTCACTGTGACTCACTAATTAAAAAGTAAATAAATTTAAATGTAAAAAATTGACAAAAGTCTGTTGAAATATAGTAGCTCTTGAAGATATCAAGGTTTTTTCTAGTAATTGGAGGTTTAACATCTACTGAGGCTTAGGAAATAAGAACCTAGGTTCCAGTAGGAAGCTGAACAAAATTGAGTTTCCTGGTTAAGTTTACAGATAGAAGGAAATGCCCTTTATGTGAAACAAACAATAGTAAAACTACCTATCCGGCACAAAACGCAGCAGAGCATATCATTCATTTTCTCTGCATTGTGAATAAAGTAAATAGTCCACTGCAAGAATGGGTCCAAAAATGAGCATTGTTCATGTATGTAATACGCTCAATACTTGCAGGTTTGAAACAAATTAAGAGGGAGCAATAAAGATAATAAAGGAACCAAGAACCTATAGGATTGCATCCAATGAAAATGTAACCAAAGTAATGAAAAATGGGTTACTAGCATCTTGGGAAATCTACTGAAAATAACTACCTCTGAATATTAGTTCACATTCAAGAATTACAAGAAAATAAAACTCCATGAGAGAGAATTTGGTTCCTCAGAATTAGAGAAATTACAGAGGAAGACAAATGGATGGCCAATAGACACATGAAAAATGCTGATCATAATTTATCATCAGAGAAATCCGAATCAAGACAAGAATGAAACACTATTTCACACCAGTGAGAATGGTACATATCAAAAATCATACGAACAGTCTGTGTTGCTGGGGATGTGGTGAAAAACAAACTCTCATCCACTGCTGGTGGGAATGTTGTCTGGTACAATCCCTGTGGAAAACAGCGTGGAGGGTTCTCACTTAAAATCAAACTGCCATATGACCCATCAATTCCACGTCTGGGCATCTATTCCCAGGACATTGAAGTGCACTTTCAAAGGGTATATGCATATGCACACCATTATTCATTGCTTCGCTCAGTACAATAACTAAGGTATAAAATAAACCTAGTATTCAATGACTGATGATTATGGATACGTGTCATATATACACAATAAAATACTGTGCAGTACGCAGCTGCAAGGAACAATGAAATCATGCAATTTGCTGCAACCTTCTTGGAATCGGAAGACACTATGTTTGGTGAAATTATCCAGAAACTGAAAGACAAAACAGCATGATTTCACTTCTCTGTGGCTTATATAGAATACTAGATGAGGAAATGTAATAAAAAGGGAATGCCTAGACACCTGTGACCCTAGTGTTTTGAGCAGAGAAGGACAGAGAAGGAAAGAAATCAATGGAGGGAAGAGAACTGGAAGTAATGATTAAACAGGCATCAGGATTTCAGTTACACTGCTGATATGGGTGAGTGGTATATCCAAAACATAAAGCCTCAACAACACTGAAAACATAAGATTGAAGCTGTAACCACTGAAATTTTGTAATGTGTCGTCAAGTGGACAATCAGGGTAGGGGTGTTGGTTGGTGGAGAAGGGATATGGGAACACTGGTGAAGGGAATTTGACACTGGTGATGGGATTGATGTTGAAATACTTTATGCCTAAAACTCAACTCTCAATAACTTCATAAATCACAGTTCTTAAAAAAAGCATAAAATTAAGTAAACAAATATATTTAGGTTAAAATCTTATTAATTTAAGCTAAATCTAAGTAATTTAAACTTAGTATTTAGTAAACATATTTAATTTAAAATCTTTTCTAAATTGTTTTTTAAAAATTAAGCCAGAAATTAAATAATGCAGAAGGTACAACGATTTGGATATAATCCAAATAACCTCTTAAAGCTGAAAATTACAACCACTGAAAATCTAAAAACTTACTTATTAATTGAAAATTTATGAAATAAGTGAAGAATCAAACAAACAGGATCTTAAGAACATGAAGCAACAGCAGATTTAAAATAAATGTCTAAGAGGTCTAGAGACATGAAAGATAAAATGAAAAGAATTAACACATAGTCACTGGGAATTTTAGAAAATCATGATGTAGAAGCAATTTTCAAGGCAGTAATTGCCTCAAATTTTCAGAACTGAAAAATGCGAGTGTCCCTAGATTCAAGAAGCAGCATATTTAGTTCCTAACAGAATAAGAAATAGCAAATCAGAACTAAATACACTGTGGGGAAATCGACAAACAATTATCAGCCTTAGAGAAAAATGATGAACTACCCACAAAGGCAAGAAAGCTACAGGGTTATATATATTGCATCACCAATAAGGTGTCAGAGAATAGAATATATACATAGTACTGAGAGAAAAAACCAATCTAATAAGTTATACACAGCTAAGCTACCATCAGATGGAGCATAAAGTAAAAATGTTTATAGAGTTATAAATCCTTGCTTTATTACTCATGGACTATCACTAACAGAACTACTAAATGACACATTATCGCAACAAGGAAATAGCAGACAAATGTTTTAGAAGCAAAAAGTGCTGCAAATCAAGAGCTAAGCAATTTTATATATTTAAATAATAGTATATTTATTATTATTATATACTTAGAGCCATATTCCACATTAGCATTTTAAAACAATATTTTGAGATGATAATAATACTATTTTGCAAAGATTAGAGCCCTCAGAGAGGAAAAGTTACATGCTTACTACTGCTCCATTCGGTAATGTCTCGAAGTCCGTGCACACCATTTTTCTCTATTGCTTCTCCAGTAAACGCCAACAACAATAAATTATCATAAAATGACAACTAGATGTCAAATCCCTAAAAGAGACATAAGAAGGGAGCTCAGAATTAAAGCATCCTAAAGACATTTCATTTTTCAATAGGAAACTCTGCACTGTAGCACTGTCACAGTCATCCTGTTGTGTGTAAACACACAAAAAAAGGGGGCACAGGCAGTGGCTCTCTACCTTCACCCCCGCGCCGCTGCCCGCATTCAGTCGTCTCCAGCCACTTCCCCCACCCCAGGGAGGTTGATGGTGATGAGGAGGCAAAGGAAGGAATGAGGGCCAGGCTGGTTGGTCTCAGTTGCAGTTTATTCCATTCCCATCTCCATTCTCCTCTGATTCGCCTCCTGCTTCTTCCGCTCCCATGCTACTTCATTCCCCTTCTTGCTCTGGATCTGGATCTCCATCTGGCTTCTCCAGATCTGCCTCCCCCCAGCCCACTCTCACAGCCTTGTTAAATCCTCCAGCATAAGGGGTCGGGGCTTACACATAAGTGTGGTCACAATCAATAGTGGTAAAGTTCTTTCCCACAGGGGATGCTTCTTCTAGGATAGATTCTTTTTCAGCAGGATGATTCTGCAAGAGCAGAATCCCATGGGTGTGTTTCTCCTCTTGGTGTCCAACTAACATATAAGCATTCATAATATTAATCATTTTGTATGGACACAGTAAGAGATACATTAAGCTTATAGAATTGCTCTTCTGGGGTCATCTCGATCTCAGACTACAGTGCTCAGGCCAGATTAGTTTTTCCTATCCCTAGCAGGGTCCTAGTCTCTTCATTGCTTTTGGATTATGACAGCATTTGTCCATGATCAAGCTCTTAACTTATAGTTAAGAATAGTGGCGCTTTAGCCTGGCCCATTTCGATGCCAGAGTAGCTCAGAGCTTGCCCGGGGTCCTTTCAGTCCGTTGTTGGGACCCTGCTTTTGGGGTGCTCGGAACTAAGGGTAACTGAGGGTTAAGTCGAGAAAGCAGATGCCCGGGAATGAATAATATTCGAAGCCATTTTAAATCCCAAGTTATAAAAGCATATTCACAACTGTCTTTCTTTGCCCATACAAAAAAAGACATTGCTTTAAAGTAAACTATTCAAAAGACATAAAGAGAGGAGAAAGACAATATTTCACTCATACATATAAAATCATATATTTCTGTGGAATCTGACCTTACAAGTTAACAGAGTCTTATTAGGGGGGAAAGGTGATAGACCGGTTGGGAAAGAAAGCATGGAGGGGAGTTTACAGATAAACGCAGTGGAATGGAAATGCCTCAGGAGCACTGTGATAAACCTAAGCTTGCTGTGGCAAGGGGAACAGGACATACCAATGTTGTCTCAAAGTGTTTAAAGATTATTACTAGATAAACCTAAATTCTTTTTGGCAAGGGAGAAAGTACAAACCAATAATATCCTACACCGGTGTTCACTGATTTGTTCGAGCGGGCACCAGTAACGCCTCCATTGTGAGCCTTGTTACTGTTTTGGCATATGGAATACGCCATGGTAGCTTGCCAGGCTCTGTTGTGTGGGCAGGATACTCTCGGTAGCTTGCCAGGCTCTCCGAGAGGGATGGAGGTATCAAACGCAGCTCGGCCGCGTGCAAGGCACTGTGCTTCCTGCTGTGCTATTGCTCCAGTCAAGGAAACTCTGATTAAATTCAGAGATAAATTTAACTGTTAAATTTAATTAGAAAAAACTTAATGATGACTAACAAAATAATGGCATTAAAATAACTATTAGAAACTGAATTTGTAGCCAAAAATCTAACCCCGGAATAATCACGAGGTTAGGGAATACTCTAGACAACTTTACAAATTTAACCTTCAAAGAAAAGTCATCCTCATACTCTTCCCATATCCCTCACTCCACTGCTTGATAATTTTAGTTTTGAAATCAAAGGTTAATGGTTTGCCCTCATTTACAATTGCCTTGTCCCTGGTTTTCTTTTGATGCCACAGATGAGGAAGATAATTCAGTATTATTTCTTCTCCTCTTTGACATATTTTGCCTAATATGATGCTTTCTACTTCCAAATATTGAATATGTACTCTGAAAATTTTGAAAACTCATTTAATTTATTAATCATTAGGACTTTCTACCTGATAATTTCAAACAATTTTACATGTAATTTTCTAATTAGAAGATTTTTATATCTTCTTTCCTAATTGTTTTTGTTAAAACTCCAATAACATGTTTAACGATAGTGATGAAAATGGACATATTTTGCCTTATTTAGCATCTTAACGGAAAATTAGCCTCCAATATTGAATATAGGGTTGGCTTTGGTTCTTTACTGTGGCTTTTGTTTCTTTTTATTTAATTGTCATAAATTACAAAGTTACAAAGATATTTATGATTGAGTTTCAGGCAGACAATGACCCAACACCAAATGTTCCAATATCAATTTCTTCACCAGTGTCCACTACCCTCCACCAATGCCCCTTAGTTTCCTTCTCTCCTCCTAGCCTGCTTCTGTTGCAGGCACATTTCCCATTCTAGTATGCCTTTTTGTTTATGTATAACACTCTTGTTTGAGGTCACTGTATCACTGTCATCCTGTTGTTTGTCGATTTACTCGAGTGGGCACCAGTAACATCTCTATTCCTCCCAGCTCTGAGATTTTAACGGCCTATCCTTACTCGTCTTTCCCAATGATTGGAAGCTCTTTCAGGGTCAGGGGAATGAGACCTATCGTTACTGTTTTTGGCATATCGAATACGCCATGGGTAGCTTGCCAGTTTCTGCCTGTGCAGGAGGGATACTCTTGGTAGCTTGCTAGGCTCTCCGAGAGTTTTATATATATATATATATATATATATATATATATATATATATACACACATATATATACACACATATATGTATATATATAATCATCATCATCTTCATCATCATCATCATTATCATCCGGTTGATCATCGATTTTCCTGAGTGGTCTCAGTACTGTCTCCATTTGTCCTAGCCCTGAGATTTTAGAAGCCTCTTTTTACTCTTCCTTCCCAATGGTTCTGCATGGAGGCTCTTTCAGGGTCAGGAAATGAGACCCAACATTGTTACTAGTTTTGGCATATGAATATGCCCCGGGGAGCTTGCCAGGCTCTCCCGTGAGGGCAGGAAACTCTTGGTACTTGCCAGGTTCTCCCAAGGGGAGAATTAGGCTATAAGATGTCTGGGAGTTTGGTCTTATAGTCTCTGGATGTTGGTCGTTGATGGGACTACATGGCAAGCGGGACAGTTTCTGGGTGTGACCACCTAGCTACTGGAAACTGGAGGATCTGGGCGGAAGAGGCCCAGTCCTGATCCAAGCAGGCTTGGAGATCTCGGCCCCGGGTTCCAAACACCTGAGTTCCTCTGCCAGTTCCTTCATGCATGAGGCTCGTCCGAACGTGTGGAGAGGGGCCTTAAGCATGGCTGTGGCTGGGTTCCGGAGGTCTTCATCCATTGGGGATCTGCTCGGGGCAGGGAGGGAAACTCAACCCATCTCCTTCAAGGGGCCCTGGTGAAGATAGCCAGGAGTGAAGGCAAGAGACTCTGCATCTCTCTGTCCCTCTCTCTCTGAATATATATATATATATATATATATATATATATATATATATACAAATTACTCTCTATGATTTGTTGCCTACTGTCTGAACTCCATCAAATATGGTGTGGTAATTATGGGAAATGGGTAGGAATTATCTTATAATGTGTCCGGAAAGTGGCCTAAAGTGTGGCGGCAGTTGGGTAGTGGAGGTTGGCTGTCGGGGCTGGGTCCCTTGGAGCAGGGAGACTTCTCACTCACCCCTCTCTTCTGGGGCACCTTGAGTGAAGACAGCTTGGCTTGGAGTTAAAAAAAATGCTCATCATCAGTTATTATTAGTTAAATCCAAATCAAGCCCTGTTATTTGGATTTTACCAGTGATTTGTATTATACCATCTTATACTTGTGACAATGGCTCATATCAAAAATACTGGGAACAATCTGTGTTGGAGGAGTGTGGTAAAAAACTGTCATCGACTTCTGGTAGGGATGTTGTTTGGTCCAACCTATATGAATAACAGTATGGAGGGCTCTCAGCTAACTTAGAAGTGGGTTCCCATATGACTCAGCAATCCCACTTTTGGGTATCTATATCCAAGACTGAAAAATATTTATTCAAAAGAACATATGCACACCGCTATTCACTGGAGCACTCAGTACAACTGCTAATTTGGAACCAACCTAGATGTCCAACGACAGACAAGTGGATAATGAAATGAAGATGTAGTATATATACTCAATGGAATACTATACAGAGTAAGGAATTATGAAATCATGCAATATTCAGCAAATGGATGAAGCTGTAAGATACCATGTTAAATAAAGTAAGCCAGAAGAAGGATAAACACAGGTTGCTATCACTTACATGTGGTATTTAGAATAACTGGATGAGGGAATGCAATGTATATAAGAGCCAGTTAATGTACAATTATATCACAAATCACGAAATCCTGTTAATCGTCTATTTCTCGAGTGGGCACAGTAACCTCTCATTCATCCTTTCCCTGAGATCTTAGAAGTCTCTCTCTCTACTCGGCCCTCCCAACGATGTCACAATGGAGGCTCTTTCAGTGTCAGGGGAATGAGATCCAGCTTGTTACTAGCTTTAGCATATGAATACACCATGGGAAGCTTGCAAGGCTGTCCCATGTGGGCAGGAAACTCTCAGAAGCTTCCCAGTTTCTCTCAGAGGGAGAAGCAGGCTACAAGATATTGCTTCTGGGAGCTTGCTTTTAAGTCTCTGGATGTTGGCCGTTGATGGGATTACACACACCTGGGTTCCTCTGCCGGTACCTTCATGCATGTGGCCTGTCTGAACGTGTGGAGAGGGGCCTCGAGCATGGCTGTAGCTAGGTTCCAGTGGTCTTCGGATGCCTGGAGCTCTGCTCGGGGTGGGGAGGAAAGCTGGAGCCCATCCCCTCTGAGGCGCCCCAGGGAAGACAGCCATGTGTGCGGGCAAGAGACTCTCTGCCCCCCAGTATATTGTATATAGGAGCAAAAGTTAAAAAGCAATCTAACTTCTCACTAATAGCTGGAATAAATTATGGCATATCCACACAATAGAATATGGAGCTATTAAAAAGAAGACAATAATATAAATAATATATATAAATATATATAAATAAATAATATAAAATAATCATCATTTTTTCTTAATAGATTATTTGAGGTAATATAAAAATAAATTTATTTAATTTTCTATATATCTAGTAAAAGCTAACAGAAATATGTAAAATACAAAAAAAAGCACAACACCCTACCTAAAGAAATATACAGATTTAGTGCAATACCTCACTAAAATTTCCAATAACTTTTTTCAAAACATGGAGCAAGCAATCCCTACTAAAATTTGTATGGGACCTAAAAATTCACAGAATAGCCAAAGAAATTGTAATGAAACAAAACTTGGGAAACATTGTATCTCCCAACTTTGAACTATACTACAAAACTGTAATAATAAATTCTTCATGGTACTGGACTAAAGATGGGCCTGCAGATCAATAGAACGGAAGTGAGAGCTCTGAGTTAAGCCACAACGTATATATGTGTAGCTTATCTATGATAAAAGAGCTAAATGTATGAAGTGGAGTAAAGAAAATCTCTTCAAGAAATGGGATACTGGGGACATTGCTAATGGAAAATGTACACTGGTGTTCGATCATTGTATGACTGAAACTCAGTCATGGAAGCTTTGTAACTGTATCTCATGGTGGTTCAATAAAAACTGTACAAAACACCCTTCAAAAAACTTAAAATTGATTTAAAATCTGGAGATTCAACAAGAATCCATAAAATACTTGGAAGAAACCATCAAAATAATTCTCCTGGAAATGGAACACAGAATAATCTTCAATTAGATGGCCACAGTGGCAAAGACAAAAACAACAAAAAATAAACAACTGAGACTACATAAAATTTTAAAAGCTTTTTTCACAGCCAAATAAATTCAAGCTCTAATTAAAAGGCACCCTACTTATTGGGAGGAAATATTTACACACAATACATTAGATAAAGTGTTTATATCCAAGATCTATAAAGCACTCACAAAACCTAACAACAAAAAATCCAGTGACCCCATCCATAAATGGGGTAAAGAGATGAACAGGCACGTCTCCGAAGAAGACATATAAATGGCCACAAATGTGAAAAAATGATTATTTGTCATTCATTATTGGGGAAATGCAAATCAAAAGAACAGTGCAGTATCAAATGCACTGGTGAGAATGGAACATACCCAAAATTCTGAAAATCGTTGGTCTTGGTAAGGTGGTTATGGTGTGAAAATAACTCTCATCCACAGTTAGTAGAAAGGTCAGCCTGTGGTTCAGCCCTGGTGAATGAATGCAATATGGAGATCTATCAAAAAATAGATGTGGGTGGGTTACAATCACTGCATTGTAGTGATTGCAGATTTGGTTTTGGTACTTATGGGGGAGGGGGAATGTCACACATTACATTGCAGTGCTTTCTCAGTATCAAAGACAGTAGTGGGACAGGACCAGGCTTGGCACAAATGGGCAACACCAATAATTAAACTCTTGTATTCACACTGCACCACTGAGCTGTCCCAGGCACCTCTAAATCATGTTAAGCTGTTTTCTACAAACACAGGTGTTTGGGGCCAGAGAGAGAGTATAATGGCTAGTGTTCTTGCCGTGCAAATGGCCAATCCTGATTAGATTCCTGCAGTGCATATGCTTCCCAATCCTTGCCAAGAGCAACCCTGAGCACAGACCCAGGAGTCTGCCCTGGGTACTGAGAGGTATGGACCCAAAACAAGTTTTCTATGTTCCTATGTATTCTTTTGTTTGGGTTGAATTATAATCACAATGATAACTATTATACTATTGTTCAAAGGTATAAATATACTAATATTTTATTTAAAATATGAAAACTAAAAATGAAATTTTATTGAACATTCATATTTTCATATAAGTAGATGAACATTTATTATCTTTATTAGTAGGGGCCATAGTAAACTGTGCTCAGGGACAACCAGAGTCATTCTCTGCAGTGCTTGGCATAATGCAGTGCCAGCCAGGGATCAAACTTGAGACCTCAAATATACTAGACATACGCTGTGCCACTTTAGTCATATCCCAGTAGTGTACTAAGTAATTTTGATGAGACTCTGTTATGTGCAAAGGAAAAACAGTATTATTGTAAGATAATTATTATCATCTCCAAATAACAAGGTAAAAAATTAAATTAAGACCGAAGGCTCTGTTCCCAGAATATATTGCCAGTAAAGACTAAATGTTAATCTGCAAGTTTTGACTCCAAATTGAAATATTACATGAAAACATAGTTACATATAAAAATTAAATTAATTTTTAAAAATAGGCGATTTTTGTTTTACTCCAGATCAGGTTTTTAATCTAAAGTCTGAGGATTACCTTTGAAGGGTCTATAAATCATCTGCGAGTCCATGTACAAATGCTTGGATGTGCAATTTTCTGGGAATAGCATTCATAGCTTTTATCATAGTCTCAAAATAGTTCATGACCTGAAAAAAGATTGCAAAACAATGTTTTGAATAATAGTCTTTCATTACTCAAAGCATCTTATTAAACCAGTATACTTTATTTTTTGTTTTGTTGCCTTGTGGAATACTCATTTCTTAATGTATCGAATGAGGTTTTCTCAATTAGTTTATGTATCTCTGAATTAATATTATTTTCTGGCAGAATGAGACTGGGTGATCATCAATTTTACCTTTTACAGTCTTTTTTTATATGAGTACTAAAACTTTTTCACAAAATATGAGGGCATGTTTCATATAGCAGTTTCTCAGTTCCCTGAGTGCCTTCTGAATTATATGCCAAAGCCATTCAGACATATTTCATCAAACACATCAAACATTATTTTAATGATCAGTGGTAAGTCTATTAACTTCTCTCTATATCTTTGCTCAGCAGATGAATTTCAGGAAAGATATATGTGAACATTTAGAAATATATACAGAATGCCTATGAATTCCTGGAGTATATTCACTCTAACTCAAAAACAACATGTATTCCAATCCTAAAATGGAAGTTTCGGTACTTAAGCAAATCGATGAGCAACCGGATGGCAGTGATACAGACATACAGAATTTTATTTTTATTTATTTATGTTTTTGCTTTTTGGGTCACACCTGGTGATGCATAATGTTAAAATTCATTATTTACATTTACAGATGTGAGAATAGTTGTGTCTGTGCTAGAACTCTATTTTCTGTGAATTCAAAGTATGTTATTTAACATAATTTTATTTATTCAAACTTGACAATAGTTAAAAGGATTTAATGAGAACATTTTGATCAATTCTAAGAGCATGCCCCACTGCCTGTCTAGCACATTTTTGTGGCATTTAGTTGCTTTTATTTCTCAGATTTTACTGTGAAGTTCAAAATGTACTTTTTAAGTAACCACTAAACATGTAGAGAATTTTGAGTTTTATCAAATTTCAGAGTCCAGATAGGGCTGATATGCAAATATTTAATCTGGTTCTACTACCACATATTATTATCTGTCATACCCATATCCACATGCTCTGAAAAATTCTATAGAGATACTTGAGAATAGGATTGTAGGCAAAGCTGTACAATCATAATATGTTGACTAGAAGCTACTCTGCAATTATCTGACCTGACAGTAATGACTACATTTGACACAATACCTTATATGACAAAAATCTATATATGTTCATTGACCAAGACTCTATGAAAATTAACAAATAATCTATGGAAATCATTGCAAGAGGCATCTTTGAAGTGGAAGTACAAACAATTAAGTTACCTGGGTTGAAATTATACTTCTCCCACAATATCACATGTCTGCAGAGTGAAACATATTGTATAATCTCAACAGAAACAGTGTGTTTGCATGTAAGATGGAGAATCTCATACCTACTTGAAAAGTTTGTTGTATTAATTATCACATGTATCACTTGTCATCCTGTTATTCATTCGATTGCTTGAGCAGGCACCAGTGAAGTCTCCATTCGTCCCTGTTGCATGCTAGTGTAGCCCAATGGCATCTGCTCACTCCAGGAACACGAAGAGCCTCAAACGGTTTATTCAGGGACTTGGTTAAGAAGTCTGGCCATCTTGTAGATGGGCGGCCATGTGGTCTTTTGACATCCCATGGAATCCAGTCGGTAATAGCTCTAGTCCAGCGATTGTCTCTGAATCGCATTACATGTTTGGCCCATCTGATTTTTTGACACCTTGGAAAATGAGACGGCTTTCCTGATTCTTGATCATCAACAGAGGTCAGAAATCCGGATTCCTTCTCTCACTTCAGTGTAACGTGCTACTCCAAGCACAGCTCTTTCGATTGCTCTTTGGGATACTACAATAGCATTCTCATCCTGTTTTCATAGGGCCCAGGTCTCTGAGGCATATATTCATTCAGGGAGAATGGTGGAGTTGAAAAGATGTGCCCGGAGCCAGAGGTTCTTTGTCCTCTTAACAACATCTTTGACACTTTTGAAGGTGTTTCATGCTGCTCTCTTACTCCTGCACAGTTCTGGTGCCAAGTCATTCCTCATGTTGT